>NW_026734485.1:0-364548 GCF_949786415.1 Peromyscus eremicus
CTCGCCTTACAAGAAACACACTCTGCTTTTGAGAAACAAACAGTCTTCTACTCTACTGTGTTTCCTATGGGGTCCAAAGAGTGAGCTTGCTCAGAACAAAAGAACTGTGCTTCCTACACACACGGGCCATATCTAGTTCAACACTGCTTAGGAAACTGACAAGAACAGTAGCTCCTCTTCTGTTCAATACACTGTACTTGCTGGGAACAGTCGCGAGTGCTACTTGATCAGTGTATGTCATTGGGAGCACAATAGTGACTTTCATTACCAGAAAACAACTCTTGCTCCTAGGACCAGAAACTGCATGTGATTCAACTCCATTTAGGACTGGGAAACATACGCTATCTCGCCTTACAAGAAACACACTCTGCTTTTGAGAAAAGAGCACTCTTCTACTCTACTGTGTTTCCTATGGGGTCCAAACAGTGAGCTTGCTCAGAACAAAAGAACTGTGCTTCCTACACACGGGTCATATCTAGTTCAACTCTGCATAGGAAACTGACAAGAACAGTAGCTCTACTTCAGCCCAATACACTGTTATTGCTGGGAACAGACGTGAGTGCTATTTGCACTGTGTATGGCAATGGGAGCACAATAGTGACTTTCCTTACCAGAAAAAACTCTTGCTTGTATGACCAGAAACTGCATGTGTATTTCAACTCCATTTTGAACTGGGAAACAAATGCTAGCTCGCCTTACAAGAAACAAACTCTGCTTTTGAGGAAAGAGCACTCTTCTACTCTACTGTGTTTCCTATAGGGCCAGAACAGTGAGCTGGCTGAGAACAACAAAACTGTGCTTCCTACACACACGGGCCATATCTAGTTCAACTCTGCTTAGGAAACTGACAAGAACAGTAGCTCCTCTTCAGTCCAATACACTGTACTTGCTGGGAACAGACGCGAGAGCTATTTGCACTGTGTATGGCAATGGGAGCGCAATAGTGACTTTCCTTACCAGAAAACAACTCTTGCTCGTAGGACCTGAAACTGCATGTGATTCAAGTGCATTTAGGACTGGGAAACAAACGCTAGCTCGCCTTACAAGAAACACACTCTGCTTTTGAGGAAAGAGCACTCTTCTACTCTACTGTGTTTCCTATAGGGCGAGAACAGTGAGCTTGCTGAGTAGAAAAGAACTGTGCTTCCTAGACACATGGGCCATATCTAGTTCAACTCTGCTTAGGAACCTGACAAGAAGAGTAGATCCTCTTCAGTCCAATACACTGTACGTGCTAGGAACAGACGCCAGTGCTATTTGCACAGTGTATGACAATTGGAGCGCAAAAGTGACTCTTATTACCAGAAAAAACTCTTGCTCATAGGACCAGAAACTGCATGTGATTCAACTCCATTTAGGACTGGGAAACAAATGCTAGCTCACCTTACAAGAAACACACTCTGCTTTTGAGAAAAGAGCACTCTTCTACTCTACTGTGTTTCCTATGGGGTTCGAACAGTGAGCTTGCTCAGAACAAAAGAACTGTGCTTCCTACACACACGGGCCATATCTAGTTCAACACTGCTTAAAAAACTGACAAGAACAGTAGCTCCTTTTCAGACCAATACACTGTACTTGCCTTAAACAAACGCCAGTGCTATTTGTACTGTGTATGGCAATGGGAGCGCAATAGTGACTCTTCTTACCAGAAAACAACTCTTGCTCATAGGACCAGACACTGCATGTGTATTTCAACTCCATTTAGAACTAGGAAAAAAATGCTAGCTTGCCTTACAAGAAACACACTCTGCTTTTGAGAAAAGAGCTCTCTTCTACTCTACTGTGTTTCCTATGGGGTTCAAACAGTGAGCTTGCCCAGAACAAAAGAACTGTGCTTCCTACACACACGGGCCATATCTAGTTCAACTCCGATTAGGAAACTTACAAACATTAGCTCCTCTTCAGTCCAATACACTGTACTTGCTGGGAACAGATGCGCGTGCTATTTGCAATGTGTATGGCAATGGGAGCGCAATAGTGACTTTCCTTACCAGAAAGCAACTCTTGCTCATAGGACCAAAAACTGCATGTGATTCAACTCCATTTAGGCCTGGGAAACAAACGCTAGCTTGCCTTACAAGTAGCACACTCTGCTTTTGAGGAAGGACCACTCTTCTATTCTACTGTTTTTCCTTTAGCGCCAGAACAGTGAGCTTGCTCAGAACAAAAGAACTGTGCTTCCTACACACATGGCCATATCTAGTTCAATTCTGCTTAGGAAACTGACAAGAACAGTAGATCCTCTTCAGTCCAATACACTGTACTTGCTGGGAACAGTCGCGAGTGCTACTTGATCAGTGTATGTCATTGGGAGCACAATAGTGACTTTCATTACCAGAAAACAACTCTTGCTCCTAGGACCAGAAACTGCATGTGATTCAACTCCATTTAGGACTGGGAAACATACGCTATCTCGCCTTACAAGAAACACACTCTGCTTTTGAGAAAAGAGCACTCTTCTACTCTACTGTGTTTCCTATGGGGTCCGAACAGTGAGCTTGCTCAGAACAAAACAACTGTGCTTCCTACACACACGAGCCATATCAAGTTCAACTCTGCTTAGGAAACTGACAAGAACAGTAGCTCCTCTTCAGTCCAATACACTGTACTTGCTGGGAACAGATGCGAGTGCTATTTGCACTGTGTATGACAATGGAAGTGCAATAGTGACTCTTCTTACCAGAAAACAACTCTTGCTCGTAGGACCAGAAACTGCATGGGATTCAACTCCATTTCTGACTGGGAAACAAACACTAGCTCGCCTTACAAGAAACATACTCTGCTTTTGAGAAAAGTGCACTCTTCTACTCTACTGTGTTTTCTATGGGGTCCGAACGGTGAGCTTGCTCAGAACAAAAGAACTGTGCATCCTACACACAGGCCATATTTAGTTCAACTCTGCTTAGGAACCTGACAAGAACAGTAGCTCCTCTTCAGTCCAATACACTATACTTGCTGGGAACAGACGCGAGGGCTATTTGTACTGTGTATGGCAAAAGGAGCACAATAGTGACTATTCTAACCAGAAAACAACTCTTGCTCTTAGGACCAGAAACTGCATGTGTATTTCAACTCCATTTAGGACTGGGAAACAAATGCTAGCTCGCCTTACAAGAAACACACTCTGCTTTTGAGGAAAGAGCACTCTTCTACTCTACTGTGTTTCCTATAGGGCCAGAACAGTGAGCTTGCTGAGAACAAAAAAACTGTGCTTCCTACACACACGGGCCATATCTAGTTCAACTCTGCTTAGGAAACTGAAAAGAACAGTAGATCCTCTTCAGTCCAATACACTGTACATGCTGGGAACAGACGCCAGTGCTATTTGCAGTGTGTATGGCAATGGTAGTGCAATAGTGACTCTTCTTACCAGAAAAAGCTCTTGCTCATAGGACCAGAAACTGCATGGGATTCAACTCCATTTAGGACTGGGAAACAAACACTAGCTCGCCTTACAAGAAACACACTCTGCTTTTGAGAAAAGAGCTCTCTTCTACTCTACTGTGTTTCCTATGGGGTTCGAACAGTGAGCTTGCTCAGAACAAAAGATCTGTGCTTCCTACACACAAGGGCCATATCTAGTTCAACTCTGATTAGGAAACTTATGAGAACAGTAGCTCCTCTTCAGTCCAATACACTGTACATGCTGGGAACAGACGCGAGTGCTATTTGCACTGTGTATGGCAATGGATGCACAATAGTGACTTCTTACCAGAAAACAACTCTTGCTCTTAGGACCTGAAACTGCATTTGATTCAATCCACTTAGGACTGGGAAACAAACGCTAGCTCGCCTTACAAGAAACACGCTCTGCTTTTGAGAATAGGGCACACAACTACTCTACTGTGTTTCCTATGGGGTCCAAAGAGTGAGCTTGCTCAGAACAAAAGAACTGTGCTTCCTACACACGGGTCATATCTAGTTCAACTCTGCTTAGGAAACTGACAAGAACAGTAGCTCTACTTCAGCCCAATACACTGTTATTGCTGGGAACAGACGTGAGTGCTATTTGCACTGTGTATGGCAATGGAGCACAATAGTGACTTTCCATACCAGAAAAAGCTCTTGCTTGTATGACCAGAAACTGCATGTGTATTTCAACTCCATTTAGGACTGGGAAACAAATGCTAGCTCGCCTTACAAGAAACACACTCTGCTTTTGAGGAAAGAGCACTCTTCTACTCTACTGTGTTTCCTATAGGGCCAGAACAGTGAGCTTGCTGAGAACAAAAAAACTGTGCTTCCTACACACACGGGCCATATCTAGTTCAACTCTGCTTAGGAAACTGAAAAGAACAGTAGATCCTCTTCAGTCCAATACACTGTACATGCTGGGAACAGACGCCAGTGCTATTTGCAGTGTGTATGGCAATGGTAGTGCAATAGTGACTCTTCTTACCAGAAAAAGCTCTTGCTCATAGGACCAGAAACTGCATGGGATTCAACTCCATTTCTGACTGGGAAACAAACACTAGCTCGCCTTTCAAGAAACACACTCTGCTTTTGATAAAAGGGCACTCTTCTACTCTACTGTGTTTCCTATGGGTCCGAACAGTGAGCTTGCTCAGAACAAAAGAACTGTGCATCCTACACACACGGGCCATATCTGGTTCAACTCTGCTTAGGAAACTGACAAGAAGAGTAGCTCCTCTTCAGTCCAATACACTGTACTTGCTGGGAACAGACGCGAGGGCTATTTGTACTGTGTATGGCAAAAGGAGCACAATAGTGACTATTCTAACCAGAAAGCAACTCCTGCTCGTAGGACCAGAAACTGCATGTGTATTTCAACTCCATTTAGGACTGGGAAACAAATGCTAGCTCCCCTTACAAGAAACACACTCTGCTTTTGAGAAAGAGCTCTATTCTACTCTACTGTGTTTCCTATGGGGTTCGAACAGAGAGCTTGCTCAGAACAAAAGAACTGTGCTTCCTACACACACGGGCCATATCTAGTTCAACTCTGATTAGGAAACTTACGAGAACAGTAGATCCTCTTCAGTGCAATACACTGTACTTGCTGGGAACAGATGCGCGTGCTATTTGCAATGTGTATGGCAATGGGAGCTCAATAGTGACTTTCCTTCACAGAAAGAAACTCTTGCTCATAGGACCAAAAACTGCATGTGATTCAACTCCATTTAGGACTGGGAACCAAACGCTAGCTCGCCTTACAAGAAACACACTCTGCTTTTGAGAAAAGTGCACTCTTCTCCTCTACTGTGTTTCCTATGGGGTCCGAAAAATGAGCTTGCTCAGAACAAAAGAACTGTGCTTCCTACACACACGGGCCATATCTAGTTCAAGTCGGCTTAGGAAACTGACAAGAACAGTAGGGACTCTTCAGTTCAATATTCTGTACTTGCTGGGAACACACGCGAGTGCTATTTGCACTGTGTTTGGCAATGGGAGCGCAATAGTGACTTTCCTTACCAGAAAACAATTCTTGCTCGTAGGACCAGAAACTGCATGGGATTCAACTCCATTTAGGACTGGGAAACAAACGCTAGATCGCCTTACAAGAAACACACTCTGCTTTTGAGAAAAGAGCACTCTTCTACTCTTCTGTGTTTCCTATGGGGTCCGAACAGTGAGCTTGCTCAGAACAAAAGAACTGTGCTTCCTACACAAACGGCCATATCTAGTTCAATTCTGCTTAGGTACCTGACAAAAAACAGTAGATCCTCTTCAGTCCAATACACTGTACATGCTGGGAACAGACGCCAGTGCTATTTGCCCTGTGTATGACAATGGGAGCGCAATAGTGACTCTTCTTACCAGAAAACAACTCTTGCTCGTAGTACCAGAAACTGCATGTGATTCAACTCCACTTAGGACTGAGAAACAAACACGAGCTCGCCGTACAAGAAACGTACTCTGCTTTTGAGAAAAGAGCACTCTTCTACTCTTCTGTGTTTCCTATGGGGTCCGAACAGTGAGGTTGCTCAGAACAAAAGAACTGTGCTTCCTACACACACGGGCCATATCTAGTTCAACTCTGCTTAGGAAACTGAGAAGAACAGTAGATCCTCTTCAGTCCAGTACACTGTACTTGCTGGGAAAAGACGCGAGTGCTATTTGCGCTGTGTATGGCAATGGGAGCGCAATAGTGACTTTCCTTACCAGAAAACAACTCTTGCTCATAGGACCAGAAACTGCATGTGACTCAACTCCATTTAGGACTGGGAAACAAATGCTAGCTCGCCTTACAAGAAAAAACACTCTGCTTTTGAGAAAAGAGCACTCTTCTACTCTACTGTGATTCCTTTACGGCCAGAATAGTCAGGTTGCTCAGAACAAAAGAACTGTGCTTCCTACACACAAGGGCCATATCTAGTTCAACTCAGCTTAGGAAACTGACAAGAACAGTAGCTCCTCTTCAGTCCAATACACTGTATATGCTGGGAACAGATGCCAGTGCTATTTGCCCTGTGTATGTCAATGGGAGCACAATAGTCACTCTTCTTACCAGAAAACAACTCTTGCTCGTAGGACCAGAAACTGCATGTGACTCAACTCCATTTACGACTGGGAAACAAACGCTAGCTCGCCTTACAAGAAACACACTCTGCTTTTGAGAAAAGAGCACTCTTCTACTGTACTGTGTTGACTTTAGGGCCAGATCAGTCAGGTTGCTCAGAACAAAAGAACTGTGCCTCCTACACACAGGGCCATATCTAGTTCAACTCTGCTTTGGAAACTGACAAGAACAGTAGCTCCTCTTCAGTCCAATACACTGTACATGCTGGGAACAGATGCCAGTGCTATTTGCCCTGTGCATGTCAATGGGAGCACAAGAGTGACTCTTCTTACCAGAAAACAACTCTTGCTCGTATTACCAGAAACTGCATGTTATTCAACTCCATTCAGGACTGGGAAACAAACGCTATCTCGCCTTACAAGAAACACACTCTGCTTTTGAGAAACGAACAGTCTTCTACTCTACTGTGTTTCCTATGGGGTCCAAACACTGAACTTGCTCAGAACAAAAGAACTGTGATTCCTACACACACGGGCCATATCTAGTTCAAAACTGCTTAGGAAACTGACAAGAACAGTAGTTCCTCTTCTGTTCAATACACTGTACTTGCTGGGAACAGTCGCGAGTGCTACTTGATAAGTGTATGTCATTGGGAGCACAATAGTGACTTTCATTACCAGAAAACAACTCTTGCTCCTAGGACCAGAAACTGCATGTGATTCAACTCCATTTAGGACTGGGAAACATACGCTATCTCGCCTTACAAGAAACACACTCTGCTTTTGAGAAAAGAGCACTCTTCTACTCTACTGTGTTTCCTATGGGGTCCTAACAGTGAGCTTGCTCAGAACAAAAGAACTGTGCTTCCTACACACACGGGCCATATCTAGTTCAACTCTGCTTAGGAAACTGACAAGAACAGTAGCTCCTCTTCAGTTCAATACACTGTACTTGCTGTGAACAGTCGCGAGTGCTACTTGAGCAGTGTATGGCATTGTGAGCGCAATAGTGACTTTCTTCACCAGAAAAAAACTCTGGCTCCTAGGACCAGAAACTGCATGGGATTCAACTCCATTTAGGACTGGGAAACAAACGCTAGATCGCCTTACAAGAAACACAGTCTGCTTTAGAGAAAATAGCACTCTTCTACTCTACTGTGTTTCCTATGGGGTCCGATGGGGTCCGAAGAGTGAGCTTGCTGAGAACAAAAGATCTGTGCTTCCTACACACACGGCTATATCTAGTTCAATTCTGCTTAGGAACCTGACAAAAACAGTAGATCCTCTTCAGTCCAATACACTGTACATGCTGGGAACAGACGCCAGTGCTATTTGCCCTGTGTATGACAATGGGAGCGCAATAGTGACTCTTCTTACCAGAAAACTACTCTTGCTCCTAGGACCAGAATCTGCATGTGATTCAACTCCATTTAGGACTGGGAAACAAACGCGAGCTCGCCGTACAAGAAACGCACTCTGCTTTTGAGAAAAGAGCACTCTTCTACTCTTCTGTGTTTCCTATGGGGTCCGAACAGTGAGGTTGCTCAGAACAAAATAACTGTGCTTCCTACACACATGGGCCATATCTAGTTCAACTCTGCTTAGGAAACTGAGAAGAACAGTAGATCCTCTTCAGTCCAGTACACTGTACTTTCTGGGAACTGACGCGTGTGCTATTTGCACTGTGTATGGCAATGGGAGCCCAATAGTGTCTTTCCTTACCAGAAAACAACTCTTGCTCATAGGACCAGAAACTACATGTGACTCACCTCCACTTAGGACTGGGAAACAAATGCTAGCTCGCCTTAGAAGAAACACACTCTGCTTTTGAGAAAAGAGCACTCTTCTACTCTACTGTGTTTCCTTTAGGGCCAGAACAGTCAGGTTGCTCAGAACAAAAGAACTGTGCTTCCTACACACACGGGCCATATCTCGTTCAACTCTGCTTAGGAAACTGTCAAGAACAGTAGCTCCTTTTCAGTCCAATACACTGTGCATGCTGGGAACAGATGACAGTGCTATTTGCCCTGTGTATGACAATGGGAGCACAAAAGTGACTCTTCTTACCAGAAAACAATTCTTGCTCGTAGAACCAGAAACTGCATGTGATTCAACTCCATTTAGGACTGGGAAACAAACGCTAGCTCGTCTTACAAGAAACACACTCTGCTTTTGAGAAAAGAGCACTCTTCTACTCTACTGTGTTTCCTACGGGGTCCGAACAGTGAGCTTGCTCAGAACAAAAGAACTGTGCTTCCTACACACGGGCCATATCTAGTTCAACTCTGCTTAGGAAACTGACAGGAACAGTAGCTCCTCTTCAGTTCAATACACTGTACTTGCTGGGAACAGGCACGAGTGCTATTTGAACAGTGTATGGCAATGGGAGCACAATAGTGACTTTTTTTTTACCAGAAAACAACTCTTGCCCGTAGGACCAGAAACTGCAAGTGATTCAACTCCATTTAGGACTGGGAAACAAACGCTATCTCACCTTACAAGAAACAAACTCTGCTTTTGAGAAAAGCGCATTCTACTACTCTACTGTGTTTCCTATGGGGTCCAAACAGTGAGGTTGCTCACAACAAAAGAACTGTGCTTCCTACACACACGGGCCATATCTAGGTCAACTCTGCTTATTAAACTGACAAGAACAGTAGCTCCTCTTCAGTCAAATACACTGCACTTGCTGCGAAGAGACGCGAGTGCTATTTGCACTGTGTATGGCAATGGGAACGCAACAGTGTCTTTCCTTACGAGAAAACAATTCTTGCTCGTAGGACCAGAAACTGCATGGGATTCAACTCCATTTAGGACTGGGAAAGAAACGCTAGCTCACCTTACAAGAAACACACTCTGCTTTTGAGAAAAGAGCACTCTTCTACTCTACAGTGTTTCCTATGGGGTCCGAACAGTGAGCTTGCTCAGAATAAAAGAACTGTGCTTCCTACACACACGGCCATATCTAGTTCAATTCTGCTTAGGAACCTTACAAGAACAGTAGATCCTCTTCAGTCCAATACACTGTACATGCTGGGAACTGACGCCAGTGCTATTTGCCCTGTGTATGACAATGGGAGCGCAATAGTGACTCTTCTTACCAGAAAACAACTCTTGCATATAGGACCAGAAACTTCATGTGATTCATCTCCATTTAGGACTGGGAAAGAAATGCTAGCTCGCCTTACAAGAAACACACTCTTCTTTTGAGAAAAGGGCACTCTTCTACTCTACTCTGTTTCCTATGGTGTCAGAACAGTGAGCTTGCTCAGAACAAAAGAACTGTGCTTCCTACACACACAGGCCATATCTAGTTCAACTCTGCTTAGGAAATTGACAAGAGCAGTAGCTCCTCTTCAGTCCAATACACTGTACATGCTGGGAACAGATGCCAGTGCTATTTGCCCTGTTTATGACAATGGGAGCGCAACAGTGAGTCTTCTTACCAGAAAACAACTCTTGCTCGTAGAACCTTAAACTGAATGTAATTCAACTCCATTTAGAACTGGGAAACAAACGCTAGATCACCTTACAAGAGACATACTCTGCTTTTGAGAAACGAGCACTCTTCTACTCTACTGTTTTTCCTATGGGGTCCGAACAGTGAGCTTGCTCAGAACAAAAGAACTGTGCTTCCTACACACACAGCCATATCTAGTTCAATTCTGCTTAGGAACCTGACAAGAACAGTAGATCCTCTTCAGTCCAATACACTGTACTTGCTGGGAACAGACGCCAGTGCTATTTGTCCTGTGTATGGCAATGGCAGCGCAACAGAGACTCTTCTTACCATAAAACAACTCTTGCTCGTAGGACCAGAAACTGCATGTAATTCAACTCCATTTAGGACTGGGAAATAAAAGCTAGCTCACCTTACAAGAAACACACTCTGATTTAGAGAAAAGAGCACTCTTCTACTCTGCTGTGTTTCCTATAGTGCCAGAAGAGTGAGCTTGCTCAGAACAAAAGAACTGTGCTTCCTACACACACGGGCCATATCTAGTTCAACTCTGCTTAGGAAACTGACAAGAACAGTAGCTCCTCTTCAGTCCGATACACTGTACTTGCTGGGAACAGACGCGAGAGCTATTTGCACTATTTATGGCAAGGGGTGCGCAATAGTGACTTTCCTTACCAGAAAACAACTCTTGCTCGTAGGACCAGAAACTGCATGTGATCCCACTCCATTTAGGACTGGGAAACAAATGCTAGCTCGCCTTACCAAAACACACTCTGCTTTAGAGAAAAGAGCACTCTTCTACTCTACTGTGTTTCCTATGGTGTCCGAAGAGTGAGCTTGCTCAGAGCAAAACAACTGTGCTTCCTACACACGGGCCATATCTAGTTCAACTCTGCTTAGGAAACTGACAGGAACACTAGCTCCTCTTCAGTCCAATACACTGTACTTGCGGGGAACAGACGTGAGTGCTATTTGCACTGTGTATGGCATCGGAGCACAATAGTGACTTGTCTTACCAGAAAACAACTCTTGCTCGTAGGACAAAAAACTGCATGTGACTCAACTCTATTTAGGACTGGGAAACAAACGCTAGCTCGACTTCCAAGAAACACACTCTGCTTTTGAGAAAAGAGCACTCTTCTACTATACTGTGTTTCCTATGTGTTCCGAACAGTGAGCTTGCTCAGAACAAAAAAACTGTGCTTCCTACACACATGGCCATATCTAGTTCAAGTCTGCTTAGGAACCTGACAAGAACAGTAGATCCTCTTCAGTCCATTACACTGTACTTGCCGGGAACAGACGCCAGTGCTATTTGTCCTGTGTATGGCAATGGCAGAGCAATAATGACTCTTCTTACCATAAAACAACTCTTGCTCATAGTACTAGAAACTGCATGTGATTCAACTCCATTTAGGACTGGGAAACAAACGCTAGCTCGCCTTACAAGAAACACAATGTGCTTTAGAGAAAAGAGCACTCTTCTACTCTACTGTATTTCCTATAGGGCCAGAACAGTGAGCTTGCTCAGAACAAAACAACTGTGCTTCCTACACAGGGCCATAACAAGTTCAACTCTGCTTAGGAAACAGACAAGAACAGTAGCTCCTCTTCCGTCCTATACTCTGTACTTGCTGGGAATAGACGCGATGCTATTTGCACTGTGTATGGCAATGGGAGCACAATAGTGACTTTCCTTACCAGAAAACAACTCTTGCTCGTAGGACCAGTAACTGCATGTGATTCAAACCCATTTAGGATTGGGAAACAAATGCTAGCTCGCCTTACATGAAACACACTCTGCTTTTGAGAAAAGAGCACTCTTCTACTCTACTGTGCTTACTATGGGGTCTGAAGAGTGAGCTTGCTAAGAAAAAAAGAACTGTGCTTCCTACACACACGGGCCATATCTAGTTCAACACTGCTTAGGAAACTGACAAGAACAGTAGCTCCTCTTCAGTCCAATACACTGTACTTGCGGGGAACAGACGCGAGTGCTATTTGCACTGTGTATGGCAATTGGAGCACTATAGTGACTTGTCTTACCAGAAAAAAACTCTTGGTCGTAGGACAAAAAACTGCATGTGACTCAATTCCATTTAGAAATGGGAAACAAACGCTAGCTCGACTTCCAAGAAAAAACACTCTGCTTTTGAGAAAAGAACACTCTTCTACTCTACTGTGTTTCCTTTACGGCCAGAATAGTCAGGTTGCTCAGAACAAAAGAACTGTGCTTCCTACACACAAGGGCCATATCTAGTTCAACTCAGCTTAGGAAACTGACAAGAACAGTAGCTCCTCTTCAGTCCAATACACTGTACATGCTGGGAACAGATGCCAGTGCTATTTGCCCTGTGTATGACAATGGGAGCACAATAGTGACTCTTCTTACCAGAAAACAACTCTTGCTCATAGGACCAGAAACTGCATGTGACTCAACTCCATTTACGACTGGGAAACAAACGCTAACTCGCCTTACAAGAAACACACTCTGCTTTTGAGAAAAGAGCACTCTTCTACTCTACTGTGTTGACTTTAGGGCCAGATCAGTCAGGTTGCTCAGAACAAAAGAACTGTGCCTCCTACACACACGGGCCATATCTAGTTCAACTCTGCTTAGGAAACTGACAAGAACAGTAGCTCCTCTTCAGTCAAATACACTGTACATGCTGGCAACAGATGCCAGTGCTATTTGCCCTGTGCATGTCAATGGGAGCACAATAGTGACTCTTCTTACCAGAAAACAACTCTTGGTCATAGGACCAGAAACGGCATGTGATTCAACTCCATTTAGGACTGGGAAACAAACGCTATCTCGCCTTACAAGAAACACACTCTGCTTTTGAGAAACGAACAGTGTTCTACTCTACTGTGTTTCCTATGGGGTCCAAACAGTGAGCTTGCTCAGAACAAAAGAACTGTGCTTCCTACACACGGGCCATATCTAGTTCAACACTGCTTAGGAAACTGACAAGAACAGTAGATCCTCTTCTGTTCAATACACTGTACTTGCTGGGAACAGTCGCGAGTGCTACTTGATCAGTGTATGTCATTGGGAGCACAATAGTGACTTTCATTACCATAAAACAACTCTTGCTCCTAGGACCAGAAACTGGATGTGATTCAACTCCATTTAGGACTGGGAAACATACGCTATCTCGCCTTACAAGAAACACACTCTGCTTTTGAGAAAAGAGCACTCTTCTACTCTACTATGTTTCCTATGGGGTCCGAACAGTGAGTTTGCTCAGAACAAAAGAAGTGTGCTTCCTACACACACGGGCCATATCTAGTTCAACTCTGCTTAGGAAACTGACAAGGACAGTATCTCCTCTTCAGTCCAATACACTGTACATGCTGGGAACAGATGCCAGTGCTATTTGCCCTCTACATGTCAATGGGAGCACAATAGTGACTCTTCTTACCAGAAAACAACTCTTGCTCGTAGGACCAGAAACTGCATGTGATTCAACACCATTTAGGACTGGGAAACAAACGCTATCTCGCCTTACAAGAAACACACTCTGCTTTTGAGAAAAGAGCACTCTTCTACTCCACTGTGTTTCCTATGGGGTCCAAACAGTGAGCTTGCTCAGAACAAAAGAACTGTGCTTCCTACACACACGGGCCATATCTAGTTCAACACTGCTTAGGAAACTGACAAGAACAGTAGCTTCTCTTCTGTTCAGTACACTGTACTTGCTGGGAACAGTCGCGAGTGCTACTTAAACAGTGTATGTCATTGGGAGCGCAATAGTGACTTTCATTACCAGAAAACAACTCTTGCTTCTAGGACCAGAAACTGCATGTGATTCAACTCCATTTAGGACTGGGAAACAAACGCGAGCTCGCCTTACAAGAAACACACTCTGCTTTTGAGAAAAGAGCACTCTTCTACTCTACTGTGTTTCCTATGGGGTCCTAACAGTGAGCTTGCTCAGAACAAAAGAACTGTGCTTCCTACACACACGGGCCATATCTAGTTCAACTCGGCTTAGGAAACTGACAAGAACAGTAGCTCCTCTTCAGTTCAATACACTGTACTTGCTGGGAACAGTCGTGAGTGCTACTTGAGCAGTGTATGGCATTGTGAGCGCAGTAGTGACTTTCCTTACCAGAAAAAACTCTTGCTCCTAGGACCAGAATCTGCATGTGATTCAACTCCATTTAGGACTGGGAAACAAACGCGAGCTCGCCTTACAAGAAACGCACTCTGCTTTTGAGAAAAGAGCACTCTTCTACTCTTCTGTGTTTCCTATGGGGTCCAAACAGTGAGTTTGCTCAGAACAAAAGAAGTGTGCTTCCTACACACACGGGCCATATCTAGTTCAACTCTGCTTAGGAAACTGACAAGAACAGTAGCTCCTCTTCGGTCCAATACACTGTACATGCTGGGAACAGACGCGAGTGCTATTTGCACTGTGTACGGCAATGGATGCACAATAGTGACTTCTTACCAGAAAACAACTCTTGCTCTTAGGACCTGAAACTGCAGTTGATTTAATCCACTTAGGACTGGGAAACAAACGCTAGCTCGCCTTACAAGAAACACGCTCTGCTTTTGAGAATAGGGCACACAACTACTCTACTGTGTTTCCTATGGGGTCCAAACAGTGAGCTTGCTCAGAACAAAAGAACTGTGCTTCCTACACACTGGTCATATCTAGTTCAACTCTGCTTAGGAAACTGACAAGAACAGTAGCTCTACTTCAGCCCAATACACTGTTATTGCTGGGAACAGAAGTGAGTGCTATTTGCAATGTGTATGGCAATGGGAGCACAATAGTGACTTTCCATACCAGAAAAAACTCTTGCTTGTATGACCAGAAACTGCATGTGTATTTCAACTCCATTTAGGACTGGGAAACAAATGCTAGCTCGCCTTACAAGAAACACACTCTGCTTTTGAGGAAAGAGCACTCTTCTACTCTACTGTGTTTCCTATAGGGCCAGAACAGTGAGCTTGCTGAGAACAAAAAAACTGTGCTTCCTACACACACGGGCCATATCTAGTTCAACTCTGCTTAGGAAACTGAAAAGAACAGTAGATCCTCTTCAGTCCAATACACTGTACTTGCTGGGAACAGACGCCAGTGCTATTTGCAGTGTGTATGGCAATGGGAGCACAATAGTGACTCTTCTTACCAGAAAAAGCTCTTCCTCATAGGACCAGAAACTGCATGGGATTCAACTCCATTTCTGACTGGGAAACAAACACTAGCTCGACTTTCAAGAAACACACTCTGCTTTTGATAAAAGGGCACTCTTCTACTCTACTGTGTTTCCTATGGGTCCGAACAGTGAGCTTGCTCAGAACAAAAGAACTGTGCTCCTACACACACGGGCCATATTTGGTTCAACTCTGCTTAGGAAACTGACAAGAACAGTAGCTCCTCTTCAGTCCAATACACTGTACTTGCTGGGAACAGACGCAAGGGCTATTTGTATTGTGTATGGCAAAAGGAGCGCAATAGTGACTATTCTAACCAGAAATCAACTCCTGCTCGTAGGACCAGAAACTGCATGTGTATTTTAACTCCATTTAGGACTGGGAAACAAATGCTAGCTCGCCTTACAAGAAACACACTCTGCTTTTGAGAAACGAACAGTGTTCTACTCTACTGTGTTTCCTATGGGGTCCAAAAAGTGAGCTGGCTCAGAAGAAAAGAACTGTGCTTCCTACACACACGGGCCATATCTAGTTCAACACTGTTTAGGAAACTGACAAGAACAGTAGCTCCTCTTCTGTTCAATACACTGTACTTGCTGGGAACAGTCGCGAGTGCTGCTTGATCAGTGTATGTCATTGGGAGCTCAATAGTGACTTTCATTACCAGAAAACAACTCTTGCTCCTAGGACCAGAAACTGCATGTGATTCAACTCCATTTAGGACTGGGAAACATACGCTATCTCGCCTTACAAGAAACACACTCTGCTTTTGAGAAAAGAGCACTCTTCTACTCTACAGTGTTTCCTATGGGGTCCGAACAGTGAGCTTGCTCAGAACAAAAGAAGTGTGCTTCCTACACACACCGGCCATATCTAGTTCAACTCTGCTTAGGAAACTGACAAGAACAGTAGCTCCTCTTCAGTCCAATACACTGTACATGCTGGGAACAGATGCCAGTGCTATTTGCCCTCTGCATGTCAATGGGAGCACAATAGTGACTCTTCTTACCAGAAAACAACTCTTGCACGTAGGACCAGAAACTGCATGGGATTCAACTCCATTTAGGACTGGGAAACAATAGCTATCTCGCCTTACAAGAAACACACTCTGCTTTGAGAAAAGAGCACTCTTCTACTGTAATGTGTTTCCTATGGTGTCCGAACAGTGAGCTTGCTCAGAACAAAAGATCTGTGCTTCCTACACACACCGGCCATATCTAGTTCAACTCTGCTTAGGAAACTGACAAGAACAGTAGCTCCTCTTCAGTTTAATATACTGTCCTAGCTGGGAACAGACGCGAGTGCTATTTGCACTGTGTATGGCAATGGGAGCGCAATAGTGACTTTCCTTACCAGAAAACAATTCTTGCTCGTAGGACCAGAAACTGCATGGGATTCAACTCCATTTAGGACTGGGAAACAAACGCTAGATCGCCTTACAAGAAACACAGTCTGCTTTAGAGAAAATAGCACTCTTCTACTCTACTGTGTTTCCTATGGGGTCCAATGGGGTCCGAAGAGTGAGCTTGCTGAGAACAAAAGATCTGTGCTTCCTACACACACGGCCATATCTAGTTCAATTCTGCTTAGGAACCTGACAAAAACATTAGATCCTTTTCAGTCCAATACACTGTACATGCTGGGAACAGACGCCAGTGCTATTTGCCCTGTGTATGACAATGGGAGCGCAATAGTGACTCTTCTTACCAGAAAACAACTCTTGCTCGTAGGACCAGAAACTGTATGTGACTCAACTCCATTTAGGACTGGGAAACAAATGCTAGCTCGCCTTCGGAGAAACACACTCTGCTTTTGAGAAAAGAGCACTCTTCTACTCTACTGTGTTTCCTTTAGGGCCAGAACAGTCAGGTTGCTCAGAACAAAAGAACTGTGCTTCCTACACACAGGGGACATATCTACTTCAACTCTGATTAAGAAACTGACAAGAACAGTAGCTCCTCTTCAGTCCAATACACTCTACATGCTGGCAACAGATGCCAATGCTATTTGCCCTGTGCATGTCAATGGGAGCACAATAGTGACTCTTCTTTCCAGAAAACAACACTTGTTTGTAGGACCAGAAACTGCATGTGATTCACTCCATTTAGGACTGGGAAACAAACGGTATCTCGCCTTACAAGGAACACACTCTGCTTTTGAGAAAAGAGCACTCTTCTACTCTACTGTGTTTCCTATGGGGTCCGAACAGTGAGCTTGCTCAGAACAAGAGAACTGTGCTTCCTACATACACGGGCCATATCTAGTTCAACTCTGCTTAGGAAACTGACAAGAACAGTAGATCCTCTTCAGTCCAAAACACTGTACATGCTGGGAACCGACGCCAGTGATATTTGCCCTGTGTATGACAACGGGAGCGCAATAGTGACTCTTCTTACCAGAAAACAACTCTTGCTCATGGTACCAGAAACTGCATGGGATTCAATTCCATTTAGGACTGAGAAACAAACGCTAGTTCTCCTTACAAGAAACACACTCTGCTTTTGAGAAAAGAGCACTCTTCTACTCTACTGTGTTTCCTATGGGTTCCGAACAGTGAGCTTGCTCAGAACAAAAGAACTGTGCTTCCTACACACATGGGCCATATCTAATTGAACTCTGCTTAGGAAAATGACAAGAACAGTAGCTCCTCTTCAATCCAATACACTGTACATGCTAGAAACAGACGCCAGTGCTATTTGCCCTGTGTATGACAATGGGAGCGCAATAGTGACTCTTCCTACCAGAAAACAACTCTTGCTCGTAGGACCAGAAACTGCATGGGATTCAACTCCATTTAGGACTGGGAAACAAATGCTATTTCGCATTACAAGAAACACACTCTGCTTTTGAGAAAAGAGCACTCTTCTACTCTACTGTTTTTCCTATGGGGTCAGAACTGTGAGCTTGCTCAGAAGAAAAGAACTCTGCTTCCTATACACGGGCCATAACAAGTTCAACTCTGCTTAGGAAACTGACAAGAACAGTAGCTCCTCTTCAGTCCGATAGACTGTACTTGCTGGGAACAGACGTGAGTGCTATTTGCAATGTGTATGGCAATGGGAGTGCAATAGTGACTTTCCTTACCAGAAAAGTACTCTTGCTCGTAGGACCAGTAACTGCATGTGATTCAAATCCATTTAGGATTGGGAAACAAATGCTAGCTCGCCTTACATGAAACACACTCTGCTTTTGAGAAAAGAGCACTCTTCTAATCTACTGTGCTTACTATGGAGTCTGAACAGTGAGCTTGCTAAGAACAAAAGAACTGTGCTTCCTACACACACGGGCTATATCTAGTTCAACACTGCTTAGGAAACTGACAAGAACAGTAGCTCCTCTTCAGTCCAATACACTGTACTTGCGGGGAACAGACGCGATTGCTATTTGCACTGTGTATGGCAATTGGAGCACTATAGTGACTTGTCTTACCAGAAAAAACTCTTGCTCGTAGGACAAAAAACTGCATGTGACTCAATTCCATTTAGGAATGGGAAACAAACGCTAGCTCAACTTCCAAGAAACACACTCTGCTTTTGAGAAAAGAGCACTCTTCTACTCTACTGTGTTTCCTATGTGTTGCGAAAAGTGAGCTTGCTCAGAACATAAGAACTGTGCTTCCTACACACACGGGCCATATCTAGTTCAACTGTGCTTAGGAAACTGAGAAGAACAGTAGCTCCTCCTCAGTCCAATACACTGTACTTGCTCGGAACAGACTGGAGGGCTATTTGCACTGTGTATGGCAATGGGAGCACAATAGTGACTTTCCTTACCAGAAAACAACTCTTGCTCGTAGGACCAGAAACTGCATGTGATTCCACTCCATTTAGTACTGGGAAACAAACGCTAGCTCGCCTTACAAGAAACACACTCTGCTTTAGAGAAAAGAGCACTCTTCTACTCTACTGTGTTTCCTATGGGGTCCAAACAGTGAGCTTGCTCAGAACAAAAGAACTGTGCTTCCTACACACACGGACCATATCTAGTTCAACTCTGCTTAGGAAACTGACAAGAACAGTAGCTCCTATTCAGTCCAATACACTGTACTTGCTGGGAAAAGACGCGAATGCTATTTGCCTTGTGTAGGGCAATGGGAGTGCAATAGTGACTTTCCTTACCAGAAAACAACTCTTGTTCGTAGGACAAGAAACTGCATGTGATTCAACTCCATTTAGGACTAGGAAACAAACACTAGCTCGCCTTACAAAAACACACTCTGCTTTTGAGAAAAGAGCACTCTTCTACTCTACTGTGTTTCCTATGGTGTCCGAACAGTGAGCTTGCTCAGAACAAAAGAACTGTGCTTCCTACAAACACGGCCATATCTAGTTCAACTCTGCATAGTAAACTGACAAGAACAGTAGCTCCTCTTCAGTCCAATACACTGTACATGCTGGGAACAGATGCCTGTGCTATTTGCCCTGTGTATGACAATGGGAGCGCAATAGTGACTCTTCTTACCAGAAAACAACTCTTGCTCGTAGGACCACAAACTGCATGGGATTCAACTCCATTTAGTACTGGGTAACAAACGCTGTCTCGCCTTACAGGAAACACACTCTGCTTTTGAGAAAAGGGTACTCTTCTACTCTATTGTGTTTCCTACGAGGTCCGAACTGTGAGCTTGCTCAGAACAAAAGAACTGTGCTTACTACACACACGGGCCATATCTGGTTCAACTCTGCTTAGGATACTGACAAGAACAGTAGCTCCTCTTCAGTCCAATACACTGTACTTGCTGGGAACAGACGAAAGTGCTATTTGCACTGTGTATGGCAATGGGAGTGCAATAGTGACTCTTCTTACCAGAAAACAACTCTTACTCGTAGGACCAGAAACTGCATGGGATTCAACTCCATTTCTGACTGGGAAGTAAATACTAGCTCGCCTTTCAAGGAACACAATCTAATTTTGAGAAAAGAGCACTCATCTACTCTACTGTGTTTCCTATGGTGTCCGCACAGTGTGCTTTCTCAGAAAAAAACAACTGTGTTTCCTACACACACGGGCCATATCTAGTTCAACTCCACTTAGGAAAATGACAAGAACAGTAGCTCCTCTTCAGTCCAATACACTGTACTTGCTGGGAACAGACGCGAGTGCTATTTGCACAATGTATGGCAAAGGGAGCGCAATAGTGACTTTCCTTACCAGAAAACAACTCTTGCTCATAGGACCAGAAACTGCAAGTGATTCAACTCCATTTAGGACTGGGAAACAAACACTAGCTCGCCTTACAAGAAACACACTCTGCTTTTGAGAAAAGAGCACTCTTCTTCTCTACTGTGTTTCCTATAGGGCCAGAACAGTGAGCTTGATCAGAACAAGAGAACTGTGCCTCCTACACACACGGCCATATCTAGTTCAATTCTGCTTAGGAAACTAACAAGAACAGTAGATCCTCTTCAGTCCAATACACTGTACTTGCTGGGAACAGACGCCAGTGCTATTTGCCCTGTGTATGACAATGGGAGCAAAATAGTGACTCTTCTTACCAGAAAACAACTCTTGCTCGTAGGACCAGAAACTGCATGGGATTCAACTCCATATAGGACTGGGAAAAAAACGCTAGCCCGCCTTACAAGAAACACACTCTGCTTTTGAGAAAAGAGCACTCCTCTACACTACTGTGTTTCCTATGGGGTCCGAACAGTGAGCTTGCTTAGAAAAAAACAACTGTGCTTCCTACACACACGGGCCATATCTAGTTCAACTCTGCTTAGGAAACTGACAAGAACAGTAGCTCCTCTTCAGTCCAATACACTGTACTTGCTGGGAACCGATGCCAAAGCTATTTGCACTGTGTATGACATTGTGAGCGCAATAGTGATTCTTCTTACCAGAAAACAATTCTTGCTCGTAGGACCAGAAACTTCATGGGATTCAACTCCATTTAGGACTGGGAAACAAACGCTAGCTCGCCTACAAGAAACACACTCTGCTTTTGAGAAAAGAGCACTCATCTACTCTACTGGGTTTCCTATGGGGTCCGAACAGTGAGCTTGCTCAGAACAAAAGACCTGTGCTTCCTACACACACGGGCCATATCTAGTTCAACTCTGCTTAGGAAACTAATAAGAACAGTAGCTCCTCTTCAGTCCAATACACTGTACTTGCTGGGAACAGAAGCAAGTGCTATTTGAACTGTGTATGTCAATGAGATCGCAATAGTGACTTTCCCTACCAGAAAACATCTCTTGCTTATAGGAACAGAAACTGCATGTGATTCAACTCCATTTAGGTCTGGGAAACAAACGCTAGCTCGCCTTACAAGAAACACACTCTGCTTTAGAGAAAAGATCACTCTTCTACTCTACTGTATTTCCTATGGGGTCCGAACAGTGAGCATGCTCAGAACAAAAGAACAGTGCTTCCTACATACACGGCCCTATCTAGTTCATTTCTGCTTAGGAAACTGAAATGAACAGTAGCTGCTCTTCAGTTCAATACACTGTACTTGCTGGGAACAGACGCGAGTGCTATTTGCACTGTGTATGGCAATGGGAGCACAATAGTGACTCTTCTTACCAGAAAGCAACTCTTGCTCGTAGGACCACAAACTGCAAGGGATTCAACTCCATTTCTGACTGGGAAACAAACACTAGCTCGCCTTTCCAGAAACACAATCAAATTTTGAGAAGAGAGCACTCATCTACTCTACTGTGTTTCCTATGATGTCCGCACAGTGAGCTTTCTCAGAACAAAAGAAGTGTGCTTCCTACACACATGGGCCATATCTGGTTCCACTCCTCTTAGGAAAATGACAAGAACAGTAGCTCCTCTTCAGTCCAATACACTGTACTTGCTGGGAACAGACGCGAGTGCTATTTGCACTATGTATGGCAATGGGAGTACAACAGTGACTTTCCTTACCAGAAAACAACTCTTGCTCATATGACCAGAAACTGCATGTGATTCAACTCCATTTAGGACTGGGAAACAAACGCTAGCTCGCCTTACAAGAAACACACTCTGCTTTTGAGAAAAGAGCACTCTTCTACTCTACTGTTTTTCCTATGGGGTCCAAACAGTGAGCTTGCTCACAACAAAAGAACTGTGCTTCCTACACTCATGGGCCATATCTAGTTCAACTCCGCTTAGGAAACTGACAAGAACAGTAGCTCCTCTTCAGTCAAATACACTGCACTTGCTGCGAAGAGACACGAGTGCTATTTGCGCTGTGTATGACAATGGGAGCACAATAGTGACTCTTCTTACCAGACAACAACTCTTGCTCATAGGAATTGAAACTGCATGTGATTCAACTCCATTTAGGACTGGGGAACAAACACTGGCTTGCCTTACAAGAAACATACTCTGCTTTTGAGAAAAGAGCACTCTTCTACTCTACTGTGTTTCCTATAGGGCCAGAACAGTGAGCTTGCCCAGAACAAAAGAACTGTGCTTCCTACACACACGGGCCATATCTAGTTCAACTCTGCTTAGGAAACTGACATGAACAGTAGCTCCTCTTCAGTCAAATACACTGTACTTGCTGGGAACAGACGCGAGTGCTATTTGCACTGTGTATGGCAATGGGAGCACAACAGTGTCTTTCCTTACGAGAAAACAATTCTTGCTCTTAGCACCAGAAACTGCATGGGATTCAACTCCATTTAGGACTGGGAAAGAAACGCTAGCTCGCCTTACAAGAAACACACTCTGCTTTTGAGAAAAGAGCACTCTTATACTCTACTGTGTTTCCTATGGGGTCCGAACAGTGAGCTTGCTCAGAACAAAAGAACTGTGCTTCCTACACACACGGCCATATCTAGTTCAATTCTGCTTAGGAACCTTACAAGAACAGTAGATCCTCTTCAGTCCAATACACTGTACATGCTGGGAACTGACGCCAGTGCTATTTGCCCTGTTTATGACAATGGGAGCGCAATAGTGACTCTTCTTACCAGAAAACAACTCTTGCATATAGGACCAGAAACTTCATGTGATTCATCTCCATTTAGGACTGGGAAAGAAATGCTAGCTCGCCTTACAAGAAACACACTCTTCTTTTGAGAAAAGGGCACTCTTCTACTCTACTCTGTTTCCTATGGTGTCAGAACAGTGAGCTTGCTCAGAACAAAAGAACTGTGCTTCCTACACACACGGGCCATATCTAGTTCAACTCTGCTTAGGAAATTGACAAGAGCAGTAGCTCCTCTTCAGTCCAATACACTGTACATGCTGGGAACAGATGCCAGTGCTATTTGCTCTGTTTATGACAATGGGAGTGCAACAGTGACTCTTCTTACCAGAAAACAACTCTTGCACGTAGAACCTTAAACTGAATGTAATTCAACTCCATTTAGAACTGGGAAACAAACGCTAGATCGCCTTACAAGAGACATACTCTGCTTTTGAGAAACGAGCACTCTTCTACTCTACTGCGTTTCCTATGGGGTCCGAACAGTGAGCTTGCTCAGAACAAAAGAACTGTGCTTCCTACACACACAGCCATATCTAGTTCAATTCTTCTTAGGAACCTGACAAGAACAGTAGATCCTCTTCAGTCCAATACACTGTACTTGCTGAGAACAGACGCCAGTGCTATTTGTCCTGTGTATGGCAATGGCAGCGCAACAGTGACTCTTCTTACCATAAAACAACTCTTGCTCGTAGGACCAGAAACTGCATGTAATTCAACTCCATTTAGGACTGGGAAACAAAAGCTAGCTCACCTTACAAGAAACACACTCTGCTTTAGAGAAAAGAGCACTCTTCTACTCTGCTGTGTTTCCTATAGGGCCAGAACAGTGAGCTTGCTGAGAACAAAAGAACTGTGCTTCCTACACACACGGGCCATACCTAGTTCAACTCTACTTAGCAAACTGACAAGAACAGTAACTCCAATTCAGTCCAATACACTGTACTTGCTGGGAAAAGACGCGAGTGCTATTTGCCCTGTGTAAGGCAATGGGCGCGCAATAGTGACTTTCCTTACCAGAAAACAACTCTTGTTCTTAGGACCAGAAACTGCATGTGACTCAAATCCATTTAGGACTGGGAAACAAACGCTAGCTCGCCTTACAAGAAACACACTCTGCTTTTGAGAAAAGAGCACTCTTCTCCTCTACTGTGTTTCCTATGGGGTCCGAACAGTGAGCTTGCTCAGAACAAAAGAAGTGTGCTTCCTACACACACGGGCCATATCTAGTTCAACTCTGCTTAGGAAACGGACAAGAACAGTAGCTCCTCTTCAGTCCGATACACTGTACTTGCTGGGAACAGACGCGAGAGCTATTTGCACTATGTATGGCAAGGGGTGCGCAATAGTGACTTTCCTTACCAGAAAACAACTCTTGCTCGTAGGACCAGAAACTGCATGTGATCCCACTCCATTTAGGACTGGGAAACAAATGCTAGCTCGCCTTACAAAAACACACTCTGCTTTAGAGAAAAGAGCACTCTTCTACTCTACTGTGTTTCCTATAGGGCCAGAACAGTGAGCTTGCTCAGAACAAAAGAAATGTGCTTCCTACACACGGGCCATATCTAGTTCAACTCTGCTTAGGAAACTGACAAGAACAGTAGCTCTTCTTCAGTCCGATAGAGTGTACTTGCTGGGAACAGACGCGAGTGCTATTTGCACTGTGTATGGCAATGGGAGCGCAATAGTGACTTTCCTTACCAGAAAACAACTCTTGCTCGTAGGACCAGAAACTGCATGTGATTCAACTCCATTTAGGACTGGGAAACAAATGCTAGCTCGCCTTACATGAAACACACTCTGCTTTTGAGAAAAGAGCACTCTTCTACTCTACTGTGTTTCTTATGGTGTCCGAACAGTGAGCTTGCTCAGAGCAAAACAACTGTGCTTCCTACACACGGGCCATATCTAGTTCAACTCTGCTTAGGAAACTGATAAGAACACTAGCTCCTCTTCAGTCCAATACACTGTACTTGCGGGGAACAGACGTGAGTGCTATTTGCACTGTGTATGGCAATTGGAGCACAATAGTGACTTGTCTTACCAGAAAACAACTCTTGCTCGTAGGACAAAAAACTGCATGTGACTCAACTCCATTTAGGACTGGGAAACAAACGCTAGCTCAACTTCCAAGAAACACACTCTGCTTTTGAGAAAAGAGCACTCTTCTACTCTACTGTGTTTCCTATGTGTTCCGAACAGTGAGCTTGCTCAGAACAAAAAAACTGTGCTTCCTACACACATGGCCATATCTAGTTCAAGTCTGCTTAGGAACCTGACAAGAACAGTAGATCCTCTTCAGTCCATTACACTGTACATGCTGGGAACAGACGCCAGTGCTATTTGTCCTGTGTATGGCAATGGCAGAGCAATAATGACTCTTCTTACCAAAAAACAACTCTTGCTCATAGTACTAGAAACTGCATGTGATCCAACTCCATTTAGGACTGGGAAACAAACGCTAGCTCGCCTTACAAGAAACACACTGTGCTTTAGAGAAAAGAGCACTCTTCTACTCTACTGTATTTCCTATAGGGCCAGAACAGTGAGCTTGCTCAGAACAAAACAACTGTGCTTCCTACACAGGGCCATAACAAGTTCAACTCTGCTTAGGAAACAGACAAGAACAGTAGCTCCTCTTCCGTCCAATACTCTGTATTTGCTGAGAACAGACGCGATGCTATTTGCACTGTGTATGGCAATGGGAGCGCAATAGTGACTTTCCTTACCAGAAAACAACTCATGCTCGTAGGACCAGTAACTGCATGTGATTCAAATCCATTTAGGATTGGGAAACAAATGCTAGCTCGCCTTACATGAAACACACTCTGCTTTTGAGAAAAGAGCACTCTTCTACTCTACTGTGCTTACTATGGGGTCTGAACAGTGAGCTTGCTAAGAAAAAAAGAACTGTGCTTCCTACACACACGGGCCATATCTAGTTCAACACTGCTTAGGAAACTGACAAGAACAGTAGCTCCTCTTCAGTCCAATACACTGTACATGCGGGGAACAGATGCGAGTGCTATTTGCATTGTGTATGGCAATTGGAGCACTATAGTGACTTGTCTTACCAGAAAAAAACTCTTGCTCGTAGGACAAAAAACTGCTTTGACTCAATTCCATTTAGGAATGGGAAACAAACACTAGCTCGACTTCCAAAAAAAACACTCTGCTTTTGAGAAAAGAGCACTCTTCTACTCTACTGTGTTGACTTTAGGGCCAGATCAGTCAGGTTGCTCAGAACAAAAGAACTGTGCCTCCTACACACACGGGCCATATCTAGTTCAACTCTGCTTAGGAAACTGACAAGAACAGTAGCTCCTCTTCAGTCCAATACACTGTACATACTGGGAACAGATGCCAGTGCTATTTGCCCTGTGCATGTCAATGGGAGCACAATAGTGACTCTTCTTACCAGAAAACAACTCTTGCTCGTAGGACCAGAAACTGCATGTGATTCAACTCCATTTAGGACTGGGAAACAAACGCTATCTCGCCTTACAAGAAACACACTCTGCTTTTGAGAAACGAACAGTGTTCTACTCTACTGTGTTTCCTATGGGGTCCAAACAGTGAGCTGGCTCAGAAGAAAAGAACTGTGCTTCCTACACACACGGGCCATATCTAGTTCAACACTGTTTAGGAAACTGACAAGAACAGTAGCTCCTCTTCTGTTCAATACACTGTACTTGCTGGGAACAGTCGCGAGTGCTGCTTGATCAGTGTATGTCATTGGGAGCTCAATAGTGACTTTCATTACCAGAAAACAACTCTTGTTCCTAGGACCAGAAACTGCATGTGATTCAACTCCATTTAGGACTGGGAAACATACGCTATCTCGCCTTACAAGAAACACACTCTGCTTTTGAGAAAAGAGCACTCTTCTACTCTACAGTGTTTCCTATGGGGTCCGAACAGTGAGCTTGCTCAGAACAAAAGAAGTGTGCTTCCTACACACACCGGCCATATCTAGTTCAACTCTGCTTAGGAAACTGACAAGAACAGTAGCTCCTCTTCAGTCCAATACACTGTACATGCTGGGAACAGATGCCAGTGCTATTTGCACTCTGCATGTCAATGGGAGCACAATAGTGACTCTTCTTACCAGAAAACAACTCTTGCACGTAGGACCAGAAACTGCATGGGATTCAACTCCATTTAGGACTGGGAAACAATAGCTATCTCGCCTTACAAGAAACACACTCTGCTTTGAGAAAAGAGCACTCTTCTACTGTAATGTGTTTCCTATGGTGTCCGAACAGTGAGCTTGCTCAGAACAAAAGATCTGTGCTTCCTACACACACCGGCCATATCTAGTTCAACTCTGCTTAGGAAACTGACAAGAACAGTAGCTCCTCTTCAGTTTAATATACTGTCCTAGCTGGGAACAGACGCGAGTGCTATTTGCACTGTGTATGGCAATGGGAGCGCAATAGTGACTTTCCTTACCAGAAAACAATTCTTGCTCGTAGGACCAGAAACTGCATGGGATTCAACTCCATTTAGGACTGGGAAACAAACGCTAGATCGCCTTACAAGAAACACAGTCTGCTTTAGAGAAAATAGCACTCTTCTACTCTACTGTGTTTCCTATGGGGTCCAATGGGGTCCGAAGAGTGAGCTTGCTGAGAACAAAAGATCTGTGCTTCCTACACACACGGCCATATCTAGTTCAATTCTGCTTAGGAACCTGACAAAAACATTAGATCCTTTTCAGTCCAATACACTGTACATGCTGGGAACAGACGCCAGTGCTATTTGCCCTGTGTATGACAATGGGAGCGCAATAGTGACTCTTCTTACCAGAAAACAACTCTTGCTCGTAGGACCAGAAACTGTATGTGACTCAACTCCATTTAGGACTGGGAAACAAATGCTAGCTCGCCTTCGGAGAAACACACTCTGCTTTTGAGAAAAGAGCACTCTTCTACTCTACTGTGTTTCCTTTAGGGCCAGAACAGTCAGGTTGCTCAGAACAAAAGAACTGTGCTTCCTACACACAGGGGACATATCTACTTCAACTCTGATTAAGAAACTGACAAGAACAGTAGCTCCTCTTCAGTCCAATACACTCTACATGCTGGCAACAGATGCCAATGCTATTTGCCCTGTGCATGTCAATGGGAGCACAATAGTGACTCTTCTTTCCAGAAAACAACACTTGTTTGTAGGACCAGAAACTGCATGTGATTCACTCCATTTAGGACTGGGAAACAAACGGTATCTCGCCTTACAAGGAACACACTCTGCTTTTGAGAAAAGAGCACTCTTCTACTCTACTGTGTTTCCTATGGGGTCCGAACAGTGAGCTTGCTCAGAACAAGAGAACTGTGCTTCCTACATACACGGGCCATATCTAGTTCAACTCTGCTTAGGAAACTGACAAGAACAGTAGATCCTCTTCAGTCCAAAACACTGTACATGCTGGGAACCGACGCCAGTGATATTTGCCCTGTGTATGACAATGGGAGTGCAATAGTGACTCTTCTTACCAGAAAACAACTCTTGCTCATGGTACCAGAAACTGCATGGGATTCAATTCCATTTAGGACTGAGAAACAAACGCTAGTTCTCCTTACAAGAAACACACTCTGCTTTTGAGAAAAGAGCACTCTTCTACTCTACTGTGTTTCCTATGGGTTCCGAACAGTGAGCTTGCTCAGAACAAAAGAACTGTGCTTCCTACACACATGGGCCATATCTAATTGAACTCTGCTTAGGAAAATGACAAGAACAGTAGCTCCTCTTCAATCCAATACACTGTACATGCTAGGAACAGACGCCAGTGCTATTTGCCCTGTGTATGACAATGGGAGCGCAATAGTGACTCTTCCTACCAGAAAACAACTCTTGCTCGTAGGACCAGAAACTGCATGGGATTCAACTCCATTTAGGACTGGGAAACAAATGCTATTTCGCATTACAAGAAACACACTCTGCTTTTGAGAAAAGAGCACTCTTCTACTCTATTGTTTTTCCTATGGGGTCAGAACTGTGAGCTTGCTCAGAAGAAAAGAACTCTGCTTCCTATACACGGGCCATAACAAGTTCAACTCTGCTTAGGAAACTGACAAGAACAGTAGCTCCTCTTCAGTCCGATAGACTGTACTTGCTGGGAACAGACGTGAGTGCTATTTGCAATGTGTATGGCAATGGGAGTGCAATAGTGACTTTCCTTACCAGAAAAGTACTCTTGCTCGTAGGACCAGTAACTGCATGTGATTCAAATCCATTTAGGATTGGGAAACAAATGCTAGCTTGCCTTACATGAAACACACTCTGCTTTTGAGAAAAGAGCACTCTTCTAATCTACTGTGCTTACTATGGAGTCTGAACAGTGAGCTTGCTAAGAACAAAAGAACTGTGCTTCCTACACACACGGGCCATATCTAGTTCAACACTGCTTAGGAAACTGACAAGAACAGTAGCTCCTCTTCAGTCCAATACACTGTACTTGCGGGGAACAGACGCGATTGCTATTTGCACTGTGTATGGCAATTGGAGCACTATAGTGACTTGTCTTACCAGAAAAAACTCTTGCTCGTAGGACAAAAAACTGCATGTGACTCAATTCCATTTAGGAATGGGAAACAAACGCTAGCTCAACTTCCAAGAAACACACTCTGCTTTTGAGAAAAGAGCACTCTTCTACTCTACTGTGTTTCCTATGTGTTGCGAAAAGTGAGCTTGCTCAGAACATAAGAACTGTGCTTCCTACACACACGGGCCATATCTAGTTCAACTGTGCTTAGGAAACTGAGAAGAACAGTAGCTCCTCCTCAGTCCAATACACTGTACTTGCTCGGAACAGACTGGAGGGCTATTTGCACTGTGTATGGCAATGGGAGCACAATAGTGACTTTCCTTACCAGAAAACAACTCTTGCTCGTAGGACCAGAAACTGCATGTGATTCCACTCCATTTAGTACTGGGAAACAAACGCTAGCTCGCCTTACAAGAAACACACTCTGCTTTAGAGAAAAGAGCACTCTTCTACTCTACTGTGTTTCCTATGGGGTCCAAACAGTGAGCTTCCTCAGAACAAAAGAACTGTGCTTCCTACACACACGGACCATATCTAGTTCAACTCTGCTTAGGAAACTGACAAGAACAGTAGCTCCTATTCAGTCCAATACACTGTACTTGCTGGGAAAAGACGCGAATGCTATTTGCCTTGTGTAGGGCAATGGGAGTGCAATAGTGACTTTCCTTACCAGAAAACAACTCTTGTTCGTAGGACAAGAAACTGCATGTGATTCAACTCCATTTAGGACTAGGAAACAAACACTAGCTCGCCTTACAAAAACACACTCTGCTTTTGAGAAAAGAGCACTCTTCTACTCTACTGTGTTTCCTATGGTGTCCGAACAGTGAGCTTGCTCAGAACAAAAGAACTGTGCTTCCTACAAACACGGCCATATCTAGTTCAACTCTGCATAGTAAACTGACAAGAACAGTAGCTCCTCTTCAGTCCAATACACTGTACATGCTGGGAACAGATGCCTGTGCTATTTGCCCTGTGTATGACAATGGGAGCGCAATAGTGACTCTTCTTACCAGAAAACAACTCTTGCTCGTAGGACCACAAACTGCATGGGATTCAACTCCATTTAGTACTGGGTAACAAACGCTGTCTCGCCTTACAGGAAACACACTCTGCTTTTGAGAAAAGGGTACTCTTCTACTCTATTGTGTTTCCTACGAGGTCCGAACAGTGAGCTTGCTCAGAACAAAAGAACTGTGCTTACTACACACACGGGCCATATCTGGTTCAACTCTGCTTAGGATACTGACAAGAACAGTAGCTCCTCTTCAGTCCAATACACTGTACTTGCTGGGAACAGACGAAAGTGCTATTTGCACTGTGTATGGCAATGGGAGCGCAATAGTGACTCTTCTTACCAGAAAACAACTCTTACTCGTAGGACCAGAAACTGCATGGGATTCAACTCCATTTCTGACTGGGAAGTAAATACTAGCTCGCCTTTCAAGGAACACAATCTAATTTTGAGAAAAGAGCACTCATCTACTCTACTGTGTTTCCTATGGTGTCCGCACAGTGTGCTTTCTCAGAAAAAAACAACTGTGTTTCCTACACACACGGGCCATATCTAGTTCAACTCCACTTAGGAAAATGACAAGAACAGTAGCTCCTCTTCAGTCCAATACACTGTACTTGCTGGGAACAGACGCGAGTGCTATTTGCACAATGTATGGCAAAGGGAGCGCAATAGTGACTTTCCTTACCAGAAAACAACTCTTGCTCATAGGACCAGAAACTGCAAGTGATTCAACTCCATTTAGGACTGGGAAACAAACACTAGCTCGCCTTACAAGAAACACACTCTGCTTTTGAGAAAAGAGCACTCTTCTTCTCTACTGTGTTTCCTATAGGGCCAGAACAGTGAGCTTGATCAGAACAAGAGAACTGTGCCTCCTACACACACGGCCATATCTAGTTCAATTCTGCTTAGGAAACTAACAAGAACAGTAGATCCTCTTCAGTCCAATACACTGTACTTGCTGGGAACAGACGCCAGTGCTATTTGCCCTGTGTATGACAATGGGAGCACAATAGTGACTCTTCTTACCAGAAAACAACTCTTGCTCGTAGGACCAGAAACTGCATGGGATTCAACTCCATATAGGACTGGGAAAAAAACGCTAGCTCGCCTTACAAGAAACACACTCTGCTTTTGAGAAAAGAGCACTCCTCTACACTACTGTGTTTCCTATGGGGTCCGAACAGTGAGCTTGCTTAGAAAAAATCAACTGTGCTTCCTACACACACGGGCCATATCTAGTTCAACTCTGCTTAGGAAACTGACAAGAACAGTGGCTCCTCTTCAGTCCAATACACTGTACTTGCTGGGAACCGACGCCAAAGCTATTTGCACTGTGTATGACATTGTGAGCGCAATAGTGATTCTTCTTACCAGAAAACAATTCTTGCTCGTAGGACCAGAAACTTCATGGGATTCAACTCCATTTAGGACTGGGAAACAAACGCTAGCTCGCCTACAAGAAACACACTCTGCTTTTGAGAAAAGAGCACTCATCTACTCTACTGGGTTTCCTATGGGGTCCGAACAGTGAGCTTGCTCAGAACAAAAGACCTGTGCTTCCTACACACACGGGCCATATCTAGTTCAACTCTGCTTAGGAAACTAATAAGAACAGTAGCTCCTCTTCAGTCCAATACACTGTACTTGCTGGGAACAGAAGCAAGTGCTATTTGAACTGTGTATGTCAATGAGATCGCAATAGTGACTTTCCCTACCAGAAAACATCTCTTGCTTATAGGAACAGAAACTGCATGTGATTCAACTCCATTTAGGTCTGGGAAACAAACGCTAGCTCGCCTTACAAGAAACACACTCTGCTTTAGAGAAAAGATCACTCTTCTACTCTACTGTATTTCCTATGGGGTCCGAACAGTGAGCATGCTCAGAACAAAAGAACAGTGCTTCCTACATACACGGCCCTATCTAGTTCATTTCTGCTTAGGAAACTGAAATGAACAGTAGCTGCTCTTCAGTTCAATACACTGTACTTGCTGGGAACAGACGCGAGTGCTATTTGCACTGTGTATGGCAATGGGAGCACAATAGTGACTCTTCTTACCAGAAAGCAACTCTTGCTCGTAGGACCACAAACTGCAAGGGATTCAACTCCATTTCTGACTGGGAAACAAACACTAGCTCGCCTTTCCAGAAACACAATCAAATTTTGAGAAGAGAGCACTCATCTACTCTACTGTGTTTCCTATGATGTCCGCACAGTGAGCTTTCTCAGAACAAAAGAAGTGTGCTTCCTACACACATGGGCCATATCTGGTTCCACTCCTCTTAGGAAAATGACAAGAACAGTAGCTCCTCTTCAGTCCAATACACTGTACTTGCTGGGAACAGACGCGAGTGCTATTTGCACTATGTATGGCAATGGGAGTACAACAGTGACTTTCCTTACCAGAAAACAACTCTTGCTCATATGACCAGAAACTGCATGTGATTCAACTCCATTTAGGACTGGGAAACAAACGCTAGCTCGCCTTACAAGAAACACACTCTGCTTTTGAGAAAAGAGCACTCTTCTACTCTTCTGTGTATCCTATAAGGCCAGAACAGTGAGCTTGATCAGAACAAGCGAACTGTGCTTCCTACACACACGGCCATATCTAGTTCAATTCTGCTTAGGAAACTGACAAGAACAGTAGATCCTCTTCAGTCCAATACACTGTACATGCTGGGAACAGACGCCAGTGCTATTTGCCCTGTGTATGACAATGAGAGCACAATAGTGACTCTTCTTACCAGAAAACAACTCTTGCTCGTAGGACCACAAACTGCATGGGATTCAACTCCATTTAGTACTGGGAAACAAACGCTATCTTGCCTTGCAAAAAACACACTCTGCTTTTGAGAAAAGAGCATGCTTCTACTCTATTGTGTTTCCAATGGGGTCTGAACAGTGAGCTTGCTCAGAACAAAAGAACTGTGCTTCCTACACACAGGGCCATATCTAGTTCAACTCTGCTTAGGCAACTGACAAGAACAGTAGCTCCTCTTCAGTCCAATACACTGTACTTGCTGGAAACAGACGCGACTGGTATTTGCACTGTGTATGGCAAAGGGAGCGCAATAGTGACTTTCCTTAAGAGAAAACAACTCTTGCTGGTAGAACCAAAAACTGCATGTGATTCAACTCCATTTAGGACTGGAAACAAACGGGATCTCGCCTTTCAAGAAACACACTCTGCTTTTGAGAAAACAGTACTCTTCTACTCTACTGTTTTTCCTATAGGGCCAGAACAGAGAGCTTGCTCAGAACAAAAGAACTGTGCTTCCTACATACACGGCCATAACTAGTTCAATTCTGCTTAGGAACCTGACAAGAACAGTAGGTTCTCTTCAGTCCAATACACCGTACATGCTGGGAACCGACGCCAGTGCTATTTGCCCTGTGTATGACAATGGGAGCGCAATATTGACTCTTCTTACCAGAAAACAACTCTTGCTCATAGGACCAGAAACTGCATGTGATTCAACTCCATTTAGGACTGGGAAACAAACGCTAGCTCGCCTTACAAGAAACACACTCTGCTTTTGAGAAAAGGGCACTCTTCTTCTCTATTGTGTTTCCTACAGGGTCTGAACTGTGAGCTTGCTCAGTACAAAAGACCTGGGCTTCCTACAAACACGGGCCATATCTAGTTCAACTCTGCTTAGGAAACTGACAAGAACAGTAGCTCCTCTTCAGTCCAATACACTGTACATGCTGGGAGCAGATGCCTGTGCTATTTGCCCTGTGTATGACAAAGGGAGTCAATAGTGACTCTTCTTACCAGAAAACCACGCTTGCTCGTAGGACCACAAACTGCATGGGATTCAACCCCATTTAGTACTGGGTAACAAACGCTGTCTCGCCTTACTGGAAACACACTCTGCTTTTGAGAAAAGGGCACTCTTCTACTCTATTGTGTTTCCTACGGGGTCCGAACTGTGAGCTTCCTCAGAACAAAAGAACTGTGCTTCCTACACACACGGGCCATATCTAGTTCAACTCTGCTTAGGAAACTGACAAGAACAGTAGCTGCTCTTCAGTCCAATACACTGTACTTGCTGGGAAAAGACGCGAGTGCTAATTGCACTGTGTATGGCAATGGGAGCGCAATAGTGACTCTTCTTACCAGAAAACAACTATTGCTCGTAGTACCAGAAACTGCATGTGACTCAACTCCATTTATGACTGGGAAACAAACACTAGCTCGACTTTCAAGAAAAACAATCAAATTTTGAGAATACAGCACTCATCTACTCTACTGTGTTTCCTATGATGTCCGCATAGTGTGCTTTCTCAGAACAAAAGAACTGTGCTTCCTACACACACGGGCCATATCTGGTTCAACTCTGCTTAGGAAACTGACAAGAACAGTAGCTCCTCTTCAGTCCAATACACTGTACTTGCTGGGAACAGACGCGAGTGCTATTTGCACTATGTATGGCAATGGGAGTACAACAGTGACTTTCCTTACCAGAAAACAACTCTTGCTCATATGACCAGAAACTGCATGTGATTCAACTCCATTTAGGACTGGGAAACAAACGCTAGCTCGCCTTACAAGAAACACACTCTGCTTTTGAGAAAAGAGCACTCTTCTACTCTTCTGTGTATCCTATAAGGCCAGAACAGTGAGCTTGATCAGAACAAGCGAACTGTGCTTCCTACACACACGGCCATATCTAGTTCAATTCTGCTTAGGAAACTGACAAGAACAGTAGATCCTCTTCAGTCCAATACACTGTACATGCTGGGAACAGACGCCAGTGCTATTTGCCCTGTGTATGACAATGAGAGCACAATAGTGACTCTTCTTACCAGAAAACAACTCTTGCTCGTAGGACCACAAACTGCATGGGATTCAACTCCATTTAGTACTGGGAAACAAACGCTATCTTGCCTTGCAAAAAACACACTCTGCTTTTGAGAAAAGAGCATGCTTCTACTCTATTGTGTTTCCAATGGGGTCTGAACAGTGAGCTTGCTCAGAACAAAAGAACTGTGCTTCCTACACACAGGGCCATATCTAGTTCAACTCTGCTTAGGAAACTGACAAGAACAGTAGCTCCTCTTCAGTCCAATACACTGTACTTGCTGGAAACAGACGCGACTGGTATTTGCACTGTGTATGGCAAAGGGAGCGCAATAGTGACTTTCCTTAAGAGAAAACAACTCTTGCTGGTAGAACCAAAAACTGCATGTGATTCAACTCCATTTAGGACTGGAAACAAACGGGATCTCGCCTTTCAAGAAACACACTCTGCTTTTGAGAAAACAGTACTCTTCTACTCTACTGTGTTTCCTATAGGGCCAGAACAGAGAGCTTGCTCAGAACAAAAGAACTGTGCTTCCTACATACACGGCCATAACTAGTTCAATTCTGCTTAGGAACCTGACAAGAACAGTAGGTTCTCTTCAGTCCAATACACCGTACATGCTGGGAACCGACGCCAGTGCTATTTGCCCTGTGTATGACAATGGGAGCGCAATATTGACTCTTCTTACCAGAAAACAACTCTTGCTCATAGGACCAGAAACTGCATGTGATTCAACTCCATTTAGGACTGGGAAACAAACGCTAGCTCGCCTTACAAGAAACACACTCTGCTTTTGAGAAAAGGGCACTCTTCTACTCTATTGTGTTTCCTACAGGGTCTGAACTGTGAGCTTGCTCAGAACAAAAGACCTGGGCTTCCTACAAACACGGGCCATATCTAGTTCAACTCTGCTTAGGAAACTGACAAGAACAGTAGCTCCTCTTCAGTCCAATACACTGTACATGCTGGGAGCAGATGCCTGTGCTATTTGCCCTGTGTATGACAATGGGAGTCAATAGTGACTCTTCTTACCAGAAAACCACGCTTGCTCGTAGGACCACAAACTGCATGGGATTCAACCCCATTTAGTACTGGGTAACAAACGCTGTCTCGCCTTACTGGAAACACACTCTGCTTTTGAGAAAAGGGCACTCTTCTACTCTATTGTGTTTCCTACGGGGTCCGAACTGTGAGCTTCCTCAGAACAAAAGAACTGTGCTTCCTACACACACGGGCCATATCTAGTTCAACTCTGCTTAGGAAACTGACAAGAACAGTAGCTGCTCTTCAGTCCAATACACTGTACTTGCTGGGAAAAGACGCGAGTGCTAATTGCACTGTGTATGGCAATGGGAGCGCAATAGTGACTCTTCTTACCAGAAAACAACTATTGCTCGTAGTACCAGAAACTGCATGTGACTCAACTCCATTTATGACTGGGAAACAAACACTAGCTCGACTTTCAAGAAAAACAATCAAATTTTGAGAATAGAGCACTCATCTACTCTACTGTGTTTCCTATGATGTCCGCATAGTGTGCTTTCTCAGAACAAAAGAACTGTGCTTCCTACACACACGGGCCATATCTGGTTCAACTCTGCTTAGGAAACTGACAAGAACAGTAGCTCCTCTTCAGTCCAATACACTGTACTTGCTGGGAACAGACGCAAGTGCTATTTGTCCTGTGTATGACAATGGGTGCGCAATATTGACTCTTCTTACCAGAAAACAACTCTTGCTCGTAGGACCAGAAACTGCATGTGATTCAACTCCATTTATGACTGGGAAAAAAATGCTAGCTCGCCTTACAAGAAACACACTCTACTTTTGAGAAAAGAGCACTCCTCTACTCTACTGTGTTTCCTATGGTGTCCGAACAGTGAGCTTGCTCAGAACAAAAGACCTGTGCTTACTACACACACGGGCCATATCTCGTTCAACTCCGCTTAGGAAACTGACAAGAACAGTAGCTCCTCCTCGTCCAATACACTGTACTTTCTGGGAACAGACGCAAGTGTTATTTGCACTGTGTATGGCTATGGGAGCGCAATAGTGACTCTTCTTACCAGAAAACAACTCTTGCTTGTAGGACCAGAAACTGCATGTGATTCAACTCCATTTGGTCTGGGAAACAAACGCTAGCTCGCCTTACAAGAAACACACTCTGCTTTAGAGAAAAGATCACTCTTCTACTCTACTGTGTTTCCTATGGGGTCTGAACAGTGAGCATGCTCAGAACAAAAGAACAGTGCTTCCTACATACACGGCCATATCTAGTTCATTTCTGCTTAGGAACCTGAGAAGAACAGTAGATTCTCTTTAGTCCAATACACTGTACATGCTGGGAACTGACGCCAGTGCTATTTGCCCTGTGTATGACAATGGGAGCGCAATAGTGACTCTTCTTACCAGAAAACAACTCTTGCTCGTAGGATCAGAAACTATATGTGATTCAACTCCATATAGGACTGGGAAAAAAAACGCTAGCTCTCCTTGCAAGAAACACACTCTGCTTTTTAGAAAAGAGCACTCTTCTACTGTACTGTGTTTCCTATTGGGCCAGAACAGTGAGATTGCACAGAACAAAAGAAGTGTGCTTCCTACACACACGGCCATATCTAGTTCAATTCAGCTTAGGAAACTGACAAGAACAGTATACCCTCCAGTCAAATACACTGCACATGCTGGGAACAGGCACCAGTGCTATTTGCCCTCTGTATGACAATGGGAGCGCAATAGTGACTCTTCTTACCAGAAAACAACTCTTGCTCATAGGACCAGAAACTGCAAGTGACTCAACTCCATTTAGGACTGGGAAAGAAACGCTAGCTCACCTTACAAGAAACACACTCTGCTTTTGAGAAAAGAGCACTCTTCTACTCTACTGTGTTTCCTATAGGGCCAGAACAGTGAACTTGCTCAGAAAAAAAGAAATGTGCTTCCTACACACACGACCATATCTAGTTCAATTCTGCTTAGGAGCCTTACAAGAACAGTAGATTCTCTTCAGTCCAATACACTGTACATGCTGGGAAACGACGACAAGGCTATTTGCACTGTGTATGACATTGAGAGCACAATAGTGATTCTTCTTACCAGAAAACAACTCTTGCTCGTAGCACCAGAAACTGCATGGGATTCAACTTCATTTAGGACTGGGAAACAAACGCTAGCTCGCCTACAAGAAACACACTCTGCTTTTGAGAAAAGAGCACTCATCTACTCTACTGGGTTTCCTATGGGGTCCAAACAGTGAGCTTGCTCAGAACAAAAGAACTGTGCTTCCTACACACATGGGCCATATCTAATTCAACTTTGCTTAGGTTACTGACAAGAACAGTAGCTCCTTTTCAGTCTAATACACTGTAATTGCTGGGAAGAGACGCGAGTGCTATTTGTACTCTGTATGGCAATGGGAGCGCAATAGTGACTCTTCTTACCAGAAAACAACTCTTGCTCTTAGGACCACAAACTGCATGTGACTCACCTCCATTTAGGACTGGGAAACAAACGCTAGCTCTGCTCACAAGAAACACACTCTGCTTTTGAGAAAAGAGCACTCTTCTACTCTACTGTGTTTCCTCTATGGCCAGAACAATGAGCTTGCTCAGAACAAAAGGACTGTGCTTCCTACACACACGGGCCGTATCTAATTCAATTCTGCTTAGGAAACTGACGAGAATAGTATACGCTCTTCAGTCAAATACACTGCACTTGCTGGGAACAGACACCAGTGCTATTTGCCTTGTGTATGACAAAGGGAGCGCAATAGTGACTCTTCTTACCAGAAAACAACTCTTGCACATAGGACCAGAAACTGCATGAGACACAACTCCATTTAGGACTGGGAAAGAAATGCTAGCTTGCCTTACAAGAAACACACTCTGCTTTTGAGAAAAGAGCACTCTTCTACTCTACTGTGTTTTCTATAGGGCCAGAACAGTGAGCTTGCTCAGAACAAAAGAACTGTGCTTCCTACACACAGGGGCCATATCTAGTTCAACTCTGCTTAGGAACCTGACAAGAACAGTAGCTCCTCTTCATTCCAATACTCTGTACATGCATGGAACAGATGCCAGAGTTATTTGCACTGTTTATGGCAATGGGAGCGCAATAGTGACACTTCTTACCAGAAAAATCTCTTGCTCGTAAGACCAGAAACTGCACGGGATTCAATTCCATTTCTGACTGGGAAAGAAACACTAGCTTGCCTTTCAATAAACACACTCTGCTTTTGAGAAAAGAGTACTCTTCTACTCTACTGTGTTTCCAATGGGGTCCAAACAGTGAGCTTGCTCAGAACAAAAGAACTGTGCTTTCTACACACATGGCCATATCTAGTTCAATTCTGCGTAGGAACCTGACAAGAACAGTAGATCCTCTTCAGTCCAATACACTGTACTTGCTGGGAAAAGATGCGAGTGCTATTTGCCCTGTGTATGGCAATGGGAGCGCAATAGTGACTTTCCTTACCAGAAAACAACTCTTGTTCGTAGGACCAGAAACTGCATGTGATTCAACTCCATTTAGGACTAGGAAACAAACGCTAGCTCGCCTTACAAGAAACACACTCTGCTTTTGAGAAAAGAGCACTCTTCTACTCTACTGTGTTTTTTTATAGGGCCAGAACAGTTAGCTTGCTCAGAACAAATGAACTGTGCTTCCTAGACACACGGGCCATATCTAGTTCAACTCTGCTTAGGAAACTGAGAAGAACAGTAGCTCCTCTTCAGTCCAATACACTGTACTTGCTGGGAACAGACGGGAGTGCTATTTACACTGTGTATGGCAATTGGAGCACAGTAGTGACTCGTCTTACCAGAAAACAACTCTTGCTCATAGAACAAAAAATTGCATGTGACTCAACTCCATTTAGGACTGGGAAACAAACTCTAGCTCACTTTACAAGAAACACACTCTGCTTTTGAGAAAAGAGCACTCTTCTACTCTACTGTGTTTCCTATAGGGCCAGAACAGTGAGCTAGCTCAGAAAAAAAGAACTGTGCTCCTACACACAGGGGCCATATGTAGTTCAACTCTTCTTAGGAAACTGTCAAGAACAGTAGCTCCTCTTCAGTCCAATACACTGTACTAGCTGGGAAGAGACAGGAGGGCTATTTGCACTGTGTATGGCAATGGGAGCACAATAGTGACTTTCCTTACCAGAAAACAATTCTTGCTCACAGGACCAGAAACTGCATGTGATTCCACTCCATTTAGGAATGGGAAACAAACGCTAGCTCGCCTTAAAAGAAACAAACTCTGCTTTTGAGAAAAAAAGCACTCTTCTACTCTACTGTGTTTCCTATGGGGTCCGAACAGTGAGCTTGCTCAGAACAAAAAAACTGAGTTTCCTACACACACGGCCATATCTAGTTCAAGTCTGCTTAGGAACCTGACAAGAACAGTAGATTCTCTTCAGTCCAATACACTGTACATGTTGGGAACCGACGCCAATGCTATTTGCACTGTGTATGACATTGAGAGCACAATAGTGATACTTCTTACCAGAAAACAACTCTTGCTCGTAGGACCAGAAACTGCATGTAATTCAACTCCATTTAGGACTGGAAAACAAATGCTAGCTCACCTAGAAGAAACACACTCTGCTTTTGACAAAAGAGCACTCATCTACTCTACTGGGTTTCCTATGGGGTCCGAACAGTGAGCTTGCTCAGAACAAAAGAACTGTGCTTCCTACACACATGGGCCATATCTAATTCAACTTTGCTTAGGTTACTGACAAGAACAGTAGCTCCTCTTCAGTCTAATACGCTGTACTTGCTGGGAACAGACGCGAGTGCTATTTGTAGTCTGTATGGCAATGGGAGCGCAATAGTGACTCTTCTTACCAGAAAACAACTCTTGCTCTTAGGACCACAAACTGCATGGGACTCAACTCCATTTAGGACTGGGAAACAAACGCTAGCTCTGCTCACAAGAAACACACTCTGCTTTTGAGAAAAGAGCACTCTTCTACTCTACTGTGTTTCCTCTATGGCCAGAACAGTGAGCTTGCTCAGAACAAAAGAATTGTGCTTCCTACACACAGGGGCCATATCTAGTTCAACTCTGCTTAAGAAACTGACAAGAACAGTAGCTTCTCTTCAGTCCAATACTCTGTACATGCACGGAACAGTTGCCAGTGCTATTTGCAGTGTTTATGGCAATGGGAGCACAATAGTGACTCTTCTAACCAGAAAAATCTCTTGCTCGTAGGACCAGAAACTGAACGGGATTCAATTTCATTTCTGACTGGGAAACAAACACTAGCTCGCCTTTCAATAAACACACTCTGCTTTTGAGAAGAGCACTCTTCTACTCTACTGTGTTTCATATGGTGTCCAAACAGTGAGCTTGCTCAGAACAAAAGAACTGTGCTTTCTACACACATGGCCATATCTAGTTCAATTCTGCGTAGGAACCTGACAAGAACAGTAGATCCTCTTCAGTCCAATACACTGTACTTCCTGGGATCAGATGCCAGTGCTATTTGCCCTGTGTATGACAATGAGAGCACAATAGTGACTCTTCTTACCAGAAAACAACTCTTGCTCGTAGGACCAGAAACTGCATGGGATTCAACTCCATTTAGGACTGGGAAACAAACGCTAGCTCGCCTTACAAGAAACACACTCTGCTTTTGAGAAAAGAGCAATCTTCTACTCTACTGTGTTTCCTATAAGGCCAGAACAGTGAACTTGCTCAGAACAAAAGAACTGTGCATCCTACACACGGGCCATAACTAGTTCAACTCTGCTTAGGAAACTGACAAGAACAGTAGCTCCTCTTCAGTCCAATACACTGTACTTGCTGGGAACAGACGCGAGTGCTATTTGCACTGTGTATGGCAATGAGAGCGCAATAGTAACTTTCCTTAACAGAAAAAAACTCTTGCTCTTAGGAACACAAACTTCATGTGATTCAACTCCATTTAAGACTAGGGAACAAACGCTAGCTCGCCTTACAAGAAACACACTTTGCTTTTGAGAAAAGAGCACTTCTCTACTCTACTGTGTTTCCTATAGGGCCAGAACAGTGAGCTTGCTCAGAACATAAGAACTGTGCTTCCTACACACACGGGCCTTATCTAGTTCAACTCTGCTTAGGAAACTGACAAGAACAGTAGCTCCTCTTCAGTCCGATACACTGTACTTGCTGGGAACAGACGCGAGTGCTATTTGCACTGTGTATGGCAATGTGAGCACAATAGTGACTTTCCTTACCAGAAAACAACTCTTGCTCGTAGGACCAGAAACTGCATGTGATTCAACTCCATTTAGGACTGGGAAACAAACGCTAGCTCGCCTTACAAGAAAAACACTCTGCTTTTGGGAAAAGAGCACTCTTCTACTCCACTTTGTTTTCTATGGGGTCCGAACAGTGAGCTTTCTCAGAACAAAAGAACTGTGCTTCCTACACACACGGCCATATCTAGTTCAATTCTGCTTAAGAAACTGACAAGAACAGTAGCTCCTATTCAGTCCAATACACTGTACTTGCTAGGAACAGACACGAGTGCTATTTGCACTGTGTATGGCATTTGGAGCGCAATAGTGACTCTTCTTACCAGAAAACAACTCTTGCTCGTAGGACCAAAAACTGTCTGTGATTCAACTCCATTTAGGACTGGGAAACAAACGCGAGCTAGCTTTACAAGAAACTCACTCTGCTTTAGAGAAAAGAGCACTCTTCTACTCTACTGTGTTTCCTGTAGGACCAGAAAAGTGAGCTTGCTCAGAACATAATAACTGTGCTTCCTAAACACACGGGCCATATCTAGTTCAACTCTGCTTAGGAAACTGACAAGAACAGCAGCTCCTCTTCAGTCCGATACACTGTAATTGCTGAGAACAGACGCGAGTGCTATTTGCACTGTGTATGGCAATTGGAGCACAATAGTGTCTCGTCTTACCAGAAAACAACTCTTGCTCATACGACCAGAAACTGCATGGGACTCAACTCCATTTAGGACTGGGAAACAAACTCTAGCTCACCTTACAAGAAACACATTCTGCTTTTGCGAAAAGAGCACTCTTCTACTCTACTGTGTTTCCTATAGGGCCAGAACAGTTAGCTTGCTCAGAACAAAAGAACTGTGCTTCCGACACACGGACCATATGTAGTCCAACTCTGCTTAGGAAACTGACAAGAACATTAGCTCCTCTTCAGTCCAATACACTGTACTTGCTGGGAACAGACGCGAGTTCTATTTACACTGTGTATGGCAATTAGAGTGCAATAGTTACTTTGCTTACCAGAAAACAACTCTTGCTCGTGGGACCGCAAACTGCATGTGATTCAACGCCATTTAGGACTGGGAAACAAATGCTAGCTCGCCTTACAAGAAACACACTCTGCTTAAGAAACAGAGCACTCTTCTACTCTACTGTGTTTCCTACAGGGCCAGAAGAGTGAGCTTGCTCAGAACAAAAGAACTGTGCTTCCCACACACGGGCCATATCTAGTTCAACTCTGCTTAGGAAACTGACAAGAACAGTAGATCCTCTTCAGTCCAATACACTGTACTTGCTGGGAACAGACCGAGTGCTATTTGCACTGTGTATGGCAATTGGAGCACAATAGTGAAACGTCTTACCAGAAATCAACTCTTGCTCATAGAACAAAAAACTGCATGTGACACAACTCCATTTAGGACTGGGAAACAAACTCTAGCTCCCTTTATAAGAAACACACTCTGCTTTTGAGAAAAGAGCACTCTTCTACTCTACTGTGCTTCCTATAGGGCCAGAACAGTGAGCTTGCTTAGAACAAAAAAAACTGTGCTTCCTACACACACGGCCATATCTAGTTCAAGTCTGCTTAGGAACCTGTCAAGAACAGTAGATCCTCTTCAGTCCAATACACTGTACTTGCTGGGAACAGACGCGAGTGCTATTTGCACAGTGTATGGCAATGGGAGTGCAATGTGACTTTCCTTACCAGAAAACAACTCTTTTTCTTAGGACCTGAAACTGCATGTGATTCAACTCCATTTAGGACTAGGAAACAAACGCTAGCTTGCCTTACAAGTAACACACTCTGCTTTTGAGAAAAGAGCACTCTTCTACTCTACTGTCTTTCATATAGGGCCAGAACAGTGAGCTTGCTCAGAACATAAGAACTGTGCTTCCTACACACACGGGCCATATCTAGTTCAACTCTGCTTAGGAAACTGACAAGAACAGTAGCTCCTCTTCAGTCTGATACACTGTACATGCTGTGAACAGACGCGAGTGCTATTTGCACTGTGTATGGCAATGGGAGCGCAATAGTGACTTTCCTTACCAGAAAACAACTCTTGCTCGTAGGACCAGAAACTGCATGTGATTCAACTCCATTTAGTAATGGGAAACAAATGCTAGCTCGCCTTACAAGAAACACATTCTGCTTTTGAGAAAAGAGCACTCTTCTACTCTACTGTCTTTCCTATAGGGTCCGAACAGTGAGCTTGCTCAGAACAAACGAACTGTGCTTCCTACACACACGGCCATATCTAGTTCAAGTCTGCTTAGGAACCTGAGAAGAACAGTAGATCCTTTTCAGTTCAATACACTGTACTTGCTGGGAACAGACGCCAGTGCTATTTGTCCTGTGTATGGCAATGGCAGCGCAATAGTGACTCTTCTTACCAGAAAACAACTCTTGCTCGTAGGACCAGAAACTGCATGTGATTCAACTCCATTTAGGACTGGGAAACAAACACTAGTTCGCCTTACAAGAAACACACTCTGCATTACAGAAAAGAGCACTCTTCTACTCTACTGTGTTTCCTATAGGGCCAGAACAGTGAACTTGCTCAGAACATAAGAACTGTGCTTCCTATACACACGGTCCATAACTACTTCAACTCTGCTTAGGAAACTGACAAGAACAGTAGCTCCTCTTCAGTCCGATACACTGTACTTGCTGGGAACAGACGCAAGTGTATTTGCACTGTGTATGGCAATTGGAGCACAATAGTGACTCGTCTTACCAGAAAACAACTCTTGCTCGTAGGACTAAAAACTGCATGTGACTCAACTCCATTTAGGACTGGGAAACAAACGCTAGCTCTGCTCACAAGAAACACACTCTGCTTTTGAGAAAAGAGCACTCTTCTACTCTACTGTGTTTCCTATAGGGCCAGAACAGTTAGCTTGCTCAGAAAAAATGAACTGTGCTTCCTAGACACACGGGCCATATCTAGTTCAACTCTGCTTAGAAAACTGAGAAGAACAGTAGCTCCTCTTCAGTCCAATACACTGTACTTGCTGGGAACAGACGCGAGTACTATTTACACTCTGTATGGCAATGAGAGCGCAATAGTGACTTTCCTTACCAGAAAACAACTCTTGCTCGTAAGACCACAAACTGCATGTGATTCAACGCCATTTAGGACTGGGAAACAAATGCTAGCTCGCCTTACAAGAAACTCACTCTGCTTTAGAAAAAGAGCACTCTTCTACTCTACTGTGTTTCCTACAGGGCCAGAACAGTGAGCTTGCTCAGAACAAAAGAACTGTGCTTCCCACACGAACCATATCTAGTTCAACTCTGCTTAGATAACTGACAAGAACAGTAGATCCTCTTCAGTCCAGTACACTGTACTTGCTGGGAACAGACGCCAGTGCTATTTGCACTGTGTATGGCATTTGGAGCACAATAGTGACTCGTCTTACCAGAAAACAACTCTTGCTCATAGAACAAAAAACTGCATGTGACTCAACTCCACTTAGGACTGAGAAACAAACTCTAGCTCGCTTTACAAGAAACACACTCTGCTTTTGAGAAAAGAGCACTCTTCTACTCTACTGTGTTTCCTATAGGGCCAGAACAGTGAGCTTGCTCAAAAAAAAAGAACTGTGCTTCCTACACACAAGTGCCATATCTAGTTCAACTCTGCTTAGGAATCTGAGAAGAACAGTAGCGCCTCTTCAGTCCAATACACTGTACTTGCTGGGAACATATGGGAGGGCTATTTGCACTGTGTATGGCAATGGGAGCACAATAGTGACTTTCCTTACCAGAAAACAACTCTTGCTCGTAGGAACACAAAGTGCATGTGATTCCACTCCATTTAGGAATGGGAAACAAACACTAGCTCGCCTTACAAGAAACACACTCTGCGTTTGAGAAAAGAGCACTCTTCTACTCTACTGTGTTTCCTATATGGCCAGAACAGTGAGCTTGCTCAGAACAAAAGAACTGTGCTTCCTACAAACACGGCCATATGTAGTTCAATTCTGCTTAGGAACCTGACATAAAGAGTAGATCCTCTTCAGTCCAATACAGTGTACTTGCTGGGAACAGACGCGAGTGCTATTTGCACTGTGTATGGCAATGGGAGCACAATAGTGACTTTCCTTACCAGAAAACAACTCTTGCTCATAGGACCAGAAACTGCATGTGATTGAACTCCATTTAGGACTGGGAAACAAACGCTAGCTCGCCTTACAAGAAACACACTCTGCTTTTGAGAAAAGCACACTCTTCTACTCTACTGTGTTTCCTATAGGGTCCGAACAGTGAGCTTGCTCAGAACAAAAGAACTGTGCTTCCTACACACACGGCCATATCTAGTTCAATTCTGCTTAGGAACCTGAAAGAACAGTAGATCCTCTTCAGTCCAATACACTGTACTTGCTGGGAACAGACGCCAGTGCTCTTTGTCCTGTATATGGCAGTGGAAGCACAATAGTGACTCTTCTTAACATAAAACAACTCTTGCTCGTAGGACAAGAAACTGAATGTGATTCAACTCCATTTAGGACTGGGAAACAAATGATAGCTCGCCTTACAAGAAACACACTCTGCTTTAGAGAAAAGAGCACTCTTCTACTCTACTGTGTTTCCTATAGGGCCAGAACAGTGAGCTTGCTCAGAAAAAAAAACTGTGCTTCTTACACACACGGGCCATATCTAGCTCAACTCTGCTTAGGAAACGGACAAGAACAGTAGCTCCTGTTCAGTCCGATACACTGTACTTGCTGGGAACAGACGCCAGTGCTATTTCCACTGTGGATGGCAATGGGAGCACAATAGTGACTTTCCTTACCAGAAAACAACTCTTGCTTGTAGGACCAGAAACGGCATATGATTCAACTCCATTTTGGACTGAGAAACAAATGCTAGCTTGCCTTCCATGAAACACACTCTGCTTTTGAGAAAAGAGCACTCTTCTACTCTACTGTGTTTCCTATGGGGTACGAACAGTGAGCTTGCTCAGAACAAAAGAACTGTGCTTCCTACACACACGGGCCATATCTAGTTCAACTCTGCTTAGGAAACTGACAAGAACAGTAGCTGCTCTTCAGTCCAATACACTGTACTTGCTGGGAAAAGACGCGAGTGCTAATTGCACTGTGTATGGCAATGGGAGCGCAATAGTGACTCTTCTTACCAGAAAACAACTATTGCTCGTAGTACCAGAAACTGCATGTGACTCAACTCCATTTATGACTGGGAAACAAACACTAGCTCGACTTTCAAGAAAAACAATCAAATTTTGAGAATAGAGCACTCATCTACTCTACTGTGTTTCCTATGATGTCCGCATAGTGTGCTTTCTCAGAACAAAAGAACTGTGCTTCCTACACACACGGGCCATATCTGGTTCAACTCTGCTTAGGAAACTGACAAGAACAGTAGCTCCTCTTCAGTCCAATACACTGTACTTGCTGGGAACAGACGCAAGTGCTATTTGCCCTGTGTATGACAATGGGTGCGCAATATTGACTCTTCTTACCAGAAAACAACTCTTGCTCGTAGGACCAGAAACTGCATGTGATTCAACTCCATTTATGACTGGGAAAAAAATGCTAGCTCGCCTTACAAGAAACACACTCTACTTTTGAGAAAAGAGCACTCCTCTACTCTACTGTGTTTCCTATGGTGTCCGAACAGTGAGCTTGCTCAGAACAAAAGACCTGTGCTTACTACACACACGGGCCATATCTCGTTCAACTCCGCTTAGGAAACTGACAAGAACAGTAGCTCCTCCTCGTCCAATACACTGTACTTTCTGGGAACAGACGCAAGTGTTATTTGCACTGTGTATGGCTATGGGAGCGCAATAGTGACTCTTCTTACCAGAAAACAACTCTTGCTTGTAGGACCAGAAACTGCATGTGATTCAACTCCATTTGGTCTGGGAAACAAACGCTAGCTCGCCTTACAAGAAACACACTCTGCTTTAGAGAAAAGATCACTCTTCTACTCTACTGTGTTTCCTATGGGGTCTGAACAGTGAGCATGCTCAGAACAAAAGAACAGTGCTTCCTACATACACGGCCATATCTAGTTCATTTCTGCTTAGGAACCTGAGAAGAACAGTAGATTCTCTTTAGTCCAATACACTGTACATGCTGGGAACTGACGCCAGTGCTATTTGCCCTGTGTATGACAATGGGAGCGCAATAGTGACTCTTCTTACCAGAAAACAACTCTTGCTCGTAGGATCAGAAACTATATGTGATTCAACTCCATATAGGACTGGGAAAAAAAACGCTAGCTCTCCTTGCAAGAAACACACTCTGCTTTTTAGAAAAGAGCACTCTTCTACTGTACTGTGTTTCCTATCGGGCCAGAACAGTGAGATTGCACAGAACAAAAGAAGTGTGCTTCCTACACACACGGCCATATCTAGTTCAATTCAGCTTAGGAAACTGACAAGAACAGTATACCCTCCAGTCAAATACACTGCACATGCTGGGAACAGGCACCAGTGCTATTTGCCCTCTGTATGACAAAGGGAGCGCAATAGTGACTCTTCTTACCAGAAAACAACTCTTGCTCATAGGACCAGAAACTGCAAGTGACTCAACTCCATTTAGGACTGGGAAAGAAACGCTAGCTCACCTTACAAGAAACACACTCTGCTTTTGAGAAAAGAGCACTCTTCTACTCTACTGTGTTTCCTATAGGGCCAGAACAGTGAACTTGCTCAGAAAAAAAGAAATGTGCTTCCTACACACACGACCATATCTAGTTCAATTCTGCTTAGGAACCTTACAAGAACAGTAGATTCTCTTCAGTCCAATACACTGTACATGCTGGGAAACGACGACAAGGCTATTTGCACTGTGTATGACATTGAGAGCACAATAGTGATTCTTCTTACCAGAAAACAACTCTTGCTCGTAGCACCAGAAACTGCATGGGATTCAACTTCATTTAGGACTGGGAAACAAACGCTAGCTCGCCTACAAGAAACACACTCTGCTTTTGAGAAAAGAGCACTCATCTACTCTACTGGGTTTCCTATGGGGTCCAAACAGTGAGCTTGCTCAGAACAAAAGAACTGTGCTTCCTACACACATGGGCCATATCTAATTCAACTTTGCTTAGGTTACTGACAAGAACAGTAGCTCCTTTTCAGTCTAATACACTGTAATTGCTGGGAAGAGACGCGAGTGCTATTTGTACTCTGTATGGCAATGGGAGCGCAATAGTGACTCTTCTTACCAGAAAACAACTCTTGCTCTTAGGACCACAAACTGCATGTGACTCACCTCCATTTAGGACTGGGAAACAAACGCTAGCTCTGCTCACAAGAAACACACTCTGCTTTTGAGAAAAGAGCACTCTTCTACTCTACTGTGTTTCCTCTATGGCCAGAACAATGAGCTTGCTCAGAACAAAAGGACTGTGCTTCCTACACACACGGGCCGTATCTAATTCAATTCTGCTTAGGAAACTGACGAGAATAGTATACGCTCTTCAGTCAAATACACTGCACTTGCTGGGAACAGACACCAGTGCTATTTGCCTTGTGTATGACAAAGGGAGCGCAATAGTGACTCTTCTTACCAGAAAACAACTCTTGCACATAGGACCAGAAACTGCATGAGACACAACTCCATTTAGGACTGGGAAAGAAATGCTAGCTTGCCTTACAAGAAACACACTCTGCTTTTGAGAAAAGAGCACTCTTCTACTCTACTGTGTTTCCTATAGGGCCAGAACAGTGAGCTTGCTCAGAACAAAAGAACTGTGCTTCCTACACACAGGGGCCATATCTAGTTCAACTCTGCTTAGGAACCTGACAAGAACAGTAGCTCCTCTTCATTCCAATACTCTGTACATGCATGGAACAGATGCCAGAGTTATTTGCACTGTTTATGGCAATGGGAGCACAATAGTGACACTTCTTACCAGAAAAATCTCTTGCTCGTAAGACCAGAAACTGCACGGGATTCAATTCCATTTCTGACTGGGAAACAAACACTAGCTTGCCTTTCAATAAACACACTCTGCTTTTGAGAAAAGAGTACTCTTCTACTCTACTGTGTTTCCAATGGGGTCCAAACAGTGAGCTTGCTCAGAACAAAAGAACTGTGCTTTCTACACACATGGCCATATCTAGTTCAATTCTGCGTAGGAACCTGACAAGAACAGTAGATCCTCTTCAGTCCAATACACTGTACTTGCTGGGAAAAGATGCGAGTGCTATTTGCCCTGTGTATGGCAATGGGAGCGCAATAGTGACTTTCCTTACCAGAAAACAACTCTTGTTCGTAGGACCAGAAACTGCATGTGATTCAACTCCATTTAGGACTAGGAAACAAACGCTAGCTCGCCTTACAAGAAACACACTCTGCTTTTGAGAAAAGAGCACTCTTCTACTCTACTGTGTTTTTTTATAGGGCCAGAACAGTTAGCTTGCTCAGAACAAATGAACTGTGCTTCCTAGACACACGGGCCATATCTAGTTCAACTCTGCTTAGGAAACTGAGAAGAACAGTAGCTCCTCTTCAGTCCAATACACTGTACTTGCTGGGAACAGACGGGAGTGCTATTTACACTGTGTATGGCAATTGGAGCACAGTAGTGACTCGTCTTACCAGAAAACAACTCTTGCTCATAGAACAAAAAATTGCATGTGACTCAACTCCATTTAGGACTGGGAAACAAACTCTAGCTCACTTTACAAGAAACACACTCTGCTTTTGAGAAAAGAGCACTCTTCTACTCTACTGTGTTTCCTATAGGGCCAGAACAGTGAGCTAGCTCAGAAAAAAAGAACTGTGCTCCTACACACAGGGGCCATATGTAGTTCAACTCTACTTAGGAAACTGACAAGAACAGTAGCTCCTCTTCAGTCCGATACGCTGTACTTCCTGGGAACAGACACGAGTGCTATTTGCACTGTATATGGCAATGGGAGCGCAATAGTGACTTTCCTTACCAGAAAACAGCTCTTGCCCGTAGGACCAGAAACTGCATGTGATTCAACTCAATTTAGAACTGGGAAACGAATGCTAGCTCGCCTTACATGAAACTCACTCTGCTTTTGAGAAAAGAGCACTCTTCTACTTTATTGTGTTTCCTATGGGGTCAGAACAGTGAGATTGCTCAGAACAAAAGAACTGTGCTTCCTACACACACGGGCCCTATCTAGTTCAACTCTGCTTAGGAAACTGACAAGAACAGTAGCTCCTCTTCAGTCCAATACACTGTACTTGCGGGGAACAGACGCGAGTGCTATTTGCACTGTGTATGGCTATTGGAGCACAATAGTGACTCGTCTTACCAGAAAACAACTCTTGCTCGTAGGACAAAAAACTGCATGTGACTCAACTCCATTTATGACTGAGAACCATCGCTAGGTCGCCTTCCAAGAAACACACTCTGCTTCAGAGAAAAGAGCACTCATCTACTCTACTGTGTTTCCTATGGGGTCTGAACAGTGACCTTGCTCAGAACAAAAAAACTGTGCTTCCTACACACATGGACATATCTAGTTCAATTCTGCTTATAAACCTGACAAGAACAATAGATCCTCTTCAGTCCGATACACTGTACTTGCTGGGAACAGACGTGAGTGCTATTTGCACTGTGTATGTCAATATGAGCACAATAGTGACTTTCCTTACCAGAAAACAACTCTTGCTCATTGGACCGGAAACTGCCTGTGATTGAACTCCATTTAGGACTAGGAAACAAATGCTAGCTCGCCTTACAAGAAACACACTCTGCTTTTGAGAAAATAGCACTCTTCTACTCTTCTGTGTTTCCTATGAGGTCCGAACAGTGAGCTTGCTCAGAACAAAAAAACCGTGTTTCCTACACACACCGCCATACCTAGTTCAATTCTGCTTAGGAACCTGACAAGAACAGTAGATCCTCTTCAGTCCAATACACTGTACTTGCTGGGAACAGACGCCAGTGCTATTTGTCCTGTGTTTGGCAATGGCAGCGCAATAGTGAATCTTCTTACCAGAAAACAAGTTTGCTCGTAGGACCAGAATCTGCATGTGATTCCACTCCATTTAGGACTGGGAAACAAACGCTAGCTCGCATTACAAGAAACATACTCTGCTTTAGAGAAAAGAGCACTCTTCTACTCTACTGTGTTTCCTATAGGGCCAGAACAGTGAGCTTGCTCAGAACAAAAGAACTGTGCTTCCTACACACACGGCCATATGTAGTTCAATTCTGCTTAGGAACCTGACATGAAGAGTAGATCCTCTTCAGTCCAATACAGTGTACTTGCTGGGAACAGACAACAGTGCTATTTGTCCTGTGTATGGCAATGGCAGCACAATAGTGACTCTTCTTACCAGAACACAACTCTTGCTCGTAGGACCAGAAACTGCATGGGATTCAACTCCATTTAGGACTGGGAAACAAATGCTAGCTCGCCTTACAAGAAACACCCTCTGCTTTTGAGAAAAGAGCACTCTTCTACTCTACTGTGTTTCCTGTAGGGCCAGAACAGTGAGGTTGCTCAGAACAAAAAAACTGTGCTTCCTACACACACGGCCATATCTAGTTCAATTCTGATTAGGAACCTGACAAGAACAGAAGATCCTCTTCAGTCCAATACACTGTACTTGGTGGGAACAGACGCCAGTGCTATTTGTCCTGTGTATGGCAATGGCAGCGCAATAGTGACTATTCTTACCATAAAACAACTCTTGCTCATAGGGCCAGAAACTGCATGTGATTCAACTCCATTTAGGACTGGGAAACAAATGCTAGCTCGCCTTACAAGAAACACACTCTGCTTTAGAGAAAAGAGCACTCCTCTACTCTACTGTGTTTCCTATGGGGTCCGAACAGTGAGCTTGCTCAGAACAAAAAAAATGTGCTTCCTACACACACGGCCTTATCTAGTTCAATTCTGCTTATAAACCTGACAAGAACAGTAGATCCTCTTCAGTCCAATACACTGTACTTGGTGGGAACAGACGCCAGTGCTATTTGTCCTGTGCATGGCAATGGCAGCGCAATAGTGACTATACTTACCATAAAACAACTCTTGCTCCTAGGACCCAAAACTGCATGTGATTCAACTCCATTTAGGACTGGGAAACAAACACTAGCTCGCCTTACAAGAAACACATTCTGCATTTGAGAAAAGAGCACTCTTCTACTCTACTGTGTTTCCTATGGGGTCCAAACAGTGAGCTTGCTCAGAACAGAAAACATTGCTTCCTACACACGGACCATATCTAGTTCAACTCTGCTTAGGAAACTGACAAGAACAGTAGCTCCTCTTCAGTCCGATACACTGTAATTGCTGGGAACAGACGCGAGTGCTATTTGCACTGTGTATGGCAATGGGAACACAATAGTGACTTTCCTTACCAGAAAACAACTCTTGCTCGTAGGACCAGAAACTGCATGTGATTCAACTCCATTTAAAACTGGGAAACAAACACTAGCTCGCCTTACAAGAAACACACTCTGCTTTTGAGAAAAGAGCACTCTTCTACTCTACTGTGTTTCCTATAGGGCCAGAACAGTGAGCTTGCTCAGAACAAAAGAACTGTGCTTCCTACAAACACGGCCATATGTAGTTCAATTCTGCTTAGGAACCTGACATGAAGAGTAGATCCTCTTCAGTCCAATACAGTGTACTTGCTGGGAACAGACAACAGTGCTATTTGTCCTGTGTATGGCAATGGCAGCACAATAGTGACTCTTCTTACCAGAACACAACTCTTGCTCGTAGGACCAGAAACTGCATGGGATTCAACTCCATTTAGGACTGGGAAACAAATGCTAGCTCGCCTTACAAGAAACACCCTCTGCTTTTGAGAAAAGAGCACTCTTCTACTCTACTGTGTTTCCTTTAGGGCCAGAACAGTGAGCTTGCTCAGAACAAAAAAACTGTGCTTCCTACACACAGGGCCATATCTAGTTCAATTCTGATTAGGAACCTGACAAGAACAGTAGATCCTCTTCAGTCCAATACACTGTACTTGGTGGGAACAGACGCCAGTGCTATTTGTCCTGTGTATGTCAATGGCAGCGCAATAGTGACTATTTTTACCATAAAACAACTCTTGCTCGTAGGACCAGAAACTGCATGTGATTCAACTCCATTTAGGACTGGGAAACAAATGCTAGCTCGCCTTACAAGAAACACACTCTGCTTTAGAGAAAAGAGCACTCCTCTACTCTACTGTGTTTCCTATGGGGTCCGAACAGTGAGCTTGCTCAGAACAAAAAAACTGTGCTTCCTACACACACGGCCATATCTAGTTCAATTCTGCTTATAAACCTGACAAGAACAGTAGATCCTCTTCAGTCCAATACACTGTACTTGGTGGGAACAGACGCCAGTGCTATTTGTCCTGTGTATGGCAATGGCAGCGCAATAGTGACTATTCTTACCATAAAACAACTCTTGCTCCTAGGACCAGAAACTGCATGTGATTCAACTCCATTTAGGACTGGGAAACAAATGCTAGCGCGCCTTACAAGAAAGACACTCTGCTTTAGAGAAAAGAGCACTCCTCTACTCTACTGTGTTTCCTATGGGGTCCAAACAGTGACCTTGCTCAGAACAAAAAAACTGTGCTTCCTACACACATGGACATATCTAGTTCAATTCTGCTTATAAACCTGTCAAGAACAGTAGATCCTCTTCAGTCCAATACACTGTACTTGCTGGGAACAGACTCCAGTGCTAATTGTCTTTTGTATGGCAATGGCAGTGCAATAGTGACTCTTCTTACCAGAAAACAACTCTTGCTCGTAGGACCCAAAACTGCATGTGATTCAACTCCATTTAGGACTCGGAAACAAACACTAGCTCGCCTTACAAGAAACACATTCTGTATTTGAGAAAAGAGCACTCTTCTACACTACTGTGTTTCCTATGGGGTCCAAACAGTGAGCTTGCTCAGAACAGAAAACATTGCTTCTTACACACGGACCATATCTAGTTCAACTCTGCTTAGGAAACTGACAAGAACAGTAGCTCCTCTTCAGTCCGATACACTGTAATTGCTGGGAACAGACGCGAGTGCTATTTGCACTGTGTATGGCAATGGGAGCGCAATAGTGACTTTCCTTACCAGAAAACAACTCTTGCTCATAGGACCAGAAACTGCATGTGATTCAACTCCATTTAAAACTGGGAAACAAACACTAGCTCGCCTTACAAGGAACACACCCTGCTTTTGAGAAAAGAGCACTCTTCTACTCTACTGTGTTTCCTACGTGGTCAAAACAGTGAGCTTGCTCAGAACAAAAGAACTGAGCTTCCTACAAACACGGGCCATATCTCGTTCAACTCTGTTTAGGAAACTGACAACAACAGTAGCTACTCTTCAGTCCGATACACTGTACTTGCTGGGAACAGACGCGAGTGCTATTTGCACTGTGTATGGCAATGGGAGCACAATAGTGACTCTTCTTACCAGAAAACAACTCTTGCTCGTAGGACCAGAAACTGCATGAGATTCAACTCCATTTAGGACTGGGAAACAAATGCTACCTCGCCTTACATGAAACACACTCTGCTTTTGAGAAAAGAGTACTCTTCTACTCTACTGAGTCTCCTATGGGATCCGAACAGTGAGCTTGCTCAGAACAAAAGAACTGTGCTTCCTACACACACGGGCCATATCTAGTTCAACTCTTCTTAGGAAACTGACCAGAACAGTTGATCCTCTTCAGTCCAATACACTGTACTTGCTGGGAACAGATGCAAGTGCTATTTGCACTGTGTATGGCAATGGGAGTGCAATAGTGACTCTTCTTACCAGAAAAAAAACTCTTGCTCGTAGGACCAGAAACTGTATGTGATTTAACTCCATTTAGGACTGGGAAACAAACGCTAGCTCGCCTTACAAGAAACACACTCTGCTTTTGAGAAAAGAGCACTCTTCTACTCTACTCTGTTTACTATGGGTGGGAACAGTGAGCTTGCTCAGAACAAAAGAACTGTGCTTCCTACACACACGGGCCATATCTAGTTCAACTCTGCTTAGGAAACTGACAAGAACAGTAGCTCCTCTTCAGTCCGATGCACTGTACTTGCTGGGAACGGACCGAGTGCTATTTGCACTATGTATGGCAATGGGAGGACAATAGTGTCTTTCCTTACCAGAAACCAACTCTTGCTCGTAGGACCAGAAACTGCATGTGATTCAACTCCATTTAGGACTGGGAAACAAATGCTAGCTCGCTTTACATGAAACACACTCTGCTTTTGAGAAAAGAGTACTCTTCTACTCTACTGTGTTTCTTATAGGGCCAGAACAGTGAGCTTGCTCAGAACAAGAGAACTGTTCTTCCTACACACACGCGCCATATCTCGTTCAACTCTTCTTAGGAAACTGACCGGAACAGTAGATCCTCTTCAGTCCAATACAATGTACTTGCTGGGAACAGATGCAAGTGCTATTTGCACTGTGTATGGCAATGGGAGTGCAATAGTGACTCTTCTTACCAGAAAAAAAAACTCTTGAACGTAGGACCAAAAACTGCATGTGTCTCAACTCCATTTGGGACTGGGAAAGAAACGCAAGCTCGCCTTACAAGAAAAACACTCTGCTTTTGAGAAAAGAGCACTCTTCTACTCTACTGTGTTTCCTATAGGGCCAGAACAGTGAGCTTGCTCAGAACAAAAGAACTGTGCTTCCTACAAACACGGCCATATGTAGTTAAATTCTGCTTAGGAACCTGACATGAAGAGTAGATCCTCTTCAGTCCAATACAGTGTACTTGCTGGGAACAGACAACAGTGCTATTTGTCCTGTGTATGGCAATGGCAGCACAATAGTGACTCTTCTTACCAGAACACAACTCTTGCTCGTAGGACCAGAAACTGCATGGGATTCAACTCCATTTAGGACTGGGAAACAAATGCTAGCTAGCATTACAAGAAACACCCTCTGCTTTTGAGAAAAGAGCACTCTTCTACTCTACTGTGTTTCCTGTAGGGCCAGAACAGTGAGCTTGCTCAGAACAAAAAAACTGTGCTTCCTACACACACGGCCATATCTAGTTCAATTCTGCTTATAAACCTGACAAGAACAGTAGATCCTCTTCAGTCCAATACACTGTACTTGGTGGGAACAGACGCCAGTGCTATTTGTCCTGTGTATGGCAATGGCAGCGCAATAGTGACTATTCTTACCATAAAACAACTCTTGCTCCTAGGACCAGAAACTGCATGTGATTCAACTCCATTTAGGACTGGGAGACAAATGCTAGCTCGCCTTACAAGAAACACACTCTGCTTTAGAGAAAAGAGCACTCCTCTACTCTACTGTGTTTCCTATGGGGTCCGAACAGTGAGCTTGCTCAGAACAAAAAAACTGTGCTTCCTACACACACGGCCATATCTATTTCAATTCTGCTTATAAACCTGACAAGAACAGTAGATCCTCTTCAGTCCAATACACTGTACTTGCTGGGAACAGACGCCAGTGCTAATTGTCTTTTGTATGGCAATGGCAGTGCAATAGTGACTCTTCTTACCAGAAAACAACTCTTGCTCGTAGGACCCAAAACTGCATGTGATTCAACTCCATTTAGGACTGGGAAACAAACACTAGCTCGCCTTACAAGAAACACATTCTGCATTTGAGAAAAGAGCACTCTTCTACTCTACTGTGTTTCCTATGGGGTCCAAACAGTGAGCTTGCTCAGAACAGAAAACTTTGCTTCCTACACACGGACCATATCTAGTTCAACTCTGCTTAGGAAACTGACAAGAACAGTAGCTCCTCTTCAGTCCGATACACTGTACTTGCTGGGAACAGATGCGAGTGCTCTTTGCACTTTGTATGGCAATGGGAACACAATAGTGACTTTCCTTACCAGAATACAACTCTTGCTCATAGGACCAGACTGCATGTGATTCAACTCCATTTAGGACTAGGAAACAAACGCTAGCTCGCCTTACAAGAAATACACTCTGCTTTTGAGAAAAGAGCACTGCTGTGAGATGTATGGCAAATGTGTTGCTAATTAATCAATAAAACACTGATTGGCCGTTGGCTAGGCAGGAAGTGTAGGCGGGGCAAGGAGGAGAATAAAGCGGGGAAGTGGAAGGCTGAGAGAGAGACACTGCCAGCCGCCATCAGGACATGGAAGATGTAAGGTACCAGTAAGCCATGAGCCATGTGGCAAAGTAAAGATTAATAGAAATGGGCTAAATATAAGAGTAAGAGCTAGACAATAACAGGCCTGAGCTAATGGCCAAGCAGTTTAAATAATGTAAGAGTCTGTGTGTTTATTTTATAAGTGGGCTCTGAGACTGGCGGGACTTGGTGGTGGGAGCTGGAGAGAAATTCTCCAGCAACAAATGGCTTCCAATGTGTTGGCAAGAGTTTCCACCTAAAAACTGAGAAAAAAGATTCTAAAACGGAGCTAAAAACAGCTCCTAGTTGTCTCTTTCAAGCTAGTGGCAGCCTGCGTGTTTGAGCTACTATGGCGGGTTCCTGGCATGTATCCTTGACCTGCAGTATGGCGCGAATGAGGCCTCTGCAAGTGGCACATTAAGCTGTGTGGTGGATTTAGCCTTTCCTAGTACAAAACAAAACAAAACAAAAAAAGAGATTTCTGGGCTACACGCTGCTTTGATAGAAGCAGAGACCCACTATTTCTGAGAGTTGATGGCTCCCAGAGCTGGCGGAAAACGTAGCCATGTTGGGAAGCTGAGGTGAGCGGAGCCAGCAGCCACAGCTGCTGCAGTTTAAAGCAATAGATTCACAATAAGACAGATTCAGATGTAATAGTTTACAATGTGTGTAAAAGATACATAGGCTTGAAAGAGACAAAAAAAGGTGATATATAGAGTTATAGAAACAAATACATAGTTTTAAAAAATAAAGTCATTAAAGAGACAGTAAAGGTAGTATAAAAAATAAGCCACGTAAAAATGGATATTACACAGAGAATCTGGATTGTGTTGTCGTTGGGACTTTTAACTGCAGAAAAACATTTGATTGTAAAAGCTGTAGAGTTATGCCAAAATGTATATTTTAAAGATACCTTGACTTCAAAATTTGGATGTAAGGATATGTTGCTTTGGAAAAGAGTCTCTTTTGTTTCCACAGAAAGCCAGAGGCTATGGATTTGTTCAAGATTAAGATACATCAGGTTTGACCAGCCAAGACCCCCTGAAGGTCTCCTATGACACCATGGCCCAGATGATCCAACATCCAGAATGGTTTAAAGGCATCTGGCTCAGACGATACAGCCTCATGAACTATTCCATAATTCTAAATTTTTTTTTGTTTCCCCACAAGATACAGCGCCCCCTTCCAGCAGGAAGTAGTAAGAGAAGCTACGCCCAAATTGCCAAATTATATGTAATTTTACTTTGTTAAGGTTAAAACCTGCCTTTTTGAAAAAAAAAAAGGGGAAGTGCTGTCGGATGTATGGCAAATGTGTTGCTAATTAATCAATAAAACACTGATTGGCCGTTGGCTAGGCAGGAAGTGTAGGCGGGGCAAGGAGGAGAATAAAGCAGGGAAGTGGAAGGCTGAGAGAGAGACACTGCCAGCCGCCATCAGGACAAGGAAGGTGTAAGGTACCAGTAAGCCATGAGCCATGTGGCAAAGTAAAGATTAATAGAAATGGGCTAAATATAAGAGTAAGAGCTAGACAATAACAGGCCTGAGCTAATGGCCAAGCAGTTTAAATAATGTAAGAGTCTGTGTGTTTATTTTATAAGTGGGCTCTGAGACTGGCGGGACTTGGTGGTGGGAGCTGGAGAGAAATTCTCCAGCAACAGAGCACTCTTCTACTGTACTGTGTTTCCTATGGGGTCCAAACAGTGAGCTTGCTCAGAACAAAAGAACTGTGCTTCCTACACACATGGACCATATCTAGTTCAACTCTGCTTAGGAAACTGACAAGAACAGTAGCTCCTATTCAGTCCAATACACTGTACTTGCTGGGAACAGACGCGAGTGCTATTTGCACTGTGTATGGAATTTGGACCGCAATAGTGACTCTTCTTACCAGAAAACAACTCTTGCTCGTAGGAACAAAAACTGCCTGTGACTCAACTCCATTTATGACTGGGAAACAAACACTAGCTCACCTTACAAGAAACACACTAAGCTTTAGAGAAAAGAGCACTCTTCTACTCTACTGTGTTTCCTATAGGGCCAGAACAGTGAGCTTGCTCAGAACAAGAGAACTGTGCTTCCTACACACACGGGCCATATCTCGTTCAACTCTGCTTAGGAAACTGACAAGAACAGTAGCTCCCCTTCAGTCCGATACACTGTACTTGCTGGGAACAGACGCGAGTGCTATTTGCACTGTGTATGTCAGTGGGAACACAATAGTGACTTTCCTTACCAGAAAACAACTCTTGCTCGTAGGAAAAGAAACTGCATGTGATTCAACTCCATTTAGGACTGGGAAACAAACGCTAGCTCGCCTTACAAGAAACACACTCTGCTTTTAAGAAAAGAGCACTCTTCTACTCTACTGTGTTTTCCATAGGGAAAGAACAGTGAGCTTGCTCAGAACAAAGAACTGTGCTTCCTACACACATGATCGTATCTAGATCAATTCTGCTTAGGAACCTGACAAGAACAGTAGATCCTCTTCAGTCCGATACACTGTACTTGCTGCGATCAGATGCCAGTGCTATTTGTCCTGTGTATGGCAATGGCAGCGCAATAGTGACTCTTCTTACGAGAAAAGAACTCTTGCTCGTAGGACCAGAAACTGCATGGGATTCAACTCCATTTAGGACTGGGAAACAAACGCTAGCTCGCCTTACCAGAAACACACTCTGCTTTTGAGAAAAGAGCACTCTTCTACTCTACTGTGTTTCCTATGGGGTCCAAACAGTGAGCTTGCTCAGAACAAAAGAACTGTGATTCCTACACATATCGACCATATCTAGTTCAACTCTGCTATGGAAACTGACAAGAACAGAAGCTGCTCTTCATTCCAATACACTGTACTTGCCAGTGCTATTTGCACTGTGTATGGCAATGGGAGCACAATAGTTACTTCCTTACCAGAAAACAATTCTTGCTCGTAGGACCAGTAACTGCATGTGATTCAACTCCATTTAGGACTGGGAAACAAACGCTAGCTCGCCTTACAAGAAACACACTCTTCTTTTGAGAAAAGAGCACTCTTCTACTCTACTGTGTTTCCTATGTGGTCCGAACAGTGAGCTTGCTCAGAACAAAAAAACTGTGCTTCCTCCACACACGGCCATATCTAGTTCAATTCTGCTTAGGAACCTGACATGAACAGTAGATCCTCTTCAGTCCAATACACTGTACTTGCTGGGAACAGACAACAGTGCTATTTGTCCTGTGTATGGCAATGGCAGCACAATAGTGACTCTTCTTACGAGAAAAGATCTCTTGCTCATAGGACCAGAAACTGCATGGGATTCAACTCCATTTAGGACTGCGAAACAAACACTAGCTCGCCTTACAAGAAACACACTCTGCTTTTGAGAAAAGAGCACTCTTCTACTCTAAAGTGTTTCCTATAGGGCCAGAACAGTGAGCTTGCTGAGAACAAAAGAACTGTGTTTCCTACACACACGGGCCATATCTAGTTCAACTCTGCTTAGAAAACTAACAAGAACAGTAGCTCCTCCTCAATCCGATACACTGTAATACCTGGGAACACACGCGAGTGCTATTTGCACTGTGTATGTAAATGAGAGCGCAATAGTGACTTTCCTTACCAGAAAACAACTCTTGCTCGTAGGACGAGAAACTGCATGTGATTCAACTCCATTTAAGACTGGGAAACAAATGCTAGCTCGCCTTACATGAAACACACACTGCTTTTGAGAAAAGAGCACTCTTCTACTCTGCTGTGTTTCCTATGGGGTCCGAAAAGTGAGCTTGCTCAGAACAAAAGAACTGTGCTTTCTACACACACGGGCCATATCTAGTTCACCTCTGCTTAGGAAACTGACATGAACAGTAGATCCTCTTCAGTCCAATACACTGTACTTGCTGGGAACAGATGCAAGTGCTATTTGCACTGTGTATGGCAATGGGAGTGCAATAGTGACTCTTCTTACCAGAAAAAAACTCTTGCTCGTAGGACCAAAAACTGCATGTGTCTGAACTCCATTTAGGACTGGGAAAGAAACGCTAGCTCGCCTTACAAGAAAAACACTCTGGTTTTGAGAAAAGAGCATTCTTCTAATGTACTGTGTTTCCTAAAGGGCCAGAACAGTGAGCTTGCTCAGAACAAAAGAACTGTGCTTCCTGCACACATGGGCCATATGTATTCAATTCTGCTTAGGAAACTGACAAGAACAGTAGATCCTCTTCAGTCCAATACACTGTACATGCTGGGAACAGACGCCAGTACTATGTGCCCTGTGTATGACAATGGGAGCACAATAGTGACTCTTCTTACCAGAAAACAACTCTTGCTCCTAGGACCAGAAACTGCATGTGATTCAACTCCATTTAAGACTGGGAAACAAACGCTAGCTTGCCTTACAAGAAAAACACTCTGCTTTTGAGAAAAGAGCACTCTTCTACTCTTCTGTGTTTCCTATAGGGCCAGAACAGTGAGCTTGATCAGAACAAAAGAATTGTGCTTCCTTCACACGGAGCATATCTAGTTCAACTCTGCTTAGGGAACTGACAGTACAGTAGCTCCTATTCAGTCCAATACACTGTACTTCCTGGGAACAGACGCGAGTGCTATTTATAATGTGTATGGCAATGGGAGCACAATAGAGACTTTCCTTACCAGAAAACAACTCTTGCTCGTAGGACCAGAAACTGCATGTGATTCAACTCCATTTAGGACTAGGAAAGAAACGCTAGCTCGCCTTACAAGAAATACACTCTGCTTTTGAGAAAAGAGCACTGCTGTGGGATGTATGGCAAATGTGTTGCTAATTAATCAATAAAACACTGGTTGGCCGTTGGCTAGGCAGGAAGTGTAGGCGGGGCAAGGAGGAGAATAAAGCGGGGAAGTGGAAGGCTGAGAGAGAGACAGTGCCAGCCGCCATCAGGACAAGGAAGATGTAAGGTACCAGTAAGCCATGAGCCATGTGGCAAAGTAAAAATTAATAGAAATCGGCTAAATATAAGAGCAAGAGCTAGACAATAACAGGCCTTAGCTAATGGCCAAGCAGTTTAAATAATGTAAGAGTCTGTGTGTTTATTTTATAAGTGGGCTCTGAGACTGGCGGGACTTGGTGGTGGGAACTGGAGAGAAATTCTCCAGCAACAGAGCACTCTTCTACTGTACTGTGTTTCCTATGGGGTCCAAACAGTGAGCTTGCTCAGAACAAAAGAACTGTGCTTCCTACACACATGGACCATATCTAGTACAACTCTGCTTAGGAAACTGACAAGAACAGTAGCTCCTATTCAGTCCAATACACTGTACTTGCTGGGAAAGAGATGCGAGTGCTATTTGCACTGTGTATGGAATTTGGACCGCAATAGTGACTCTTCTTACCAGAAAACAACTCTTGCTCGTAGGAACAAAAACTGCCTGTGACTCAACTCCATTTATGACTGGTTAACAAACACTAGCTCGCCTTACAAGAAACACACTCTGCTTTAGAGAAAAGAGCACTCTTCTACTCTACTGTGTTTCCTATAGGGCCAGAACAGTGAGCTTGCTCAGAACAAGAGAACTGTGCTTCCTACACACACGGGCAATATCTCGTTCAACTCTGCTTAGGAAACTGACAAGAACAGTAGCTCCCCTTCAGTCCGATACACTGTACTTGCTGGGAACAGACGCGAGTGCTATTTGCACTGTGTATGGCAGTGGGAACACAATAGTGACTTTCCTTACCAGAAAACAACTCTTGCTCGTAGGACCAGAAACTGCATGTGATTCAACTCCATTTAGGACTGGGAAACAAATGCTAGCTCGCCTTACAAGAAACACACTCTGCTTTAGAGAAAAGAGCACTCTTCTAATCTACTGTGTTTCCTGTAGGGAAAGAACAGTGAGCTTGCTCAGAACAAAGAACTTTGCTTCCTACTCACATGGCCGTATCTAGTTTAATTCTGCTTAGGAACCTGACAAGAACAGTATATCCTCTTCAGTCCAATACCCAGTACATGCTGGGAACAGACGCCAGTGCTATTTGCCCTGTGTAAAACAATGGGAGCACAATAGTGACTCTTCTTACGAGAAAACAACTCTTGCTCGTAGGAACAGAAACTGCATGGGATTCAACTCCATTTAGGACTGGAAAACAAACGCTAGCTCGCATTACAAGAAACACACTCTGCTTTTGAAAAAAGAGCACTCTTCTACTCTACTGTGTTTCCTATGTGGTCCGAACAGTGAGCTTGCTCAGAACAAAAAAACTGTGCTTCCTCCACACACGGCCATATCTAGTTCAATTCTGCTTAGGAACCTGACATGAACAGTAGATCCTCTTCAGTCCAATACACTGTACTTGCTGGGAACAGACAACAGTGCTATTTGTCCTGTGTATGGCAATGGCAGCACAATAGTGACTCTTCTTACGAGAAAAGAACTCTTGCTCATAGGACCAGAAACTGCATGGGATTCAACTCCATTTAGGACTGGGAAAAAAACACTAGCTCGCCTTACAAGAAACACACTCTGCTTTTGAGAAAAGAGCACTCTTCTACTCTACTGTGTTTCCTATGAAGTCCAAACAGTGAGCTTGCTCAGAACAAAAGAACTGTGCTTCCTACACACATCGACCATATGTAGTTCAACTCTGTTTGGAAACTGACAAGAACAGTAGCTCCTCTTCAGTCCAATACACTGTACTTGCTGGGAACAGACGCGAGAGCTATTTGCACTGTGTATGGCATTTGGAGCACAATAGTGACTCTTCTTACCAGAAAACAACTCTTTCTCGTAGGACCAAAAACTACATGTGACTCAACTCCATTTAGGACTGGGAAACAAATGCAGGCTCACCTTACAAGAAACACACTCTGCTTCTGAGAAAAGAGTACTCTTCTACTCTACTGTGTTTCCAATGGGGTCCAAACAGTGAGCTTGCTCAGAACAAAAGAACTGTGCTTCCTACACACACGGACCATATCTAGTTCAACTCTGCTGAGGAAACTGACAAGAACAGTAGCTCCTCATCAGTCCAATACACTGTAATTGAAGGGAACAGACGCGAGTACTATTTGCACTGTGTATGGCAATTGGAGCGCAATAGTGACTCTTCTTACCAGAAAATAACTCTTGCTCGTAGGACAAAAAACTGCATGTGACTCAACTCCATTTAGGACTGGGAAACAAACGCGAGCTCACCTTACAAGAAAAACACTCTGCTTTTGAGAAAAGAGCACTCTTCTAATCTACTGTGTTTCCTATAGGGCCAGAACCCTGAGCTTGCTGAGAACAAAAGAACTGTGCTTTCTACACACACGGACCATATCTAGTTCAACTCTGCTTAGGAAACTTACAAGAACAGTAGCTCCTATTCAGTCCAATACACTGTACTTGCTGGGAACAGACGCGAGTGCTATTTGCACTGTGTATGGCAATTGGAGCGCAATAGTGACTCTTCGTACCAGAAAACAACTCTTGCTCGTAGGACCAAAAACTGCATGTGCTCAACTCCATTTAAGACTGGGAAACAAATGCGAGCTCGCCTTACAAGAAACACACTCTGCTTTTGAGAAAAGAGCACTCTTCTACTCTACTGTGTTTCCTATAGGGCCAGAACAGTGAACTTGCTCAGAACAAATGAACTGTGCTTCCTACACACACGGACCATATCTAGTTCAACTCTGCTTATGAAACTGACATGAACAGTAGATCCTCTTCAGTCCAATACACTGCACTTGCTGGGAACAGATGCAAGTGCTAATTGCACTGTGTATGACAATTGAGTGCAATAGTGACTCTTCTTACCAGAAAAAAACTCTTGCTCGTAGGACCAAAAACTGCATGTGTCTCAACTCCATTTAGGACTGGGAAAGAAACGCTAGCTCGCCTTACAAGAAAAACACTCTGCTTCGGAGAAAAGAGCATTCTTCTACTATACTGTGTTTCCTATTGGGCCAGAACAGTGAGCTTCCTCAGAACAAAAGAAGTGTGCTTCCTGCACACATGGGCCATACCTATTCAATTCTGGTTAGGAAACTGACAAGAACAGTAGATCCTCTTCAGTCCAATACACTGTACATGCTGGGAACAGTCGCCAGTACTATTTGCCCTGTGTATGACAATGGGAGCGCAATAGTGACTCTTCTTACCAGAAAACAACTCTTGCTCCTAAGACCAGAAACTGAATGTGATTCAACTCCATTTAGGACTGGGAAACAAACGCTAGCTTGCCTTAAGAAAAACACTCTGCTTTTGAGAAAAGAGCACTCTTCTATTCTTCTGTGTTTCCTATAGGGCCAGAAAAGTGAGCTTGAACAGAAGAAAAGAACTGTGCTTCCTTCACACGGGCCATATCTAGTTCAACTCTGCTTAGGAAACTGACAAGAACAGTAGCACCTCTTCAGTCCGATACACTGTACTTGCTGGGAACGGACCGAGTGCTATTTGCACTATGTATGGCAATGGGAGCACAATAGTGACTTTCCTTACGAGAAAACAACTCTTGCTCGTAGGACCAGAAACTGCATGTGATTCAACTCCATTTAGGACTAGGAAAACAACGCTAGCTCGCCTTACAAGAAATACACTCTGCTTTTGAGAAAAGAGCACTCTTCTACTCTACTGTGTTTCCTATGGGGTCCAAACAGTGAGCTTGCTCAGAACAAAAGAACTGTGCTTCCTGCACACACGGGCCATATCTAGTTCAACTCTGCTTAGGAAACTGACAAGAACAGTATCTCCTCTTCAGTCCGATACACTGTAATAGCTGGGAACACATGCGAGTGCCATTTGCACTGTGTATGTCAATGGAAGCGCAATAGTGACTTTCCTTACCAGAAAACAACTCTTGCTCGTAGGACCAGAAACTGCATGTGATTCAACTCCATTTAGGACTGGGAAACAAATGCTAGCTTGCCTTACATGAAACACACACTGCTTTTGAGAAAAGAGCACTCTTCTACTCTACTGTGTTTCCTATAGGGCCAGAACAGTGAACTTGCTCAGAACAAATGAACTGTGCTTCCTACACACACGGACCATATCTACTTCAACTCTGCTTATGAAACTGACATGAACAGTAGATCCTCTTCAGTCCAATACACAGTACTTGCTGGGAACAGATGCAAGTGCTAATTGCACTGTGTATGACAATCGAGTGCAATAGTGACTCTTCTTACCAGAAAAAAACTCTTGCTCGTAGGACCAAAAACTGCATGTGTCTCAACTCCATTTAGGACTGGGAAAGAAACGCTAGCTCGCCTTACAAGAAAAACACTCTGCTTTTGAGAAAAGAGCATTCTTCTACTATACTGTGTTTCCTATTGGGCCAGAACAGTGAGCTTCCTCAGAACAAAAGAAGTGTGCTTCCTGCACACATGGGCCATACCTATTCAATTCTGGTTAGGAAACTGACAAGAACAGTAGATCCTCTTCAGTCCAATACACTGTACATGCTGGGAACAGTCGCCAGTACTATTTGCCCTGTGTATGACAATGGGAGCGCAATAGTGACTCTTCTTACCAGAAAACAATTCTTGCTCCTAAGACCAGAAACTGAATGTGATTCAACTCCATTTAGGACTGGGAAACAAACGCTAGCTTGCCTTAAGAAAAACACTCTGCTTTTGAGAAAAGAGCACTCTTCTATTCTTCTGTGTTTCCTATAGGGCCAGAAAAGTGAGCTTGAACAGAAGAAAAGAACTGTGCTTCCTTCACACGGGCCATATCTAGTTCAACTCTGCTTAGGAAACTGACAAGAACAGTAGCTCCTCTTCAGTCCAATACACTGTACTTGCTGGGAACGGACCGAGTGCTATTTGCACTATGTATGGCAATGGGAGCGCAATAGTGACTTTCCTTACGAGAAAACAACTCTTGCTCGTAGGACCAGAAACTGCATGTGATTCAACTCCATTTAGGACTAGGAAAACAACGCTAGCTCGCCTTACAAGAAATACACTCTGCTTTTGAGAAAAGAGCACTCTTCTACTCTACTGTGTTTCCTATGGGGTCCAAACAGTGAGCTTGCTCAGAACAAAAGAACTGTGCTTCCTGCACACATGGACCAGATCTAGTTCAACTCTGCTTAGGAAACTGACAAGAACAGTATCTCCTATTCAGCCCAATACACTGTACTTGCTGGGAACAGACGCGAGTGCTATTGGCACTGTGTATGGAATTTGGAGCACAATAGTGACTCTTCTTACAAGAAAACAACTCTTGCTCGTAGGAACAAAAACTGCCTGTGACTCAACTCCATTTATGACTGGGAAACAAACGCTAGCTCACCTTACAAAAAACACACTCTGCTTTAGAGAAAAGAGCACTCTTCTAATCTACTGTGTTTCCTATAGGGCCAGAACAGTGTGCTTGCTGAGAACAAAAGAACTGTGCTTCCTACACACAGGGACCATATCTAGTTCAACTCTGCTTAGGAAACTGACAAGAACAGTAGCTCCTATTCAGTCCAATACACTGTACTTGCTGGGAACAGACACGAGTGCTATTTGCACTGTGTATGGCAATTGGAGCGCAATAGTGACTTTCCTTACCAGAAAACAACTCTTGCTCGTAGGACCAGAAACTGCATGTGATTCAACTCCATTTAGGACTGGGAAAGAAACGCTAGCTCGCCTTACATGAAACACACTCTGCTTTTGAGAAAAGAGCACTCTTCTACTCTACTGTGTTTCCTATGGGGTCCGAACAGTGAGCTTGCTCAGAACAAAAGAACTGTGCTTCCTACACACACGGGCCATATCTAGTTCAACTCTGCTGAGGAAACTGACATGAACAGTAGATCCTCTTCAGTCCAATACACTCCACTTGCTGGGAACAGATGCAAGTGCTATTTGCACTGTGTATGGCAATCGAGTGCAATAGAGACTCTTCTTACCAGAAAAATCTCTTGCTCGTAGGACCAAAAACTGCATGTGTCTCAACTCCATTTAGGACTGGGAAAGAAACGCTAGCTCGCCTTACAAGAAAAACACTCTGCTTTTGAGAAAAGAGCATTCTTCTACTATACTGTGTTTCCTATAGGGCCAGAACAGTGAGCTTCCTCAGAACAAAAAAAGTGTGCTTTCTGCACACAGGGGCCATATCTATTCAATTCCGGTTAGGAAACTGACAAGAACAGTAGGTCCTCTTCAGTCCAATACACTGTACTTGCTGGGAACAGATGCAAGTGCTATTTGCACTGTGTATGGCAATCGAGTGCAATAGTGACTCTTCTTACCAGAAAACAACTCTTGCTCCTAGGACCTGAAACTGAATGTGATTCAACTCCATTTAGGACTGGGAAACAAACGCTAGCTTGCCTTAAGAAAAACACTCTGCTTTTGAGAAAAGAGCACTCTTCTATTCTTCTGTGTTTCCTATAGGGCCAGAAAAGTGAGCTTGATCAGAACAAAAGAACTGTGCTTCCTTCACACGGGCCATATCTAGTTCAACTCTGCTTAGGAAACTGACAAGAACAGTAGCTCCTCTTCAGTCCGATACACTGTACTTGCTGGGAACGGACTGAGTGCTATTTGCACTATGTATGGAAATGGGAGCGCAATAGTGACTTTCCTTACAAGAAAACAACTCTTGCTTGTAGGATCAGAAACTGCATGTGATTCAACTCCATTTAGGACTAGGAAACAAACGCTAGCTCGCCTTACAAGAAACACACACTCTGCTTTAGGGAAAAGAGCACTCTTCTACTCTACTGTGTTTCCTATAGGGCAAGAACAGTAACCTTGTTCAGAACAAAAGAACTGTGCGTCATACACACGGGCCATATCTAGTTCAACTCTGCTTAGGAAACTGACAAGAACAGTAGCTCCTATTCAGTCCAATACACTGTACTTGCTGGGAACAGACGCGAGTGCTATTTGCACTGTGTATGGCATTTGGAGCGCAATAGTGACTCTTCTTACCAGAAAACAACTCTTGCTCGTAGTACCAAAAACTGCCTGAGACTCAACTCCATTTAGGACTGGGAAACAAATGCAAGCTCGCCTTACAAGAAACACACTCTGCTTTAGATAAAAGAGCACTCATCTACTCTACTGTGTTTCCTATAGGGCCAGAACATTGAGCTTGCTCAGAACATAATAACTGTGCTTCCTAGACACACGGGACATATCTAGTTCAACTCTGCTTAGGAAACTGAGAAGAACAGTAGCTCCTCTTCACTCCAATACACTGTACTTGCTGGGAACAGACGTGAGTGCTATTTGCACTGTGTATGGCTATGGGAGCACAATGTGACTTTCCTTCCCAGAAAACAACTCTTGTTCGTAGGACCAGAAACTGCATGTGATTGAACTACATTTAGGAGTGGGAAACAAACGCTAGCTCGCCTTACAAGAAACACACTCTGCTTTAGATAAAAGAGCACTCATCTACTCTACTGTGTTTCCTATAGGGCCAGAACAGTGAGCTTGCTCAGAACATAAGAACTGTGCTTCCTATACAGGCGGACCATATCTAGTTCAACTCTGCTTAGGAAACTGACAAGAACAGTAGCTCCTCTTCAGTCCGATACACTGTAATTCCTGGGAACAGACGCGAGTGCTATTTGTACTGTGTATGGCAATGGGAGCGCAATAGTGACTTTCCTTACCAGAAAACAACTCTGGCTGGTAGTACCAAAAACTGCCTGTGACTCAACTCCATTTAGGACTGGGAAACAAACGCGAGCTCGCCTTACAAGAAACACACTCTGCTTTAGAGAAAAGAGCACTCTTCTACTCTACTGTGTTTCCTATAGGGCCAGAACATTGAGCTTGCTCAGAACATAATAACTGTGCTTCCTAGACACACGGGACATATCTAGTTCAACTCTGCTTAGGAAACTGAGAAGAACAGTAGCTCCTCTTCACTCCAATACACTGTACTTGCTGGGAACAGACGCGAGTTCTATTTGCACTGTGTATGGCAATGGGAGCACAATAGTGACTTTCCTTACCAGAAAACAACTCTTGCTCTTAGGACCAGAAACTGCATGGGATTCAACTCCATTTAGGACTGGGAAACAAAAGCTAGCTCGCCTTACAAGAAACACACTATGCTTTAGAGAAAAGAGCACTCTTCTGCTCTACTGTTTTTCCTATGGGGTCCAAACAGTGAGCTTGCTCAGAACAAAAGAACTGTGCTTCCTACACACACGGACCATATGTAGTTCAACTCTGCTTAGGAAACTGACAAGAACAGTAGCTCCTCTTCAGTCCAATCCACTGTACTTGCTGGAACAGACGCGAGTGCTATTTGCATTGTGTATGGCAATAAGAGCGCAATAGTGACTTTCCTTACCAGAAAACATCTCTTGCTCGTAGGACCTGAAACTGCATGTCATTCAACTCCATTTAGGACTGGGAAACAAACGCTAGCTTGCCTTACAAAAAACACACTCTGCTTTTGAGAAAAGAGCACTCTTCTCATCTACTGTGTTTCCTATGGGGTCCGAACAGTGAGCTTGCTCAGAACAAAAGAACTGTGCTTCCTACACACACGGCCATATCTAGTTCAACTCTGCTTAGGAACCTGACAAGAACAGTAGATCCTCTTCAGTCCAATACACTGTACTTGCTGCGATCAGACGCCAGTGCTATTTGTCCTGTGTATGGCAACGTCAGCGCAATAGTGACTCTTCTTACCAAAAAACAACTCTTGCTCGTAGTACCAGAAACTGCATGGGTTTCAACTCCATTTAGGACTACGAAACAAACGCTAGCTCGCCTTACAAGAAACACACCCTGCTTTAGAGAAAAGAGCACTCTTCTACTCTACTGTGTTTCCTATAGGGTCCAAACAGTGAGCTTGCTCAGAACAAAAGAACTGTGCTTCCTACACACACGGATAATATTTAGTTCAACTCTGCATAGGAAACTGACAAGAACAGTAGCACCTATTCAGTGCAATACACTGTATTTGCTGGGAACAGACGCGAGTGCTATTTGCACTGTGTATGGCAATGGGAGCACAATGTGACTTTCCTTACCAGAAAACAACTCTTGTTCGTAGGACCAGAAACTGCATGTGATTCAACTCCATTTAGGACTAGCAAACAAACGCTAGCTCGCCTTACAAGAAACACACTCTGCTTTAGATAAAAGAGCACTCATCCACTCTACTGTGTTTCCTATGGTGTCCGAACACTGAGCTTGCTCAGAACAAAAGAACTGTGCTTCCTACACACCCGGCCATATCTAGTTCAATTCTGCTTAGGAACCTGACAAGAACAGTAGATCCTATTCAGTCCAATACACTGTACTTGCTGGGAACAGACGCATGTGCTATTGGTCCTGTGTATGGCAATGGGAGCGCAATAGTGACTATTCTTACCATAAAACAACTCATGCTCGTAGGAACAGAAACTGCATGTGATTCCACTCCATTTAGGACTGGGAAACAAACGCTAGCTCGCCTTACAAGAAACACACTCTGCTTTAGAGAAAAAAGCACTGTTCTACTCTACTGTGTTTCCTATGGGGTGCAAACAGTGAGCTTGCTCAGAACAAAAGAACTGTGCTTCCTACACACACGGACCATATCTAGTTCAACTCTCCTTAGGAAACTGACAAGAACAGTAGCTCCTCTTCAGTCCGATACACTGTACTTGCTGGGAACAGATGAGAGTGCTATTTCCACTGTGTATGACAATGGGAGCGCTATAGTGACTTTCCTTACCAGAAAAAAACTCTTGCTCATAGGACCAGAAACTGCATGTGATTCAAATCCATTTAGGAATGGGAAACAAACGGTAGCTTGCCTTACAAGAAACACACTCTGCTTTTGAGAAAAGAGCACTCTTCTACTCTACTGTGTTTCCTATGGGGTCCGAACAGTGAGCTTGCTCAGAACAAAAGAACTGTGCTTCCTACACACATGGCCATATCTATTTCAATTCTGCTTAAAAACCTGACAAGAACAGTAGATCCTCTTCAGTCCAATACACTGTACTTGCTGGGAACAGACGCCAGTGCTATTTGTCCTGTGTATGGCAATGGCAACGCAATAGTGACTCTTCTTACCATAAAACAACTCCTGCTCATAGGACCAGAAACTGCATGTGATTCAACTCCATTTAGGACTGGGAAACAAACGCTAGCTCGCCTTACAAGAAACACACTCTGCTTTAGAGAAAAGAGCACTCTTCTACTCTACTGTGTTTCCTATAGGGCCAGAAAAGTGAGCTTGCTCACAACAAAAGAACTGTGCTTCCTACACACGGGCCATATCTAGTTCAACTCTGCTTAGGAAACTGACAAGAACAGTAGCTCCTATTCAGTCCAATACACTGTACTTGCTGGGAACAGACGCGAGTGCTATTTGCACTGTGTATGGCATTTGGAGCGTAATAGTGACTCTTCTTACCAGAAAACAACTCTTGCTCGTAGTACCAAAAACTGCCTGTGACTCAACTCCATTTATGACTGGGAAACAAACGCGAGCTCGCCTTACAAGAAACACACTCTGCTTTAGAGAAATGAGCACTCTTCTACTCTACTGTGTTTCCTATAGGGCCAGAACAGTGAGCTTCCTCAGAACATAATAACTGTGCTTCCTAGACACACGGGACATATCTAGTTCAACTCTGCTTAGGAAACTGAGAAGAACAGTAGATCCTCTTCACACCAATACACTGTACTTGCTGGGATCAGCCGCGAGTGCTATTTGCACTGTGTATGGCAATGGGAGCACAATGTGACTTTCCTTACCAGAAAACAACTCTTGTTCGTAGGACCAGAAACTGCATGTGATTCCACTCCATTTAGGAATGGGAAACAAACGCTAGCTCGCCTTACAAGAAACACACTCTGCTTTAGAGAAAAGAGCACTGTTCTACTCTACTGTTTTTCCTATGGGTCCAAACAGTGAGCTTGCTCAGAACAAAAGAACTGTGCTTCCTAAACACACGGACCATATGTAGTTCAACTCTGCTTAGGAAACTGACAAGAACAGTAGCTCCTTTTCAGTCCAATACACTGTACTTGCTAGGAACAGACGCGAGTGCTATTTGCACTGTGTATGGCAATGAGAACGCAATAGTGACTTTCCTTACCAGAAAACAACTCTTGCTCGTAGGACCACAAACTGCATGTGATTCAACGCCATTTAGGACTGGGAAACAAATGCTAGCTAGTCTTACAAAAACACACTCTGCTTTTGCGAAAAGAGCACTCTTCTACTCTACTGTGTTTCCTATAGGGCCAGAACAGTGAGCTTGCTCAGATCAAATGAACTGTGCTTCCTAGACACACGGGCCTTATCTAGTTCAACTCTGCTTAGGCAACTGAGAAGAACAGTAGCTCCTCTTCAGTCCAATGCACTGTAATTGCTGGGAACAGACAGGAGTGCTATTTGCACTGTGTCTGGCAATGGGAGCGCAACAGGGTCTTTCCTTACCAGAAAACAACTCTTGCTCGTAGGACCAGAAACTGCATATGATTCAACTCCATTTAGGACTGGGAAACAAACGCTAGCTCGCCTTACAAGAAACACACTCTGCTTTAGAGAAAAGAGCACTCATCTACTCTACTGTGTTTCCTATAGGGCCAGAACAGTGAGCTTGCTCAGAACATAAGAACTGTGCTTCCTACACACACGGGCCATATCTAGTTCAACTCTGCTTAGGAAACTGACAAGAACAGTAGCTCCTCTTCAGTCCGATACACTGTAATTCCTGGGAACAGACGCGAGTGCTATTTGTACTGTGTATGGCAATGGGAGCACAATGTGACTTTCCTTACCAGAAAACAACTCTTGCTCGTAGGACCAGAAACTGCATGTGATTCAACTCCATTTAGGACTAGGAAACAAACGCTTGCTCGCCTTACAAGAAACACACTCTGCTTTTGAGAAAAGAGTACTCTTCTACTCTACTATGTTTCTTATGGGGTCCAAACAGTGAGCTTGCTCAGAACAAAAGAACTGTGCTTCCTACACACACGGCCATATCTAGTTCAATTCTGCTTAGGAACCTGACAAGAGCAGTAGATCCTATTCAGTCCAATACACTGTACTTGCTTGGAACAGACTCATGTGCTATTGGTCCTGTGTATGGCAATGGGAGCGCAATAGTGACTATTCTTACCATAAAACAACTCATGCTCGTAGGACCAGAAACTGCATGTGATTCCACTTAATTTACGACTGGGATACAAACCCTAGCTCGCCTTACAAGAAACACACTCTGCTTTAGAGGAAAGAGCACTCTTCTACTCTACTGTGTTTCCTATGGGATCCAAACAGTGAGCTTGCTCAGAACAAAAGAACTGTGCTTCCTACACACACGGAGCATATCTAGTTCAACTCTGCTTAGGAAACTGACAAGAACAGTAGCTCCTCTTCAGTCCAATACACTGTACTTGCTGGGAACAGACGCGAGTGCTATTTGCACTGTGTATGGCATATGGAGCGCAATAGTGACTCTTCTTACCAGAAAACAACTCTTGCTGGTAGTACCAAAAACTGCCTGTGACTCAACTCCATTTAGGACTGGGAAACAAACGCGACATCGCCTTACAAGAAACACACTCTGCTTTAGAGAAAAGAGCACTCCTCTACTGTACTGTGTTTCCTATAGGGCCAGAACATTGAGCTTGCTCAGAACATAATAACTGTGCTTCCTAGACACACGGTCCATATCTAGTTCAACTCTGCTTAGGAAACTGAGAAGAACAGTAGCTCCTCTTCACTCCAATACACTGTACTTGCTGGGAACAGACGCGAGTGCTATTTGCACTGTGTATGGCAATGGGAGCACAATAGTGACTTTCCATACCAGAAAACAACTCTTGCTCTTAGGACCAGAAACTGCATGGGATTCAACTCCATTTAGGACTGGGAAACAAACGCTAGCTCGCCTTACAAGAAACACAGTCTGCTTTTGAGAAAAGAGCACTCTTCTACTCTACTGTGTTTCCTATGGGGTCCGAACAATGAGCTTGCTCAGAAAAAAATAATTGTGCTTCCTACACACACGGCCATATCTAGATCAATTCTGTTTAGGAACCTGACAAGAACAGTAGATCCTCTTCCGTCCAATACACTGTACTTGTTGAGAACAGAAAACAGTGCTATTTGTCATGTGTATGGCAATGGCAGCGCAATAGTGACTATTCTTACCATTGAACAACTCTTGCTCGTAGGACCAGAAATTGCATGTGATTCCACTCCATTTAGGACTGGGAAACAAATGCTAGCTCGCATTACAAGAAACACACTCTGATCTAGAGAAAAGAGCACTCTTCTACTCTACTGTGTTTCCTTTGGGGTGCAAACAGTGAGCTTGCTCAGAACAAAAGAACTGTGCTTCCTACACACACGGACCATATGTAGTTCAACTCTGCTTAGGAAACTGACAAGAACAGTAGCTCGTATTCAGTCCAATACACTGTACTTGCTGGGAAAAGACGCGAGTGCTATTTGCCCTGTGTATGGCAATGGGAGCGCAATAGTGACTTTCCTTACCAGAAAACAACTCTTGTTCGTAGGACCAGAAACTGCATGTGATTCAACTCCATTTAGGACTGGGAAACACACGCTAGCTCGCCTTACAAGAAACACACTCTGCTTTTGAGAAAAGAGCACTCTTCTACTCTACTGTGTTTCCTATGGGGTCCGAAGAGTGAGCTTGCTCAGAACAAAAGAACTGTGCTTCCTACACACATGCCCATATCTAGTTCAATTCTGCTTAGGAACCTGACAAGAACAGTAGCTCCTCTTCAGTTCAATACACTGTACTTGCTGGGAACATACGCCAGTGCTATTTGTCCTGTGTATGGCAATGGCAGTGCAATAGTGACTCTTCTTACCATAAAACAACTCTTGCTCATAGGACCAGAAACTGCATGTGATTCAACTCCATTTAGGACTGGGAAACAAACGATAGCTCGCCTTACAAGAAACACACTCTGCTTTAGAGAAAAGAGCACTCTTCTACTCTACAGTGTTTCCTATAGGGCCAGAACAGTGAGCTTATTCAGAACAAAAGAACTGTGCTTCCTACACACGGTCCATGTCTAGTTCAACTCTGCTTAGGAAACTGACAAGAACAGTAGCTCCTATTCAGTCCAATACACTGAACTTGCTGGGAACAGACGCGAGTGCTATTTGCACTGTGTATGGCATTTGGAGCGCAATAGTGACTCTTCTTACCAGAAAACAACTCTTGCTCGTAAGACCAAAAACTGCCTGTGACTCAATTCTATTTAGGACTGGGAAACAAAAGCGAGCTCGCCTTACAAGAAATACACTCTACTTTAGAGAAAAGAGCACTCTTCAACTCTACTGTGTTTCCTATAGGGCCAGAACAGTGAGCTTGCTCAGAACAAAAGAACTGTGCTTCCTACACACACAGGCCATATCTATTTCAACTCTGCTTAGGAACCTGACAAGAACAGTAGATGCTCTTCAGTCCAATACACTGTACTTGCTGGGAACAGACGCGAGTGCTATTTGCACTGTGTATGGCAATGAGAGCACAATAGTGACTTTCCTTACCAGAAAACAACTTTTGCTCGTAGGACCAGAAACTGCATGTATTCAACTCCATTTAGGACTGGGAAACAAACGCTAGCTTGCCTTACAAAAAACACACTCTGCTTTTGAGAAAAGAGCACTCATCTACTCTACTGTGTTTCCTATGGGGTCCGAACAGTGAGCTTGCTCAGAACAAAAGAACTGTGCTTCCTACACACACGGCCATATCTAGTTCAATTCTGCTTAGGAACCTGACAAGAACAGTAGATCCTCTTCAGTCCAATACACTGTACTTGCTGCGAACAGACGCCAGTGCTATTTGCCCTGTGTATGGCAATGGTAGCGCAATAGTGATTCTTCTTACCAGAAAACAACTCTTGCTAGTAGTACCAGAAACTCATGGGTTTCAACTCCATTTAGGACTGCAAAACAAACGCTAGCTCGCCTTACAAGAAACACACTCTGCTTTAGAGAAAAGAGCACTCTTCTACTCTGCTGTGTTTCCTATGGGGTCCAAACAGTGAGCTTGCTCAGAACAAAAGAACTGTGCTTCCTACACACACGGATAATATCTAGTTCAACTCTGCTTAGGAAACTGACAAGAACACTAGCTCCTCTTCAGTCCGATACACTGTACTTGCTTGGAACAGACGCCAGTGCTATTTGTCCTGTGTATGGCAATGGCAGCACAATAGTGACTATTCTTACCATAAAACACCTCTTGCTCATAGGAACAGAAACTGCATGTGATTCCACTCCATTTAGGACTGGGAAACAAACGCTTGCTCGCATTACAAGAAACACACTCTGCTTTAGATAAAAGAGCACTCTTCTACTTTACTGTGTTTCCTATGGCGTCCAAAGAGTGAGCTTGCTCAGAACAAAAGAACTGTGCTTCCTACACACACGGGCCATATCTATTTCAACTCTGCTTAGGAACCTGACAAGAACAGTCGATCCTCTTCAGTCCAATACACTGTACTTGCTGGGAACAGAAGCCAGTGCTATTTGCACTGTGTATGGCAATGAGAGCACAATAGTGACTTTCCTTACCAGAAAACAACTCTTGCTCACAGGACTACAAACTGCATGTGACTCAACTCCATTTAGGACTGGGAAACCAACACGAGCTCGCCTTACAAAAAACACACTCTGCTTTAGAGAAAAGAGCACTCTTCTACTCTACTGTGTTTCCTATAGGGCCAGAACAGTGAGCTTGCTCAGAACAAAAGAACTGTGCTTCCTACACACGGGCCATATCTACTTCAACTCTGCTTAGGAAACTGACAAGAACAGTAGATCCTCTTCATTCCAATACACTGTACTTGCTGGGAACAGATATGAGTGCTATTTGCACTGTGTATGGCATTTGGAGCGCAATAGTGACTCTTCTTACCAGAAAACAACTCTTGCTCGTAGGAACAAAAACTGCCTGTGACTCAACTCTATTTAGGACTGGGAAACAAATGCGAGCTCGCCTTACAAGAAATACACTCTACTTTAGAGAAGAGAGCACTCTTCTACTCTTCTGTGTTTCCTATAGGGCCAGAACAGTGAGCTTGCTCAGAACATAATAACTGTGCTTCCTACACACCGGCCATATCTAGTTCAACTCTGCTTAGGAACCTGACAAGAACAGTAGATCCTCTTCAGTCCAAAACACTGTACTTGCTGGGAACAGACGCGAGTGCTATTTGCACTGTGTATGGCAATGAGAGCGCAATAGTGACTTTCCTTACCAGAAAACAACTCTTGCTCGTAGGACTACAAACTGCATGTGATTCAACGCCATATAGGACTGGGAAACAAATGCTAGCTCGCCTTACAAGAAACACACTCTGCTTTTGAAAAAAGAGCACTCTTCTACTTTACGGTTTTTCCTATGTGGTCCGAACAGTGAGCTTGCTCAGAACAAAAGAAGTGTGCTTCCTACACACACGGCCATATCTAGTTCAATTCTGCTAGGAACCTGACAAGAACAGTAGATCCTCTTCAGTCCAATACACTGTACTTGCTGGGAACAAACAACAGTGCTATTTGTCATGTGTATGACAATGGCAGCACAATAGTGACTATTCTTACCATTAAACAACTCTTGCTCATAGGACCAGAAACTGCATGTGACTCCACTTCATTTAGGACTGGGAAACAAACGCTAGCTCGCATTACAAGAAACACACTCTGCTCTAGAGAAAAGTTCACTCTTCTACTCTACTGTGTTTCCTATGGGGTGCAAACAGTGAGCTTGCACAGAAGAAAAGAACTGTGCTTCCTACACACACGGACCATATGTAGTTCAACTCTGCTTAGGAAACTGACAAGAACAGTAGCTCCTATTCAGTCCAATACACTGTACTTGCTGGGAAAATACGCGAGTGCTATTTGCCCTGTGTATAGCAATGGGAGCGCAATAGTGACTTTCCTTACCAGAAAACGACTCTTGTTCGTAGGACCAGAAACTGCATGTGATTCAAATCCATTTAGGACTGGGAAACACACGCTAGCTCGCCTTACAAGAAACACACTCTGCTTTTGAGAAAAGAGCACTCTTCTATTCTACTGTGTTTCCTAAGGGGTCCGAACAGTGAGCTTGTTCAGAACAAAAGAACTGTGCTTCCTACACACACGGATAATATCTAGTTCAACTCTGCTTAGGAAACTGACAAGAACAGTAGCTCCTCTTCAGTCCAATACACTGTACTTGCTGGGAACAGACGCGAGTGCTATTTGCTCTGTGTATGGCAATGGGAGCACAATGTGACTTTCCTTAGCAGAAAACAACTCTTGTTCATAGGACCAGAAACTGCATGTGATTCAACTCCATTTAGGACTGGGAAACAAACGATAGCTCGCCTTACAAGAAACACACTCTGCTTTAGAGAAAAGAGCACTCATCTACTCTACTGTGTTTCCTATAGGGCCAGAACAGTGAGCTTGCTCAGAACATAAGAACTGTGCTTCCTACACACACGGGCCATATCTAGTACAACTCTGCTTAGGAAACTGACAAGAACAGTAGATCCTCTTCATTCCAATACACTGTACTTGCTGGGAACAGATACGAGTGCTATTTGCACTGTGTATGGCATTTGGAGCGCAATAGTGACTCTTCTTACCAGAAAACAACTCTTGCTCGTAGGAACAAAAACTGCCTGTGACTCAACTCTATTTAGGACTGGGAAACAAATGCGAGCTCGCCTTACAAGAAATACACTCTACTTTAGAGAAGAGAGCACTCTTCTACTCTTCTGTGTTTCCTATAGGGCCAGAACAGTGAGCTTGCTCAGAACATAATAACTGTGCTTCCTACACACCGGCCATATCTAGTTCAACTCTGCTTAGGAACCTGACAAGAACAGTAGATCCTCTTCAGTCCAAAACACTGTACTTGCTGGGAACAGACGCGAGTGCTATTTGCACTGTGTATGGCAATGAGAGCGCAATAGTGACTTTCCTTACCAGAAAACAACTCTTGCTCGTAGGACTACAAACTGCATGTGATTCAACGCCATTTAGGACTGGGAAACAAATGCTAGCTCGCCTTACAAGAAACACACTCTGCTTTTGAAAAAAGAGCACTCTTCTACTTTACGGTGTTTCCTATGTGGTCCGAACAGTGAGCTTGCTCAGAACAAAAGAAGTGTGCTTCCTACACACACGGCCATATCTAGTTCAATTCTGCTAGGAACCTGACAAGAACAGTAGATCCTCTTCAGTCCAATACACTGTACTTGCTGGGAACAAACAACAGTGCTATTTGTCATGTGTATGGCAATGGCAGCACAATAGTGACTATTCTTACCATTAAACAACTCTTGCTCATAGGACCAGAAACTGCATGTGACTCCACTTCATTTAGGACTGGGAAACAAACGCTAGCTCGCATTACAAGAAACACACTCTGCTCTAGAGAAAAGTTCACTCTTCTACTCTACTGTGTTTCCTATGGGGTGCAAACAGTGAGCTTGCACAGAAGAAAAGAACTGTGCTTCCTACACACACAGACCATATGTAGTTCAACTCTGCTTAGGAAACTGACAAGAACAGTAGCTCCTATTCAGTCCAATACACTGTACTTGCTGGGAAAATACGCGAGTGCTATTTGCCCTGTGTATAGCAATGGGAGCGCAATAGTGACTTTCCTTACCAGAAAACGACTCTTGTTCGTAGGACCAGAAACTGCATGTGATTCAAATCCATTTAGGACTGGGAAACACACGCTAGCTCGCCTTACAAGAAACACACTCTGCTTTTGAGAAAAGAGCACTCTTCTATTCTACTGTGTTTCCTAAGGGGTCCGAACAGTGAGCTTGTTCAGAACAAAAGAACTGTGCTTCCTACACACACGGATAATATCTAGTTCAACTCTGCTTAGGAAACTGACAAGAACAGTAGCTCCTCTTCAGTCCAATACACTGTACTTGCTGGGAACAGACGCGAGTGCTATTTGCTCTGTGTATGGCAATGGGAGCACAATGTGACTTTCCTTAGCAGAAAACAACTCTTGTTCATAGGACCAGAAACTGCATGTGATTCAACTCCATTTAGGACTGGGAAACAAACGATAGCTCGCCTTACAAGAAACACACTCTGCTTTTGAGAAAAGAGCACTCTTCTACTCTTCTGTGTTTCCTATAGGGCCAGAAGAGTGAGCTTATTCAGAACAAAAGAACTGTGCTTCCTACACACGGGCCATGTCTAGTTCAACTCTGCTTAGGAAACTGACAAGAACAGTAGCTCCTATTCAGTCCAATACACTGGACTTGCTGGGAACAGACGCGAGTGCTATTTGCACTGTGTATGACATTTGGAGCGCAATAGTGACTCTTCTTACCAGAAAACAACTCTTGCTCGTAGGACCAAAAACTGCCTGTGACTCAATTCTATTTAGGACTGGGAAACAAAAGCGAGCTCGACTTACAAGAAATACACTCTACTTTAGAGAAAAGAGCACTCTTCATCTCTACTGTGTTTCCTATAGGGCCAGAACAGTGAGCTTGCTCAGAATATAATAACTGTGCTTCCTACACACACAGGCCATATCTATTTCAACTCTGCTTAGGAACCTGACAAGAACAGTAGATCCTCTTCAGTCCAATACACTGTACTTGCTGGGAACAGACGCGAGTGCTATTTGCACTGTGTATGGCAATGAGAGCACAATAGTCACTTTCCTTACCAGAAAACAACTCTTGCTCGTAGGACCAGAAACTGCATGTATTCAACTCCATTTAGGACTGGGAAACAAACGCTAGCTTGCCTTACAAAAAACACACTCTGCTTTTGAGAAAAGAGCACTCTTCTACTCTACTGTGTTTCCTATGGGGTCCCAAAGGTGAGCTTGCTCAGAACAAAAGAACTGTGTTTCCTACACACACCGATAATATCTAGTTCAATTCTGCTTAGGAACCTGACAAGAACAGTAGATCCTCTTCAGTCCAATACACTGTACTTGCTGGGAACAGACGCCAGTGCTATTTGCCCTGTGTATGGCAATGGCAGCGCGATAGTGATTCTTCTTACCAGAAAACAACTCTTGCTCGTAGTACCAGAAACTCATGGGTTTCAACTCCATTTAGGACTGCGAATCAAACGCTAGCTCGCCTTACAAGAAACACACTCTGCTTTAGAGAAAAGAGCACTCTTCTACTCTACTGTGTTTCCTATGGGGTCCAAACAGTGAGCTTGCTCAGAACAAAAGAACTGTGCTTCCTACACACACGGATAATATCTAGTTCAATTCTGCTTAGGAACCTGACAAGAACAGTAGATCCTCTTCAGTCCAATACACTGTACTTGCTGGGAAAATACGCCAGTGCTATTTGCCCTGTGTACGGCAATGGCAGCGCGATAGTGATTCTTCTTACCAGAAAACAACTCTTGCTCGTAGTACCAGAAACTCATGGGTTTCAACTCCATTTAGGACTGCGAAACAAACGCTAGCTCGCCTTACAAGAAACACACTCTGCTTTAGAGAAAAGAGCACTCTTCTACTCTACTGTGTTTCCTATGGGGTCCAAACAGTGAGCTTGCTCAGAACAAAAGAACTGTGCTTCCTACACACACGGATAATATCTAGTTCAACTCTGCTTAGGAAACTGACAAGAACAGTAGCTCCTCTTCAGTCCGATACACTGTACTTGCTTGGAACAGACGCCAGTGCTATTGTCCTGTGTATGGCAAAGGCAGCGCAATAGTGACTATTCTTACCATAAAACAACTCTTGCTCATAGGAACAGAAACTGCATGTGATTCCACTCCATTTAGGACTGGGAAACAAATGCTTGCTCTCATTACAAGAAACACACTCTGCTTTAGAAAAAAGAACACTCTTCTACTCTACTGTGTTTCCTATGGCATCCAAAGAGTGAGCTTGCTCAGAACAAAAGAACTGTGCTTCCTACACACACGGGCCATATCTATTTCAACTCTGCTTAGGAACCTGACAAGAACAGTAGATCCTCTTCAGTCCAATACACTGTACTTGCTGGGAACAGAAGCGAGTGCTATTTGCACTGTGTATGGCAATGAGAGCACAATAGTGACTTTCCTTACCAGAAAACAACTCTTGCTCACAGGACTACAAACTGCATGTGACTCAACTCCATTTAGGACTGGGAAACAAACGCGAGCTCGCCTTACAAAAAACACACTCTGATTTAGAGAAAAGAGCACTCTTCTACTCTACTGTGTTTCCTATAGGGCCAGAACAGTGAGCTTGCTCAGAACAAAAGAACTGTGCTTCCAACACACGGGCCATATCTAGTTCAACTCTGCTTAGGAAACTGACAAGAACAGTAGATCCTCTTCATTCCAATACACTGTACTTGCTGGGAACAGACGCGAGTGCTATTTGCACTGTGTATGGCATTTGGAGCGCAATAGTGACTCTTCTTACCAGAAAACAACTCTTGCTCGTAGGACCAAAAACTGCCTGTGACTCAACTCTATTTAGGACTGGGAAACAAATGCGAGCTCGCCTTACAAGAAATACACTCTACTTTAGAGAAGAGAACACTCTTCTACTCTACTGTGTTTCCTATAGGGCCAGAACAGTGAGCTTGCTCAGAACATAATAACTGTGCTTCCTACACACCGGCCATATCTAGTTCAACTCTGCTTAGGAACCTGACAAGAACAGTAGATCCTCTTCAGTCCAAAACACTGTACTTGCTTGGAACAGACGCGAGTGCTATTTGCACTGTGTATGGCAATGAGAGCACAATAGTGACTTTCCTTACCAGAAAACAACTCTTGCTCGTAGGACTACAAACTGCATGTGATTCAACGCCATTTAGGACTGGGAAACAAATGCTAGCTCGCCTTACAAGAAACACACTCTGCTTTTGAAAAAAGAGCACTCTTCTACTCTACGGTGTTTCCTATGTGGTCCGAACAGTGAGCTTGCTCAGAACAAAAGAACTGTGCTTCCTACACACACGGCCATATCTAGTTCAATTCTGCTAGGAACCTGACAAGAACAGTAGATCCTCTTCAGTCCAATACACTGTACTTGCTGGGAACAGACAACAGTGCTATTTGTCATGTGTATGGCAATGGCAGCGCAATAGTGACTATTCTTACCATTAAACAACTCTTGCTCGTAGGACCAGAAACTGCATGTGACTCCACTTCATTTAGGACTGGGAAACAAACGCTAGCTCGCATAACAAGAAACACACTCTGCTCTAGAGAAAAGTTCACTCTTCTACTCTACTGTGTTTCCTATGGGGTGCAAACAGTGAGCTTGCACAGAACAAAAGAACTGTGCTTCCTACACACACGGACCATATGTAGTTCAACTCTGCTTAGGAAACTGACAAGAACAGTAGCTCCTATTCAGTCCAATACACTGTACTTGCTGGGAAAATACGCGAGTGCTATTTGCCCTGTGTATGGCAATGGGAGCACAATAGTGACTTTCCTTACCAGAAAACAACTCTTGTTCGTAGGACCAGAAACTGCATGTGATTCAAATCCATTTAGGACTGGGAAACACACGCTAGCTCGCCTTACAAGAAACACACTCTGCTTTTGAGAAAAGAGCACTCTTCTATTCTACTGTGTTTCCTAAGGGGTCCGAACAGTGAGCTTGTTCAGAACAAAAGAACTGTGCTTCCTACACACACGGATAATATCTAGTTCAACTCTGCTTAGGAAACTGACAAGAACAGTAGCTCCTCTTCAGTCCAATACACTGTACTTGCTGGGAACAGACGCGAGTGCTATTTGCTCTGTGTATGGCAATGGGAGCACAATGTGACTTTCCTTAGCAGAAAACAACTCTTGTTCATAGGACCAGAAACTGCATGTGATTCAACTCCATTTAGGACTGGGAAACAAACGATAGCTCGCCTTACAAGAAACACACTCTGCTTTAGAGAAAAGAGCACTCATCTACTCTACTGTGTTTCCTATAGGGCCAGAACAGTGAGCTTGCTCAGAACAAAAGAACTGTGCTTCCTACACACATGGCCATATCTAGTTCAATTCTGCTTAGGAACCTGACAAGAACAGTAGATCCTCTTCAGTCCAATACACTGTACTTGCTGGGAACAGAAGCGAGTGCTATTTGCACTGTGTATGGCAATGAGAGCACAATAGTGACTTTCCTTACCAGAAAACAACTCTTGCTCACAGGACTACAAACTGCATGTGACTCAACTCCATTTAGGACTGGGAAACAAACGCGAGCTCGCCTTACAAAAAACACACTCTGCTTTAGAGAAAAGAGCACTCTTCTACTCTACTGTGTTTCCTATAGGGCCAGAACAGTGAGCTTGCTCAGAACAAAAGAACTGTGCTTCCTACACACGGGCCATATCTAGTTCAACTCTGCTTAGGAAACTGACAAGAACAGTAGATCCTCTTCATTCCAATACACTGTACTTGCTGGGAACAGACGCGAGTGCTATTTGCACTGTGTATGGCATTTGGAGCGCAATAGTGACTCTTCTTACCAGAAAACAACTCTTGCTCGTAGGACGAAAAACTGCCTGTGACTCAACTCTATTTAGGACTGGGAAACAAATGCGAGCTCGCCCTACAAGAAATACACTCTACTTTAGAGAAGAGAGCACTCTTCTACTCTACTGTGTTTCCTATAGGGCCAGAACAGTGAGCTTGCTCAGAACATAATAACTGTGCTTCCTACACACCGGCCATATCTAGTTCAACTCTGCTTAGGAACCTGACAAGAACAGTAGATCCTCTTCAGTCCAAAACACTGTACTTGCTTGGAACAGACGTGAGTGCTATTTGCACTGTGTATGGCAATGAGAGCACAATAGTGACTTTCCTTAGCAGAAAAAAAGTCTTGCTCCTAGGACTACAAACTGCATGTGATTCAACGCCATTTAGGACTGGGAAACAAATGCTAGCTCGCCTTACAAGAAATACACTCTGCTTTTGAAAAAAGAGCACTCTTCTACTCTACGGTGTTTCCTATGTGGTCCGAACAGTGAGCTTGCTCAGAACAAAAGAACTGTGCTTCCTACACACACGGCCATATCTAGTTCAATTCTGCTAGGAACCTGACAAGAACAGTAGATCCTCTTCAGTCCAATACACTGTACTTGCTGGGAACAGACAACAGTGCTATTTGTCATGTGTATGGCAATGGCAGCGCAATAGTGACTATTCTTACCATTAAACAACTCTTGCTCGTAGGACCAGAAACTGCATGTGACTCCACTTCATTTAGGACTGGGAAACAAACGCTAGCTCGCATTACAAGAAACACACTCTGCTCTAGAGAAAAGTTCACTCTTCTACTCTACTGTGTTTCCTATGGGGTGCAAACAGTGAGCTTGCACAGAACAAAAGAACTGTGCTTCCTACACACACGGACCATATGTAGTTCAACTCTGCTTAGGAAACTGACAAGAACAATAGCTCCTATTCAGTCCAATACACTGTACTTGCTGGGAAAATACGCCAGTGCTATTTGCCCTGTGTATGGCAATGGGAGCGCAATAGTGACTTTCCTTACCAGAAAACAACTCTTGTTCGTAGGACCAGAAACTGCATGTGATTCAAATCCATTTAGGACTGGGAAACACATGCTAGCTCGCCTTACAAGAAACACACTCTGCTTTTGAGAAAAGAGCACTCTTCTATTCTACTGTGTTTCCTAAGGGGTCCGAACAGTGAGCTTGTTCAGAACAAAAGAACTGTGCGTCCTACACACACGGATAATATCTAGTTCAACTCTGCTTAGGAAACTGACAAGAACAGTAGCTCCTCTTCAGTCCAATACACTGTTCTTGCTGGGAACAGACGCGAGTGCTATTTGCTCTGTGTATGGCAATGGGAGCACAATGTGACTTTCCTTAGCAGAAAACAACTCTTGTTCGTAGGACCAGAAACTGCATGTGATTCAACTCCATTTAGGACTGGGAAACAAACGATAGCTCGCCTTACAAGAAACACACTCTGCTTTAGAGAAAAGAGCACTCATCTACTCTACTGTGTTTCCTATAGGGCCAGAACAGTGAGCTTGCTCAGAACAAAAGAACTGTGCTTCCTACACACATGGCCATATCTAGTTCAATTCTGCTTAGGAACCTGACAAGAACAGTAGATCCTCTTCAGTCCAATACACTGTACTTGCTGGGAACAGAAGCGAGTGCTATTTGCACTGTGTATGGCAATGAGAGCACAATAGTGACTTTCCTTACCAGAAAACAACTCTTGCTCACAGGACTACAAACTGCATGTGACTCAACTCCATTTAGGACTGGGAAACAAACGCGAGCTCGCCTTACAAAAAGAACACTCTGCTTTAGAGAAAAGAGCACTCATCTACTATACTGTGTTTCCTATAGGGCCAGAACAGTGAGCTTGCTCAGAACATAAGAACTGTGCTTCCTACACACACGGGCCATATCTAGTTCAACTCTGCTTAGGAATCTGACAAGAACAGTAGCTCCTCTTCAGTCTGATACACTGTACTTGCTGGGAACAGACGCGAGTGATATTTGCACTGTGTATGGCAATGGGAACGCAATAGTGACTTTCCTTACCAGAAAACAACTCTTGCTCGTAGGACCAGAAACTGCATGTGATTCAACTCCATTTAGGACTGGGAAACAAACGCTAGCTCGCCTTACAAGAAATACACTCTGCTTTTGAGAAAAGAGCACTCTTCTACTCTACTGTGTTTCCTATGGGGTCTGAACAGTGAGCTTGCTCAGAACAAAAGAACTGTTCATCCTACACACATGGCCATATCTAGTTCAATTCTGCTTAGGAACCTGACAAGAACAGTAGATCCTCTTCAGTTCAATACACTGTACTTGCTGGCAACAGACGCCAGTTGCTATTTGTCCTGTGTATGGCAATGGCAGTGCAATAGTGACTATTCTTACCATAAAACAACTCTTGCTCATAGGAACAGAAACTGCATGTGATTCAACTCCATTTAGGACTGGGAAACAAACACTAGCTCGCCTTACAAGAAACACACTCTACTTTAGAGAAAAGAGCACTCTTCTACTCTACTGTGTTTCCTATAGGGCCAGAACAGTGAGCTTGCTCAGAATATAATAACTGTGCTTCCTACACACACAGGCCATATCTATTTCAACTCTGCTTAGGAACCTGACAAGAACAGTAGATCCTCTTCAGTCCAATACACTGTACTTGCTGGGAACAGACGCGAGTGCTATTTGCACTGTGTATGGCAATGAGAGCGCAATAGTGACTGTCCTTATCAGAAAACAACTCTTGCTCATAGGACAACAAGCTGCATGTGATTCAACTCCATTTAGGACTGGGAAACAAACGCTAGCTTGCCTTACAAAAAACACACTCTGCTTTTGAGAAAAGAGCACTCTTCTACTCTACTGTGTTTCCTATAGGGTCCGAACAGTGAGCTTGCTCAGAACAAAAGAACTGTGCTTCCTACACACACGGCCATATCTAGTTCAATTCTGCTTAGGAACCTGACAAGAACAGTAGATCCTCTTCAGTCCAATACACTGTACTTGCTGCGAACAGACGCCAGTGCTATTTGCCCTGTGTAATACAATGGAAGCGCAATAGTGATTCTTCTTACCAGAAAACAACTCTTGCTAGTAGTACCAGAAACTGCATGGGTTTCAACTCCATTTAGGACTGCGAAACAAACGCCAGCTTGCCTTACAAGAAACAAACTCTGCTTTAGAGAAAAGAGCACTCTTCTACTCTACTTGTTTCCTATGGGGTCCAAACAGTGAGCTTGCTGAGAACAAAAGAACTGTGTTTCCTACACACACGGATAATATCTAGTTCAACTCTGCTTAGGAAACTGACAAGAACAGTAGCTCCTCTTCAGTCCGATACACTGTACTTGCTTGGAACAGACGCCAGTGCTATTTGTCCTGTGTATGGCAATGGCAGCGCAATAGTGACTATTCTTACCATAAAACAACTCTTGCTCATAGGAACAGAAACTGCATGTGATTCCACTCCATTTAGGACTGGGAAACAAACGCTAGCTCGCATTACAAGAAACACACTTTGCTCTAGAAAAAAAGAGCACTCTTCTACTCTACTGTGTTTCCTATGGCGTCCAAAGAGTGAGCTTGCTCAGAATATAATAACTGTGCTTCCTACACACACGGGCCATATCTATTTCAACTCTGCTTAGGAACCTGACAAGAACAGTAGCTCCTCTTCAGTCCAATACACTGTACTTGCTGGGAACAGACGCGAGTGCTATTTGCACTGTGTATGGCAATGAGAGCACAATAGTGACTTTCCTTACTAGAAAACAACTCTTGATCATAGGACTACAAACTGCATGTGATTCAACTCCATTTAGGACTGGGAAACAAATGCTAGCTCGCCTTAGAAGAAACACACTCTGCTTTTGAGAAAAGAGCACTCTTCTACTCTACGGTGTTTCCTATGGGGTCCAAACAGTGAGCTTGCTCAGAACAAAAGAACTGTGCTTCCTACACACATGGACCATATCTTGTTCAACTCTGCTTAGGAAACTGACAAGAACAGTAGCTCCTGTTCAGTCCAATACACTGTACTTGCTGGGCACAGATGAGAGTGCTATTTGCACTGTGTATGGCAATTGGAGCACAATAGTGACTCTTCTTACAGAAAACAACTCTTGCTTGTAGGACCAAAAACTGCATGTGACTCAACTCCATTTAGGACTGGGAAACAAACGCGAGCTCGCCTTACAAAAAACACACTCTGCTTTAGAGAAAAGAGCACTCTTCTACTCTACAGTGTTTCCTATGGGGCCAGAACAGTGAGCTTGCTCAGAACAAAAGAACTGTGCTTCCTACACACGGGCCATATCTAGTTCAACTCTGCTTAGGAAACTGACAAGAACAGTAGATCCTCTTCATTCCAATACACTGTACTTGCTGGGAACAGACGCGAGTGCTATTTGCACTGTGTATGGCATTTGGAGCGCAATAGTGACTCTTCTTACCAGAAAACAACTCTTGCTCGTAGGACCAAAAACTGCCTGTGACTCAACTCTATTTAGGACTGGGAAACAAATGCGAGCTCGCCTTACAAGAAATACACTCTACTTTAGAGAAGAGAGCACTCTTCTACTCTACTGTGTTTCCTATAAGGCCAGAACAGTGAGCTTGCTCAGAACATAATAACTGTGATTCCTACACACCGGCCATATCTAGTTCAACTGTGATTAGGAACCTGACAAGAACAGTAGATCCTCTTCAGTCCAAAACACTGTACTTGATGGGAACAGACGCGAGTGCTATTTGCACTGTATATGGCAATGAGAGCGCGATAGTGACTTTCCTTACCAGAAAACAACTCTTGCTCATAGGACTACAAACTGCATGTGATTCAACGCCATTTAGGACTGGGAAATAAATGCTAGCTCGCCTTACAAGAAACACACTCTGCTTTTGAAAAAAGAGCACTCTTCTACTCTACGGTGTTTCCTATGAGGTCCGAACAGTGAGCTTGCTCAGAACAAAAGAACTGTGCTTCCTACACACGCGGCCATATCTAGTTCAGTTCTGCTAGGAACCTGACAAGAACAGTAGATCCTCTTCAGTCCAATACACTGTACTTGCTGGGAACAGACAACAGTGCTATTTGTCATGTGTATGGCAATGGCAGCACAATAGTGATTATTCTTACCATTAAACAACTCTTGCTCGTAGGACCAGAAACTGCATGTGATTCCACTCCATTTAGGACCTGGAAACAAACGCTAGCTCACATTACAAGAAACACACTCTGCTCTAGAGAAAAGTTCACTCTTCTACTCTACTGTGTTTCCTATGGGGTGCAAACAGTGAGCTTGCTCAGAACAAAAGAACTGTGCTTCCTACACACACGGATAATATCTAGTTCAACTCTGCTTAGGAAACTGACAAGAACAGAAGCTCCTATTCAGTCCGATACACAGTACTTGCTGGGAAAAGACGCGAGTGCTAATTGCCCTGTGTATGGCAATGGGAGCGCAATAGTGACTTTCCTTACCAGAAAACAACTCTTGTTCGTATGACCAGAAACTGCATGTGATTGAAATCCATTTAGGACTGGGAAACACACGCTAGCTCGCCTTACAAGAAACACACTCTGCTTTTGAGAAAAGAGCACTCTTCTATTCTACTGTGTTTCCTAAGGGGTCCGAAGAGTGAGCTTGCTCAGAACAAAAGAACTGTGCTTCCTACACACACGGATAATATCTAGTTCAACTCTGCTTAGGAAACTGACAAGAACAGTAGCTCCTCTTCAGTCCAATACACTGTACTTGCTGGGAACAGACGCGAGTGCTATTTGCTCTGTGTATGGCAATGGGAGCACAATGTGACTTTCCTTAGCAGAAAACAACTCTTGTTCGTAGGACCAGAAACTGCATGTGATTCAACTCCATTTAGGACTGGGAAACAAACGATAGCTCGCCTTACAAGAAACACACTCAGCTTTAGAGAAAAGAGCACTCATCTACTCTACTGTGTTTCCTATAGGGCCAGAACAGTGAGCTTGCTCAGAACATAAGAACTCTGCTTCCTACACACACGGGCCATATCTAGTTCAACTCTGCTTAGGAAACTGACAAGAACAGTAGCTCCTCTTCAGTCTGATACACTGTACTTGCTGTGAACGGACGCGAGTGCTTTTTGCACTGTGTATGGCAATGGGAACGCAATAGTGACTTTCATTACCAGAAAACAACTCTTGCTCGTAGGACCAGAAACTGCATGTGATTCAACTGCATTTAGGAGTGGGAAACAAACGCTAGCTTGCCTTACAAGAAACACACTCTGCTTTTGAGAAAAGAGCACTCTTCTACTCTACTGTGTTTCCTATTAGGTCCGAACAGTGAGCTTGCTCAGAACAAAAGAACTGTGCTTCCTACACACATGACCATATCTAGTTCAATTCTGCTTGGAACCTGACAAGAACAGTAGATCCTCTTCAGTTCAATACACTGTACTTGCTGGGAACAGATGCCAGTGCTATTTGTCCTGTGTATGGCAATGGCAGTGCAATAGTGACTCTTCTTACCATAAAACAACTCTTGCTCATAGGACCAGAGACTGCATGTGACTCAACTCCATTTAGGACTGGGAAACAAACGCTAGCTCGCCTTACAAGAAACAAATTCTGCTTTAGAGAAAAGAGCACTCTTCTACTCTACAGTGTTTCCTATAGGGCCAGAGCAGTGAGCTTGCTCAGAACAAAAGAACTGTGCTTCCTACACACGGGCCATATCTACTTCAACTCTGCTTAGGAAACTGACAAGAACAGTAGATCCTCTTCATTCCAATACACTGTACTTGCTGGGAACAGACGCGAGTGCTTTTTGCACTGTGTATGGCATTTGGAGCGCAATAGTGACTCTTCTTACCAGAAAACAACTCTTGCTCGTAGGACCGGAAATTGCATGGGATTCAACTCCATTTATGAATGGGAAACGAATGCTAGCTCGCCTTACAAGAAACACACTCTACTTTAGAGAAAAGAGCACTCTTCAACTCTACTGTGTTTCCTATAGGGCCAGAACAGTGAGCTTGCTCAGAAAAAAAGAACTGTGCTTCCTACACACACGGGCCATATCTAGTTCAACTCTTCTTAGGAAACTAACAAGAACAGTAGCTCCTCTTCAGTCCAATACACTGTATGTGCTGGGAACAGACATGAGTGCTATTTGCACTGTGTATGGCAAAGGGAGCACAATAGTGACTTTCCTTACCAGAAAACAACTTTTGCTCGTAGTACCAGAAACTGCATGTGATTCAAATCCAATTAGGACTGGGAAACAAACTCTAGCTCACCCTACAAGAAATACACTCTACTTTAGAGAAAAGAGCACTCTTCAACTCTACTGTGTTTCCTATAGGGCCAGAACAGTGAGCTTGCTCAGAATATAATAACTGTTCTTCCTACACACACCGGCCATATCTATTTCAACTCTGCTTAGGAACCTGACAAGAACAGTAGATCCTCTTCAGTCCAATACACTGTACTTGCTGGGAACAGACGCGAGTGCTATTTGCACTGTGTATGGCAATGAGAGCACAATAGTGACTTTCCTTACCAGAAAACAACTCTTGCTCATAGGACTACAAACTGCATGTGATTCAACTCCAATTAGGACTGGGAAACAAATGCTAGCTCGCCTTACAAGAAACACACTCTGCTTTTGAGAAAAGAGCACTCTTCTACTCTACGGTGTTTCCTATGGGGTCCAAACAGTGAGCTTGCTCAGAACAAAAGAACTGTGCTTCCTACACACATGGACCATATCTAGTTCAACTCTGCTTAGGAATCTGACAAGAACAGTAGCTCCTCTTCAGTCCAATACACTGTACTTGCTGGGCCCAGACGCGAGTGCTATTTGCACTGTGTATGGCAATTGGAGCACAGTAGTGACTCTTCTTACAAGAAAACAACTCTTGCTCGTAGGAACAAAAACTGCATGTGACTCAACTCCATTTAGGACTGGGAAACAAATGCGAGCTCGCCTTACAAGAAACACACTCTGCTTTTGAGAAAAGAGCACTCTTCTACTCTACTGTGTTTCCTATGGGGCCAGAACAGTGAGCTTGCTCAGAACAAAAGAACTGTGCTTCCTACAAAGGGGCCATATCTACTTCAACTCTGCTTAGGAAACTGACATGAACAGTAGATCCTCTTCATTCCAATACACTGTACTTGCTGGGAACAGACGCGAGTGCTATTTGCACTGTGTATGGCATTTGGAGCGCAATAGTGACTCTTCTTACCAGAAAACAACTCTTGCTCGTAGGACCAAAAACTGCCTGTGACTCAACTCTATTTAGGACTGGGAAACAAATGCGAGCTCGCCTTACAAGAAATACACTCTACTTTAGAGAAAAGAGCAATCTTCTACTCTACTGTGTTTCCTATAGGGCCAGAACAGTGAGCTTGCTCAGAACAAAAGAACTGTGCTTCCTACACACACCGGCCATATCTAGTTCAACTCTGCTTAGGAACCTGACAAGAACAGTAGATCCTCTTCTGTCCAATACACTGTACTTGCTGGGAACAGTCGCGATTGCTATTTGCACTGTGTATGGCAATGAGAGCACAATAGTGACTTTCCTTACCAGAAAACTACTCTTGCTCATAGGACTACAAACTGCATGTGATACAACGCCATTTAGGACTGGGAAACAAATGCTAGCTCGCCTTACAAGAAACATACTCTGCTTTTGAGAAAAGAGCACTCTTCTACTCTACGGTGTTTCCTATGTGGTCCGAACAGTGAGCTTGCTCAGAACAAAAGAACTGTGCTTCCTACATACACGGCCATATCTAGTTCAATTCTGCTTAGGAACCTGACAAGAACAGTAGATCCTCTTCAGTCCAATACACTGTACTTGCTGGGAACAGACAACAGTGCTACTTGTCCTGTGTATGGCAATGGCAGCGCAATAGTGGCTTTTCTTACCAGAAAACAACTCTTGCTCGTAGGACCAGAAACTGCATGTGATTCAACTCAATTTAGGACTGGGAAACAAACGCTAGCTCGCGTTATAAGAAACACACTCCGCTTTTGAGAAAAGAACACTCTTCTACTTTACTGTGTTTCCTATGGGGTCTGAACAGTGAGCTTGCTCAGAACAAAAGAACTGTGCTTCCTACACACACGGCCATGTCTAGTTCAATTCTGCTTAGGAACCTGACAAGAACAGTAGATCCTCTTCAGTCCAATACACTGTACCTCCTGGGAACAGACGCCAGTGCTATTTGTCCTGTGGATGGCAATGGCAGCGCAATAGTGACTCTTCTTACCATAAAACAACTCTTGTTCCTAGGACCAGAAACTGCATGTGATTCAACTCCATTTAGGACTGGGAAACAAATGCTAGCTCGCCTTACAAGAAACACACTCTGCTTTAGAGAAAAGAGCACTCTTCTACTCTACTGTGTTTCCTATAGGGCCAGAACAGTGAGCTTGCTCAGAACAAAAGAACTGTGCTTCCTACACACGGGCCATATCTAGTTCAACTCTGCTTAGGAAACTGACAAGAACAGTAGCTCCTATTCAGTCCAATACACTCTACTTGCTGGGAACAGACGCGAGTGCTATTTGCACTGTGTATGGCAATGGGAGCGCAATAGTGACTCTTCTTACCAGAAAACAACTCTTGCTCGTAGGACCGGAAACTGCATGGGATTCAACTCCATTTATGACTGGGAAACGAATGCTAGCTCGCCTTACAAGAAACACACAATGCTTTTGAGAAAAGAGCACTCTTCTACTCTACTGTTTTTCCTATGGTGTCCGAACAGTGAGCGTGCTCAGAAAAAAAGAACTGTGCTTCCTACACACACGGGCCATATCTAGTTCAACTCTGCTTAGGAAACTGACAAGAACAGTATCTCCTCTTCAGTCCAATACACTGTACTTGCTGGGAGCAGACACGAGTGCTATTTGCACTGTGTATGGCAATGGGAGCGCAATAGTGACTCTTCTTACCAGAAAACAACTTTTGCTTGTAGGACCGGAAACTGCATGGGATTCAACTTCGTTTCTGACTGGGAAACAAACACTAGCTAGCCTTACAAGAAACACACTCTGCTTTTGAGAAAAGAGCACTCTTCTACTCTACTGTGTTTCCTATAGGGCCAGAACAGTGTGCTTGCTCAGAACAAAAGAACTCTGCTTCCTACACAAGGGCCATATCTAGTTCAACTCTGCTTAAGGAAACTGACAAGAACAGTAGATCCTCTTCAGTCCAATACACTGTACTTGCTAGGAGCAGACGCGAGTGCTATTTGCACTGTGTATGGCAATGGGAGCGCAATAGTGACTCTTCTTACCAGAAAACAACTCTTGCTCGTAGGACCAGAAACTGCATGGGATTCAACTTCATTTCTCACTGGGAAACAAACACTAGCTAGCCTTACAAGAAACACACTCTGCTTTTAAGAAAAGAGCACTCTTCTACTCTACTGTGTTTCCTATAGGTTCAGAACAGTGAGCTTGCTCAGAACAAAAGACCTGTGCTTCCTACACAAGGGCCATATCTGGTTCAACTCTGCTCAGGAAACTGACAAGAACAGTAGACCCTTTTCAGTCCAATACACTGTACTTGCTGGGAACAGACGCCAGTGCATTTGCACTGTGTATGGCAATTGGACCACAATAGTGACTCGTCTTACCAGAAAACAACTCTTGCTCATAGGACAAAAAACTGCATGTGACTCAACTCCATTTAGGACTGGTAAACAAACTCTAGCTCGCTTTACCAGAAACACACACTGCTTTTGAGAAAAGAGCACTCTTCTACTCTACTGTGTTTCCTATAGGGCCAAAACAGTGAGCTTGCTCAGAAAAAGAGAACTGTGCTTCCTACACACATGGGCCATATCTAGTTCAACTCTGCTTAGGAACCTGACAAGAACAGTAGATCTTCTTCAGTCCAATACACTGTACTTGCTGCGAACAGACGCCAGTGCTATTTGTCCTGTGTATGGCAATGGCAGCGCAATAGTGAGTCTTCTTACCAGAAAACAACTCTTGCTCGTAATACCAAAAACTGCATGGGATTCAACTCCATTTAGGACTGCGAAACAAACGCTAGCTCGCCTTACAAGAAACACACTCAGCTTTTGAGAAAAGAGCACTCTTCTACTCTACTGTGTTTCCTAAGGTGTCCAAACAGAGAGTTTGCTCAGAACAAAAGAACTGAGCTTCCTACACACATGGCCATATCTAGTTCAACTCTGCTTCGGAAACTGACAAGAACAGTAGCTCCTCTTCAGTCCAATACACTGTACTTGCTGGGAGCAGACGTGAGTGCTATTTGCACTGTGTATGACAAAGGGAGCACCATAGTGACTTTCCTTACCAGAAAACAACTGTTGCTCGTAGTACCAGAAACTGCATGTGATTCAATTCCATTCAGGACTGGGAAACAAACACTTGCTCCCCTTACAAGAAACACACTCTGCTTTTGAGAAAAGAGCATTCTTCTACGCTACTGTGTTTCCTAAAGGGCCAGAACAGTGAGCTTGCTCAGAACAAAAGAACTGTGCTTCCTACACACACGGGCCATATCTAGTTCAACTCTGTTTAGGAAACTGACAAGAACAGTAGCTCCCCTTCAGTCCAATACACTGTACTTGCTAGGAGCAGACGTGAGTGCTATTTGCACTGTGTATGGCAATGGGAGCGCAAAAGTGACTCTTCTTACCAGAAAACAACTCTTGCTCATAGGGCCAGAAACTGCATGGGATTCAACTTCATTTCTCACTGGGAAACGAATGCTAGCTATCCTTACAAGAAACACACTCTGCTTTTGAGAAAAGAGCACTCTTCTACTCTACTGTGTTTCCTATAGGTTCAGAACAGTGAGCTTGCTCAGAACAAAAGAACTGTGCTTCCTACACACACGGGCCATATCTAGTTCAACTCTGCTTAGGAAACTGACAAGAACAGTAGCTCCTCTTCTGTCTAATACAATGTACTTGCTGGGAGCAGACGCGAGAGCTATTTGCACTGTGTATGACAATGGGAGCTCAATAGTGACACTTCCCACCAGAAAACAACTCTTGCCTGTAGGACCAGAAACTGCATGTGATTCAACTCCATTTAAAACTGGGAAACAAACCCCAGCTCGCCTTAGAAGAAACACACTCTGCTTTTGAGAAAAGAGCACTCTTCTACTCTACTGTGTTTCTTATAGGGCCAGAACAGTGAGCTTGCTCAGAACAAAAGAAATGTGCTTCCTACACACACGGGCCATATCTAGTTCAACTCTGCTTAGGAAGCTGACAAGAAAAGTAGATCCTCTTCAGTCCAATACACTTTACATGCTGGGAACAGATGCCCGTGCTATTTGCCCTGTGTTTGACAATGGGAGCACAATAGTGACTCTTCTTACCAGAAAACAACTCTTGCTCGTAGGACCAGAAACTGCATGGGATTCAACTCCATTTAGGACTGGGAAACAAACGCTAGCTTGCCTTACAAGAAACACACTCTGCTTTTGAGAAAAGAGCACTCTTCTACTCTACTGTGTTTCCTATGGGGTCTGAACAGTGAGCTTGCTCAGAACAAAAGAACTGTGCTTCCTACACACATGGGCCATATCTAGTTCAACTCTGCTTCGGAAACTGACAAGAACAGGAGCTCCTCTTCAGTCCAATACACTGTACTTGCCGGGAGCAGACGCGAGTGCTATTTGCACTGTGTATGGCAAAGGGAGCACCATAGTAACTTTCCTTACCAGAAAACAACTGTTGCTCGTAGTATCAGAAACTGCATGTGATTCAATTCCATTTAGGACTGGGAAACAAACGCTAGCTCCCCTTACAAGAAACACACTCTGCTTTTGAGAAAAGAGCATTCTTCTACTCTACTGTGTTTCCTAAAGGGCCAAAACAGTGAGCTTGCTCAGAACAAAAGAACTGTGCTTCCTACACTCGGGCCATATCTAGTTCAACTCTGCTTAGGAAACTGACAAGAACAGTAGCTCCTCTTCAGTCCAATACATTGTACTTCCTAGGAGCAGACGCGAGTGCTTTTTGCACTGTGTATGGCAATGGGAGCGCAATAGTGACTCTTCTTACCAGAAAACAACTCTTGCTCGTAGGACCAGAAACTGCATGGGATTCATCTTCATTTCTCACTGGGAAACAAACACTAGCTAGTCTTACAAGAAACACACTCTGCTTTTGAGAAAAGAGCACTCTTCTACTCTACTGTTTTTCCTATAGGTTCAGAACAGTGAGCTTGCTCAGAACAAAAGAACTGTGCTTCCTACACACACGGGCCATATCTAGTTCAACTCTGCATAGGAAACTGACAAGAACAGTAGCTCCTCTTCTGTCTAATACAATGTATTGCTGGGAGCAGACAGGAGAGCTATTTGCCCTGTGTATGACAAAGGGAGCTCAATAGTGACTCTTCCCACCAGAAAACAACTCTTGCCTGTAGGACCAGAAACTGCATGTGATTCAACTCCATTTAGGACTGGGAAACAAACCACAGCTCGCCTTAGAAGAAACACACTCTGCTTTTGAGAAAAGAGCACTCTTCTACTCTACTGTGTTTCTTATAGGGCCAGAAGAGTGAGCTTGATCAGAACAAAAGAAATGTGCTTCCTACACACACGGGCCATATCTAGTTCAACTCTGCTTAGGAAACTGACAAGAAGAGTAGATCCTCTTCAGTCCAATACACTTTACATGCTGGGAACAGACGCCCGTGCTATTTGCCCTGTGTATGACAATGGGAGCACAATAGTGACTCTTCCTACCAGAAAACAACTCTTGCTCGTAGGACCAGAAACTGCATGGGATTCAACTCCATTTAGGACTGGGAAAAAACGCTAGCTTGCCTTACAAGAAACACAATATGCTTTTGAGAAAAGAGCACTCTTCTACTCTACTGTGTTTCCTATGGGTTCCGAACAGTGAGCTTGCTCAGAACAAAAGAACTGTGCTTCCTACACACATGGGCCATATCAAGTTCAAATCTGCTTTGGAAACTGACAAGAACAGTAGCTCCTCTTCAGTCCAAACACTGTACTTGCTGAAAGCAGACGCGAGTGCTATTTGAACTGTGTATGGCAATGAGAGCACCATAGTGACTTTCCTTACCAGAAAACAACTCTTGCTTGTAGTACCAGAAACTGCATGTGATTCAATTCCATTTAAGACTGGGAAACAAACGCTAGCTTGCCTTACAAGAAACACACTCTGCTTTTGAGAAAAGAGCACTCTTCTGCTCTACTGTGTTTCCTAAAGGGCCAGAACAGTGAGCTTGCTCAGAACAAAAGAACTGTGCTTCCTACACACAAGGGTCATATCTAGTTCAACTCTGCTTAGGAAACTGACAAGAACAGTAGATCCTCCTCAGTCCAATACACTGTACATGCTGGAAACAGACACCCGTGCTATTTGCCCTGTGTATGACAATGGGAGCGTAATTGTGACTCTTCTTACCAGAAAACATCTCTTGTTCGTAGGACCAGAAACTGCATGAGATTCAACTCCATTTATGACTGGGAAACGAATGCTAGCTTGCCTTAGAAGAAACACACTCTGCTTTTGAGAAAAGAGCACTCTTCTACTCTACAGTGTTTTCTATGGTGTCCGAACAGTGAGCTTGCTCAGAACAAAAGAACTGTGGTTCCTACACAAACGGGCCATATCTAGTTCAACTCTGCTTCGGAAACTGACAAGAACCGTATCTCCTCTTCAGTCCAATACAGTGTACTTGCTGGGAGCAGACACGAGTGCTATTTGCACTGTGTATGGCAATGGGAGCGCAATAGTGACTCTTCTTAACAGAAAACAACTCTTGCTCGTAGGACCAGAAACTGCATGGGATTCAACTTCGTTTCTGACTGGGAAACAAACACTAGCTAGCCTTACAAGAAACACGCTCTGCTTTTGAGAAAAGAGCACTCTCCTACTCTACTGTGTTTCCTATAGTGCCAGAACAGTGAGCTTGCTCAGAACAATAGAACTGTGCTTCCTACACACACGGACCATATCTAGTTCAACTCTTCTTAGGAAACTGACAAGAACAGTAGCTCCTCTTCAGTCCAATACACTGTACGTCCTGGGAACAGACGCGAGTGCTATTTGCACTGTGTATGGCAAAGGGAGCACAATAGTGACTTTCCTTACCAGAAAACAACTCTTGCTCCTAGTACCAGAAACTGCATGTGATTCAAATCCATTTAGGACTGGGAAACAAACTCTAGCTCACCCTACAAGAAACACACTCTGCTTTTGAGAAAAGAGCACTCTTCTTCTCTACTGTGTTTCCTATAGGGCCAGAACAGTGAGCTTGCTCAGAACAAAAGAACTGTGCTTCCTACACACACGGGCCATATCTAGTTCAACTCTGCTTAGTAAACTGACAAGAACAGTAGCTCCTCTTCTGTCCAATACACTGTACTTGCTGGGAACAGACGCCAGTGCAATTTGCCCTGTGTATGACAATGGGAGCACAATAGTGACTCTTCTTACCAGAAAACAACTCTTGCTCATAGGACCAGAAACTGCATGGGACTCAACTCCATTTAGGACTTGGAAACAAACGCTAGCTTGCCTTACAAGAAACACACTATGCTTTTGAGAAAAGAGCACTCTTCTACTCTACTGTGTTTCCTAAGGGGTCCGAACAGAGAGTTTGCTCAGAACAAAAGAACTGAGCTTCCTGCACACATGGCCATATCTAGTTCAACTCTGCTTCGGAAACTGACAAGAACAGTAGCTCCTCTTCAGTCCAATACACTGTACTTGCTGGGAGCAGACGTGAATGCTATTTGCACTGTGTATGACAAAGGGAGCACCATAGTGACTTTCCTTACCAGAAAACAACTGTTGCTCGTAGTACCAGAAACTGCATGTGATTCAATTCCATTTAGGACTGGGAAACAAACGCTAGCTCCCCTTACAAGAAACACACTCTGCTTTTGAGAAAAGAGCATTCTTCTACGCTACTATGTTTCCTAAAGGGCCAGAACAGTGAGCTTGCTCAGAACAAAAGAACTGTGCTTCCTACACACACGGGCCATATCTAGTTCAACTCTGTTTAGGAAACTGACAAGAACAGTAGCTCTTCTTCAGTCCAATACACTGTACTTGCTAGGAGCAGACGTGAGTGCTATTTGCACTGTGTATGGCAATGGGAGCGCAAAAGTGACTCTTCTTACCAGAAAACAACTCTTGCTCGTAGGACCAGAAACTGCATGGGATTCAACTTCATTTCTCACTGGGAAACAACACTAGCTAGCCTTACAAGAAACACACTCTGCTTTTGAGAAAAGAGCACTCTTCTACTCTACTGTGTTTCCTATAGGTTCAGAACAGTGAGCTTGCTCAGAACAAAAGAACTGTGCTTCCTACACACACGGGCCATATCTAGTTCAACTCTGCATAGGAAACTGACAAGAACAGTAGCTCCTCTTCTGTCTAATACAATGTTCTTGCTGGGAGCAGACGCGAGAGCTATTTGCACTGTGTATGACAATGGGAGCTCAATAGTGACACTTCCCACCAGAAAACAACTCTTGCCTGTAGGACCAGAAACTGCATGTGATTCAACTCCATTTAAAACTGGGAAACAAACCCCAGCTCGCCTTAGAAGAAACACACTCTGCTTTTGAGAAAAGAGCACTCTTCTACTCTACTGTGTTTCTTATAGGGCCAGAACAGTGAGCTTGCTCAGAACAAAAGAACTGTGCTTCCTACACACATGGGCCATATCTAGTTCAACTCTGCTTAGGAAACTGACAAGAAGAGTAGATCCTCTTCAGTCCAATACACTTTACATGCTGGGAACAGATGCCCGTGCTATTTGCCCTGTGTTTGACAATGGGAGCACAATAGTGACTCTTCTTACCAGAAAACAACTCTTGCTCGTAGGATCAGAAACTGCATGGGATTCAACTCCATTTAGGACTGGGAAACAAACGCTAGCTTGCCTTACAAGAAACACTCTGCTTTTGAGAAAAGAGCACTCTTCTACTCTACTGTGTTTCCTATGGGGTCCGAACAGTGAGCTTGCTCAGAACAAAAGAACTGTGCTTCCTACACACATGGGCCGTATCTAGTTCAACTCTGCTTTGGAAATTGACAAGAACAGTAGCTCCTCTTCAGTCCAATACACTGTACTTGCCTGGAGCAGACGCGAGTGCTATTTGCACTGTGTATGGCAAAGGGAGCACCATAGTAACTTTCCTTACCAGAAAACAACTGTTGCTCGTAGTATCAGAAACTGCATGTGATTCAATTCCATTTAGGACTGGGAAACAAACGCTAGCTCCCCTTACAAGAAACACACTCTGCTTTTGAGAAAAGAGCATTCTTCTACTCTACTGTGTTTCCTAAAGGGCCAAAACAGTGAGCTTGCTCAGAACAAAAGAACTGTGCTTCCTACACTCGGGCCTTATCTAGTTCAACTCTGCTTAGGAAACTGACAAGAACAGTAGCTCCTCTTCAGTCCAATACACTGTACTTGCTATGAGCAGACGCGAGTGCTTTTTGCACTGTGTATGGCAATGGGAGCGCAATAGTGACTCTTCTTACCAGAAAACAACTCTTGCTCGTAGGACCAGAAACTGCATGGGATTCAACTTCATTTCTCACTGGGAAACAAACACTAGCTAGCCTTACAAGAGACACACTCTGCTTTTGAGAAAAGAGCACTCTTCTACTCTACTGTGTTTCCTATAGGATCAGAACAGTGAGCTTGCTCAGAACAAATGAACTGTTCTTCCTACACACACGGGCCATATCTAGTTCAACTCTGCATAGGAAACTGACAAGAACAGTAGCTCCTCTTCTGTCTAATACAATGTATTTGCTGGGAGCAGACGCGAGAGCTATTTGCACTGTGTATGACAAAGGGACTCAATAGTGACTCTTGCCACCATAAACAACTCTTGCCTGTAGGACCAGAAACTGCTTGTGATTCAACTCCATTTAGGACTGGGAAACAAACCCCAGCTCGCCTTAGAAGAAACACACTCTGCTTTTGAGAAAAGAGCACTCTTCTACTCTACTGTGTTTCTTATAAGGCCAGAACAGTGAGCTTGCTCAGAACAAAAGAAATGTGCTTCCTACACACACGGGCCATATCTAGTTCAACTCTGCTTAGGAAACTGACAAGAAGAGTAGATCCTCTTCAGTCCAATACACTTTACATGCTGGGAACAGACGCCCGTGCTATTTGCCCTGTGTATGACAATGGGAGCAAAATAGTGACTCTTCCTACCAGAAAACAACTCTTGCTCATAGGACCAGAAACTGCATGGGATTCAACTCCATTTAGGACTGGGAAAAAACGCTAGCTTGCCTTACAAGAAACACACTATGCTTTTGAGAAAAGAGCACTCTTCTACTCTACTGTGTTTCCTATGGGGTCCGAACAGTGAGCTTGCTCAGAACAAAAGAACTGTGCTTCCTACACACATGGACCATATCTAGTTCAAATCTGATTCGAAAACTGACAAGAACAGTAGCTCCTCTTCAGTCCAATACACTGTACTTGCTGAAAGCAGACGCGAGTGCTATTTGCACTGTGTATGGCAATGGGAGCACCATAGTGACTTTCCTTACCAGAAAACAACTCTTGCTCGTAGTACCAGAAACTGCATGTGATTCAATTCCATTTAGGACTGGGAAACAAACGCTAGCTCGCCTTACAAGAAACACGCTCTGCTTTTGAGAAAAGAGCACTCTTCTACTCTACTGTTTTTCCTATAGTGCCAGAACAGTGAGCTTGCTCAGAACAATAGAACTGTGCTTCCTACACACACGGACCATATCTAGTTCAACTCTTCTTAGGAAACTGACAAGAACAGTAGCTCCTCTTCAGTCCAATACACTGTACGTGGTGGGAACAGACGCGAGTGCTATTTGCACTGTGTATGGCAAAGGGAGCACAATAGTGACTTTCCTTACCAGAAAACAACTCTTGCTCCTAGTACCAGAAACTGCATGTGATTCAAATCCATTTAGGACTGAGAAACAAACTCTAGCTCACCCTACAAGAAACACAATCTGCTTTTGAGAAAAGAGCACTCTTCTTCTCTACTGTGTTTCCTATAGGGCCAGAACAGTGAGCTTGGTCAGAACAAAAGAACTGTGCTTCCTACACACACGGGCCATATCTAGTTCAACTCTGCTTAGTAAACTGACAAGAACAGTAGCTCCTCTTCAGTCCAATACACTGTACTTGCTGGGAACAGACGCCAGTGCTATTTGCCCTGAAAATGACAATGGGAGCACAATAGTGACTCTTCTTACCAGAAAACAACTCTTGCTCATAGGACCAGAAACTGCATGGGACTCAACTCCATTTAGGACTTGGAAACAAACGCTAGCTTGCCTTACAAGAAACACACTCTGCTTTTGAGAAAAGAGCACTCTTCTACTCTACTGTGTTTCCTATGGGCTCAGAACCGTGAGCTTGCTCAGAAGAAAAGAACTGTGTTTCCTACACAAACGGGCCACATCTAGGTCAACTCTGCTAAGGAAACTGACAAGAACAGTAGCTCCTCTTCAGTCCAATACACTGTACTTGCTGGGAGCAGACGCGAGTGCTATTTGCACTGTGTATGGCAATGGGAGCACAGTAGTGACTCTTCTTACCAGAAAACAACTCTTGCTCGTAGGACCAGAAACTGCGTGTGATTCAACTCTGTTTCTGTCTGGAAAACAAACACTAGCTAGCCTTACAAGAAACACACTCTGCTTTTGAGAAAAGAACACTCGCCTACTCTACTGTGTTTCCTATGGGGTCCGAACAGTGAGTTGCTCAGAACAAAAGAACTGTGCTTCCTAAACACATGGGCCATATCTAGTTCAACTCTGCTTTGGAAACTGACAAGAACAGTAGCTCCTTTTCAGTCCAATACACTGTACTTGCTGGGAGCAGATGCGAGTGCTATTTGCACTGTGTATGGCAAAGGGAGCACCATAATGACTTTCCTTACCAGAAAGCAACTCTTGCTCGTAGTATCAGAAACTACCTGTGATTCAATTCCATGTAGGACTGGGAAACAAACGCTAGCTCCCCTTACAAGAAAAAAACTCTGCTTTTGAGAAAAGAGCATTCTTCTACTCTACTGTGTTTCCTAAAGGGCCAGAACAGTGAGCTTGCTCAGAACAAAAGAACTGTGCTTCCTACACACGGGCCATATCTAGTTCAACTCTGCTTAGGAAACTGACAAGAACAGTAGCTCCTATTCAGTCCAATACACTGTACTTGCTAGGAGCAGACGCGAGTGCTATTTGCACTGTGTATGGCAATGAGAGCGCAATAGTGACTCTTCTTACCAGAAAACAACTCTTGCTCGTAGGACCAGAAACTGCATGGGATTCAACTTCATTTCTCACTGGGAAACAAACACTAGCTAGCCTTACAAGAAACACACTCTGCTTTTAAGAAAAGAGCACTCTTCTACTCTACTGTGTTTCCTATAGGTTCAGAACAGTGAGCTTGCGCAGAACAAAAGAACTGTGCTTCCTATACACACGGGCCATATCTAGTTCAACTCTGCATAGGAAACTGACAAGAACAGTAGCTCCTCTTCTTTCTAATACAATGTACTTGCTGGGAGCAGACGCGAGAGCTATTTACACTGTGTATGACAATGGGAGCTCAGTAGTGACTCTTCCCACCAGAAAACAACTCTTGCCTGTAGGTCCAGAAACTGCATGTGATTCAGCTCCATTTAGGACTGGGAAACAAACCATAGCTCGCCTTAGAAGAAACACATTCTGCTTTTGAGAAAAGAGCACTCTTCTACTCTACTTTGTTTCTTATAGGGCAAGAACAGTGAGCTTGCTCAGAACAAAATAACTGTGCTTCCTACACACACTGGCCATATCTAGTTCAACTCTGCTTAGGAAACTGACAAGAACAGTGGATCCTCTTCAGTCTAACACACTGTACATGCTGGGAACAGATGCCAGTGCTATTTGCCCTGTGTATGGCAATGGGAGCGCAATAGTGACTCTTCTTACCAGAAAACAACTCTTGCTCGTAGGACCAGAAACTGCATGGGATTCAACTCCATTTAGGACTGGGAAACAAACGCTAGCTCGCCTTACAAGAAACACACTCTGCTTTTGAGAAAAGAACACTCTTCTACTCTACTGTGTTTCCTATAGAGCCAGAACAGTGAGCTTGCTCAGAACAAAAGAACTGTGCTTCCTATACACACGGGCCATATCTAGTTCAACTCTGCTTAGGAAACTGACAAGAACAGTGGATCCTCTTCAGTCTAACACACTGTACATGCTGGGAACAGATGCCAGTGCTATTTGCCCTGTGTATGGCAATGGGATCGCAATAGTGACTCTTCTTACCAGAAAACAACTCTTGCTCGTAGGACCAGAAACTGCATGGGATTCAACTCCATTTAGGACTGGGAAACAAATGCTAGCTCGCCTTACAAGAAACACACTCTGCTTTTGATAAAAGAGCACTCTTCTACTCTACTGTGTTTCCTATGGGCTCGGAACCGTGAGCTTGCTCAGAAAAAAGAACTGTGCTTCCTACACACACGGGTCATATCTAGTTCCATTCTGCTTAGAAAAATGACAAGAACAGTATATCCTCTTCTTTCCAATACACTGTACTTGCTGGGAACATACGCGAGTGCTATTTGCACTGTGTGTGGCTAAGGGAGTGCAATAGTGACTTTCCTTACCAGAAAACAACTCTTGCTCGTAGGACCAGAAACTGCATGTGATTCAACTCCATTTAAAACAGGGAAACAAACGCTAGCTTCCTTTACAAGAAACACACTCTGTTTTTGAGAAGAGCACTCTTCTACTCTACAGTGTTTCCTATGGGGTCCGAACAGTGAGTTGCTCAGAAAAAAAGAACTGTGCTTCCTACACACATGGGCCATATCTAGTTCAACTCTGCTTCGGAAACTGACAAGAACAGGAGCAACTCTTCAGTCCAATACACTGTACTTGCTGGGAGCAGACGCGAGAGCTATTTGCACTGTGTATGGCAAAGGGAGCACCATAGTGACTTTCCTTACCAGAAAACAACTCTTGCTCATAGGACCGGAAACTGCATGTGATTCGATTCCATGTAGGACTGGGAAACAAACGCTAGCTCCCCTTACAAGAAACACACTCTGCTTTTGAGAAAAGAGCATTCTTCTACTCTACTGTGTTTCCGAAAGGTCCAGAACAGCGAGCTTGCTCAGAACAAAAGAACTGTGCTTCCTACACACAGGCCATATCTAGTTCAACTCTGCTTAGGAAACTGACAAGAACAGTAGCTCCTATTCAGTCCAATACACTGTACTTGCTAGGAGCAGACGCGAGTGCTATTTGCACTGTGTATGGCAATGAGAGCGCAATAGTGACTCTTCTTACCAGAAAACAACTCTTGCTCGTAGTACCAGAAACTGCATGTGATTCAATTCCATTTAGGACTGGGAAACAAACCATAGCTCGCCTTAGAAGAAACACACTCTGCTTTTGAGAAAAGAGCACTCTTCTACTCTACTGTGTTTCCTACAGGGCCAGAAAAGTGTGCTTGCTCAGAACAAAAGAACTGTGGTTCCTACACAAACGGGCCATATCTAGTTCAACTCTGCTTTGGAAACTGACAAGAACAGTAGATCGTCTTCAGTCCAATACATTGTACATGCTGGGAACAGACGACAGTGCTATTTGCGCTGTGTATGACAATAGGAGCGTAATAGTGACTCTTCTTAACAGAAAAAAACTCTTACTCATAGGACCAGAAACTGCATGTGATTCAACTCCATTTAGGACTGGAAAACAAACGCTAGCTCGCCTTACAAGAAACACACTCTGCTTTTGAGAAAAGAGCACTCTTCTACTCTACTGTGTTTCCTATGGGCTCGGAACCGTGAGCTTGCTCAGAAAAAAGAACTGTGCTTCCTACACACACGGGACATATCTACTTCAACTCTGCTTAGGACACTGACAAGAACAGTAGCTCCTCTTCTGTCTAATACAATGTACTTGCTGGGAGCAGACGCGAGAGCTATTTGCACTGTGTATGACAATGGGAGCTCAATAGTGACTCTTCCCACCAGAAAACAACTCTTGCATGTAGGACCAGAAACTGCATGTGATTCAACTCCATTTAGGACTGGGAAACAAACCATAGCTCGTCTTAGAAGAAACACACTCTGCTTTTGAGAAAAGAGCACTCTTCTACTCTACTGTGTTTCCAATGTGCTCGGAACCGTGAGCTTGCTCAGAAAAAAGAACTGTGCTTCCTACACACACGAGTCATATCTAGTTCCACTCTGCTTAGGAAACTGACAAGAACAGTATATCCTCTTCTTTCCAATACACTGTACTTGCTGGGAACATACGCAAGTGCTATTTGCACTGTGTGTGGCTAAAAGAGCGCAATAGTGACTTTCCTTACCAGAGAACAACTCTTGCTCGTAGGACCAGAAACTGCATGTGATTCAACTCCATTTAAAACTGGGAAACAAACGCTAGCTTCCTTTACACGAAACACACTCTGCTTTTGAGAAAAGAGCACTCTTCTACTCTACAGTGTTTCCTATAGGGTCAGAACAGTGAGCTTGTTCAGAACAAAAGAACTGTGTTTCCTACACAAACGGGCCACATCTAGTTCAACTCTGCTAAGGAAACTGACAAGAACAGTAGCTCCTCTTCAGTCCAATACACTGTACTTGCTGGGAGCAGACGCGAGTGCTATTTGCACTGTGTATGGCAATGGGAGCGCAATAGTGACTCTTCTTACCAGAAAACAACTCTTGCTCGTAGGACCAGAAACTGCGTGTGATTCAACTCTGTTTCTGACTGGGAAACAAACACTACCTAGCCTTACAAGAAACACACTCTGCTTTTGAGAAAAGAGCACTCGCCTACTCTACTGTGTTTCCTGTGGGGTCCGAACAATGAGTTGCTCAGAACAAAAGAACTGTACTTCCTACACACATGGGCCATATCTAGTTCAACTCTGCTTTGGAAACTGACAAGAACAGTAGCTCCTCTTCAGTCCAATACACTGTACTTGCTGGGAGCAGACGCGAGTGCTATTTGCACTGTGTATGGCAATGAGAGCGCAATAGTGACTCTTCTTACCAGAAAAAAACTCTTGCTCGTAGGACCAGAAACTGCATGGGATTCAACTTCATTTCTCACTGGGAAACAAACACCAGCTATCCTTACAAGAAACACACTCTGCTTTTGAGAAAAGAGCACTCTTCTACTCTACTGTGTTTCCTATAGGTTCCGAACAGTGAGCTTGCTCAGAACAAAAGAACTGTTCTTCCTACACACACGGGCCATATCTAGTTCAACTCTGCATAGGAAACTGACAAGAACAGTAGCTCCTCTTCTTTCTAATACAATGTACTTGCTGGGAGCAGACGCGAGAGCTATTTGCACTGTGTATGACAATGGGAGCTCAATAGTGACTCTTCCCACCAGAAAACAACTCTTGCCTGTAGGTCCAGAAACTGCATGTGATTCAACTCCATTTAGGACTGGGAAACAAACCATAGCTCGCCTTAGAAGAAACACACTCTGCTTTTCAGAAAAGAGCACTCTTCTACTCTACTGTGTTTCTTATAGGGCCAGAACAGTGAGCTTGCTCAGAACAGAAGAACTGTGCTTCCTACACACACGGGCCATATCTAGTTCAACTCTGCTTAGGAAACTGACAGAAGAGTAGAACCTCTTCAGTCCAATACACTTTACATGCAGGGAACAGACGCCCGTGCTATTTGCTCTGTGTATGACAATGGGAGCACAATAGTGACTCTTCTTACCAGAAAACAACTCTTGCTCGTAGGACCAGAAACTGCATGGGATTCAACTCCATTTAGGACTGGGAGAAAACGCTAGCTTGCCTTGCAAGAAACACACTATGCTTTTGAGAAAAGAGCACTCTTCTACTCTACTGTGTTTCCTATGGGGTCCGAACAGTGAGCTTGCTCAGAACAAAAGAACTGTGCTTCCTACACACATGGGCCATATCTAGTTTAAATCTGCTTCGTAAACTGACAAGAACAGTAGCTCCTCTTCAGTCCAATACACTGTACTTGCTGGGAGCAGACGCGAGTGCTATTTGCCCTGTGCATGGCAATGGGAGCACCATAGTGACTTTCCTTACGAGAAAACAACTCTTGCTCGTAGTACCAGAAACTGCATGTGATTCAATTCCATGTAGGACTGGGAAACAAACGCTAGCTCGCCTTACAAGAAACACACTCTGCTTTTGAGAAAAGAGCACTCTTCTGCTCTACTGTGTTTCCTAAAGGGCCAGAACAGTGAGCTTGCTCAGAACAAAAGAACTGTGCTTCCTACACACACTGGCCATATCTAGTTCAACTCTGCTTAGGCAACTGACAAGAACAGTAGCTCCTCTACTGTACAATACACTGTACTTGCTGGGAACAGACGCGAGTGCTATTTGCACTGTGTATGGAAATGGGAGCACAATAGTGACTCTTTTTACCAGAAAACAACTCTTGCTCCTAGGACCAGAAACTGCATGTGATTCAACTCCATTTAGGACTGGGAAACAAACGCTAGCTCGCCTTACAAGAAACACACTCTGCTTTTGAGAAAAGAGCACTCTTCTACTCTACTGTGTTTCCTATAGGGCCAGAACAGTGAGCTTGCTCAGAAAAAAAGTACATTGCTTCCTATACACACGGGCCATATCTAGTTCAACTCTGCTTAGGAAACTGACAAGAACAGTAGATCCTCTTCAGTCTAACACACTGTACATGCTGGGAACAGATGCCAGTGCTATTTGCCCTGTGTATGACAATTGGAGCGCAATAGTGACTCTTCTTACCAGAAAACAACTCTTGCTCGTAGGACCAGAAACTGCATGGGATTCAACTCCATTTAGGACTGGGAAACAAACGCTAGCTCGCCTTACAAGAAACACACTCTGCTTTTGAGAAAAGAGCACTCTTCTACTCTACTGTGTTTCCTATGGGCTCGGAACCGTGAGCTTGCTCAGAAAAAAGAACTGTGCTTCCTACACACACGGGTCATATCTAGTTCCATTCTGCTTAGAAAAATGACAAGAACAGTATATCCTCTTCTTTCCAATACACTGTACTTGCTGGGAACATACGCGAGTGCTATTTGCACTGTGTGTGGCTAAGGGAGTGCAATAGTGACTTTTCTTACCAGAAAACAACTCTTGCTCGTAGGACCAGAAACTGCATGTGATTCAACTCCATTTAAAACTGGGAAACAAACGCTAGCTTCCTTTACACGAAACACACTCTGCTTTTGAGAAAAGAGCACTCTTCTACTCTACAGTGTTTCCTATAGGGTCAGAACAGTGAGCTTGTTCAGAACAAAAGAACTGTGTTTCCTACACAAACGGGCCACATCTAGTTCAACTCTGCTAAGGAAACTGACAAGAACAGTAGCTCCTCTTCAGTCCAATACACTGTACTTGCTGGGAGCAGACGCGAGTGCTATTTGCACTGTGTATGGCAATGGGAGCGCAATAGTGACTCTTCTTACCAGAAAACAACTCTTGCTCGTAGGACCAGAAACTGCGTGTGATTCAACTCTGTTTCTGACTGGGAAACAAACACTACCTAGCCTTACAAGAAACACACTCTGCTTTTGAGAAAAGAGCACTCGCCTACTCTACTGTGTTTCCTGTGGGGTCCGAACAATGAGTTGCTCAGAACAAAAGAACTGTACTTCCTACACACATGGGCCATATCTAGTTCAACTCTGCTTTGGAAACTGACAAGAACAGTAGCTCCTCTTCAGTCCAATACACTGTACTTGCTGGGAGCAGACGCGAGTGCTATTTGCACTGTGTATGGCAATGAGAGCGCAATAGTGACTCTTCTTACCAGAAAAAAACTCTTGCTCGTAGGACCAGAAACTGCATGGGATTCAACTTCATTTCTCACTGGGAAACAAACACCAGCTAGCCTTACAAGAAACACACTCTGCTTTTGAGAAAAGAGCACTCTTCTACTCTACTGTGTTTCCTATAGGTTCCGAACAGTGAGCTTGCTCAGAACAAAAGAACTGTTCTTCCTACACACACGGGCCATATCTAGTTCAACTCTGCATAGGAAACTGACAAGAACAGTAGCTCCTCTTCTTTCTAATACAATGTACTTGCTGGGAGCAGACGCGAGAGCTATTTGCACTGTGTATGACAATGGGAGCTCAATAGTGACTCTTCCCACCAGAAAACAACTCTTGCCTGTAGGTCCAGAAACTGCATGTGATTCAACTCCATTTAGGACTGGGAAACAAACCATAGCTCGCCTTAGAAGAAACACACTCTGCTTTTCAGAAAAGAGCACTCTTCTACTCTACTGTGTTTCTTATAGGGCCAGAACAGTGAGCTTGCTCAGAACAGAAGAACTGTGCTTCCTACACACACGGGCCATATCTAGTTCAACTCTGCTTAGGAAACTGACAGAAGAGTAGAACCTCTTCAGTCCAATACACTTTACATGCAGGGAACAGACGCCCGTGCTATTTGCTCTGTGTATGACAATGGGAGCACAATAGTGACTCTTCTTACCAGAAAACAACTCTTGCTCGTAGGACCAGAAACTGCATGGGATTCAACTCCATTTAGGACTGGGAGAAAACGCTAGCTTGCCTTGCAAGAAACACACTATGCTTTTGAGAAAAGAGCACTCTTCTACTCTACTGTGTTTCCTATGGGGTCCGAACAGTGAGCTTGCTCAGAACAAAAGAACTGTGCTTCCTACACACATGGGCCATATCTAGTTTAAATCTGCTTCGTAAACTGACAAGAACAGTAGCTCCTCTTCAGTCCAATACACTGTACTTGCTGGGAGCAGACGCGAGTGCTATTTGCCCTGTGCATGGCAATGGGAGCACCATAGTGACTTTCCTTACGAGAAAACAACTCTTGCTCGTAGTACCAGAAACTGCATGTGATTCAATTCCATGTAGGACTGGGAAACAAACGCTAGCTCGCCTTACAAGAAACACACTCTGCTTTTGAGAAAAGAGCACTCTTCTGCTCTACTGTGTTTCCTAAAGGGCCAGAACAGTGAGCTTGCTCAGAACAAAAGAACTGTGCTTCCTACACACAGGGACCATATCTAGTTCAACTCTGCTTAGGCAACTGACAAGAACAGTAGCTCCTCTACTGTACAATACACTGTACTTGCTGGGAACAGACGCGAGTGCTATTTGCACTGTGTATGGAAATGGGAGCACAATAGTGACTCTTTTTACCAGAAAACAACTCTTGCTCGTAGGACCAGAAACTGCATGTGATTCAACTCCATTTAGGACTGGGAAACAAACGCTAGCTCGCCTTACAAGAAACACACTCTGCTTTTGAGAAAAGAGCACTCTTCTACTCTACTGTGTTTCCTATAGGGCCAGAACAGTGAGCTTGCTCAGAAAAAAAGTACATTGCTTCCTATACACACGGGCCATATCTAGTTCAACTCTGCTTAGGAAACTGACAAGAACAGTAGATCCTCTTCAGTCTAACACACTGTACATGCTGGGAACAGATGCCAGTGCTATTTGCCCTGTGTATGACAATTGGAGCGCAATAGTGACTCTTCTTACCAGAAAACAACTCTTGCTCGTAGGACCAGAAACTGCATGGGATTCAACTCCATTTAGGACTGGGAAACAAACGCTAGCTCGCCTTACAAGAAACACACTCTGCTTTTGAGAAAAGAGCACTCTTCTACTCTACTGTGTTTCCTATGGGCTCGGAACCGTGAGCTTGCTCAGAAAAAAGAACTGTGCTTCCTACACACACGGGTCATATCTAGTTCCATTCTGCTTAGAAAAATGACAAGAACAGTATATCCTCTTCTTTCCAATACACTGTACTTGCTGGGAACATACGCGAGTGCTATTTGCACTGTGTGTGGCTAAGGGAGTGCAATAGTGACTTTTCTTACCAGAAAACAACTCTTGCTCGTAGGACCAGAAACTGCATGTGATTCAACTCCATTTAAAACTGGGAAACAAACGCTAGCTTCCTTTACAAGAAACACACTCTGCTTTTGAGAAAAGAGCACTCTTCTACTCTACAGTGTTTCCTATAGGGTCAGAACAGTGAGCTTGCTCAGAACAAAAGAACTGTGTTTCCTACACAAACGGGCCACATCTAGTTCAACTCTGCTAAGGAAACTGACAAGAACAGTAGCTCCTCTTCTGTCCAATACACTGTACTTGCTGGGAGCAGACGCGAGTGCTATTTGCACTGTGTATGGCAATGAGAGCGCAATAGTGACTCTTCTTACCAGAAAACAACTCTTGCTCGTAGGACCAGAAACTGCATGGGATTCAACTTCATTTCTCACTGGGAAGCAAACACTAGCTAGCCTTACAAGAAACACACTCTGCTTTTGAGAAAAGAGCACTCGCCTACTCTACTGTGTTTCCTATAGGTTCAGAACAGTGAGCTTGCTCAGAACAAAAGAACTGTGCTTCCTACACACACGGGCCATATCTAGTTCAACTCTGCATAGGAGACTGACAAGAACAGTAGCTCCTCTTCTTTCTAATACAATGTACTTGCTGGGAGCAGATGCGAGAGCTATTTGCACTGTGTATGACAATGGGAGCTCAATAGTGACACTTCCCACCAGAAAACAACTCTTGCCTGTAGGACCAGAAACTGCATGTGATTCAACTCCATTTAGGACTGGGAAAAAACGCTAGCTTCCCTTACAAGAAACACACTATGCTTTTGAGAAAAGAGCACTCTTCTACTCTACTGTGTTTCCTATGGGGTCCGAACAGTGAGCTTGCTCAGATCAAAAGAACTGTGCTTCCTACACACATGGGCCATATCTAGTTCAAATCTGCTTCGGAAACTGACAAGAACAGTTGTTCCTCTTCAGTCCAATACACTGTACTTGCTGAAAGGAGACGCAAGTGCTATTTGCACTGTGTATGGCAATGGGAGCACCATAGTGACTTTCCTTACCAGAAAACAACTCTTGCTCGTAGTACCAGAAACTGCATGTGATTCAATTCCATTTAGGACTGGGAAACAAACCATAGCTCGCCTTAGAAGAAACACACTCTGCTTTTGAGAAAAGAGCACTCTTCTACTCTACTGTGTTTCCTACAGGGCCAGAAAAGTGTGCTTGCTCAGAACAAAAGAACTGTGGTTCCTACACAAACGGGCCATATCTAGTTCAACTCTGCTTTGGAAACTGACAAGAACAGTAGATCCTCTTCAGTCCAATACATTGTACATGCTGGGAACAGACGACAGTGCTATTTGCGCTGTGTATGACAATAGGAGCGTAATAGTGACTCTTCTTAACAGAAAAAAACTCTTACTCATAGGACCAGAAACTGCATGTGATTCAACTCCATTTAGGACTGGAAAACAAACGCTAGCTCGCCTTACAAGAAACACACTCTGCTTTTGAGAAAAGAGCACTCTTCTACTCTACTGTGTTTCCTATGGGCTCGGAACCGTGAGCTTGCTCAGAAAAAAGAACTGTGCTTCCTACACACACGGGACATATCTAGTTCAACTCTGCTTAGGACACTGACAAGAACAGTAGCTCCTCTTCTGTCTAATACAATGTACTTGCTGGGAGCAGACGCGAGAGCTATTTGCACTGTGTATGACAATGGGAGCTCAATAGTGACTCTTCCCACCAGAAAACAACTCTTGCATGTAGGACCAGAAACTGCATGTGATTCAACTCCATTTAGGACTGGGAAACAAACCATAGCTCGCCTTAGAAGAAACACACTCTGCTTTTGAGAAAAGAGCACTCTTCTACTCTACTGTGTTTCCAATGTGCTCGGAACCGTGAGCTTGCTCAGAAAAAAGAACTGTGCTTCCTACACACACGAGTCATATCTAGTTCCACTCTGCTTAGGAAACTGACAAGAACAGTATATCCTCTTCTTTCCAATACACTGTACTTGCTGGGAACATACGCAAGTGCTATTTGCACTGTGTGTGGCTAAGGGAGCGCAATAGTGACTTTCCTTACCAGAAAACAACTCTTGCTCGTAGGACCAGAAACTGCATGTGATTCAACTCCATTTAAAACTGGGAAACAAACGCTAGCTTCCTTTACAAGAAACACACTCTGCTTTTGAGAAAAGAGCACTCTTCTACTCTACAGTGTTTCCTATAGGGTCAGAACAGTGAGCTTGTTCAGAACAAAAGAACTGTGTTTCCTACACAAACGGGCCACATCTAGTTCAACTCTGCTAAGGAAACTGACAAGAACAGTAGCTCCTCTTCAGTCCAATACACTGTACTTGCTGGGAGCAGACGCGAGTGCTATTTGCACTGTGTATGGCAATGGGAGCGCAATAGTGACTCTTCTTACCAGAAAACAACTCTTGCTCGTAGGACCAGAAACTGCGTGTGATTCAACTCTGTTTCTGACTGGGAAACAAACACTACCTAGCCTTACAAGAAACACACTCTGCTTTTGAGAAAAGAGCACTCGCCTACTCTACTGTGTTTCCTGTGGGGTACGAACAATGAGTTGCTCAGAACAAAAGAACTGTACTTCCTACACACATGGGCCATATCTAGTTCAACTCTGCTTCGGAAACTGACAAGAACAGTAGCTCCTCTTCAGTCCAATACACTGTACTTGCTGGGAGCAGACGCGAGTGCTATTTGCACTGTGTATGGCAAAGGGAGCACCATAGTGACTTTCCATACCAGAAAGCAACTCTTGCTCGTAGTACCAGAAACTGCATGTGATTCAATTCCATGTCGGACTGGGAAACAAACGCTAGCTCCCCTTACAAGAAACACACTCTGCTTTTGAGAAAAGAGCATTCTTCTACTCCACTGTGTTTCCTAAAGGGCCAGAACAGTGAGCTTGCTCAGAACAAAAGAACTGTGCTTCCTACACACGGGCCATATCTAGTTCAACTCTGCTTAGGAAACTGACAAGAACAGTAGCTCCTATTCAGTCCAATACACTGTACTTGCTAGGAGCAGACGCGAGTGCTATTTGCACTGTGTATGGCAATGAGAGCGCAATAGTGACTCTTCTTACCAGAAAACAACTCTTGCTCGTAGGACCAGAATCTGCATGGGATTCAACTTCATTTCTGACTGGGAAACAAACACCAGCTATCCTTACAAGAAACACACTCTGCTTTTGAGAAAAGAGCACTCTTCTACTCTACTGTGTTTCCTATAGGTTCAGAACAGTGAGCTTGCTCAGAACAAAAGAACTGTGCTTCCTACACACACGGGCCATATCTAGTTCAACTCTGCATAGGAAACTGACAAGAACAGTAGCTCCTCTTCTTTCTAATACAATGTACTTGCTGGGAGCAGACGCGAGAGCTATTTGCACTGTGTATGACAATGGGAGCTCAATAGTGACTCTTCCCACCAGAAAACAACTCTTGCCTGTAGGTCCAGAAACTGCATGTGATTCAACTCCATTTAGGCCTGGGAAACAAACCATAGCTCGCCTTACAAGAAACACACTCTGCTTTTGAGAAAAGAGCACTCTTCTACTCTACTGTGTTTCTTATAGGGCCAGAACAGTGAGCTTGCTCAGAACAAAAGAACTGTGCTTCCTACACACACGGGCCATATCTAGTTCAACTCTGCTTAGGAAACTGACAAGAAGAGTAGAACCTCTTCAGTTCAATACACTTTACATGCAGGGAACAGACGCCCGTGCTATTTGCCCTGTGTATGACAATGGGAGCACAATAGTGACTCTTCTTACCAGAAAACAACTCTTGCTCGTAGGACCAGAAACTGCATGGGATTCAACTCCATTTAGGACTGGGAAAAAACGCTAGCTTGCCTTGCAAGAAACACACTATGCTTTTGAGAAAAGAGCACTCTTCTACTCTACTGTGTTTCCTATGGGGTCCGAACAGTGAGCTTGCTCAGAACAAAAGAACTGTGCTTCCTACACACATGGGCCATATCTAGTTTAAATCTGCTTCGTAAACTGACAAGAACAGTAGCTCCTAATCAGTCCAATACACTGTACTTGCTGGGAAAAGACGCGAGTGCTATTTGCCTTGTGAAGGGCAATGGGAGTGCAATAGTGACTTTCCTTACCAGAAAACAACTCTTGTTCGTAGTACCAGAAACTGCATGTGATTCAACTCCATGTAGGACTGGGAAACAAACGCTAGCTCGCCTTACAAGAAACACACTCTGCTTTTGAGAAAAGAGCACTCTTCTGCTCTACTGTGTTTCCTAAAGGGCCAGAACAGTGAGCTTGCTTAGAACAAAAGAACTGTGCTTCCTACACACACTGGCCATATCTAGTTCAACTCTGCTTAGGAAACTGACAAGAACAGTAGCTCCTCTACTGTAAAATACACTGTACTTGCTGGGAACAGACGCGAGTGCTATTTGCACTGTGTATGAAAATGGGAGCACAATAGTGACTCTTTTTTACCAGAAAACAACTCTTGCTCGTAGGACCAGAAACTGCATGGGATTCAACTCCATTTAGGACTGGGAAACAAACGCTAGCTTGCCTTACAAAAAACACACTCTGCTTTTGAGAAAAGAGCACTCTTCTACTCTACTGTGTTTCCTATAGGGCAAGAAGAGTGAGCTTGCTCAAAACAAAAGAACTGTGGTTCCTACACAAACGGGCCATATCTAGTTCAACTCTGCTTTGGAAACTGACAAGAACAGTAGATCCTCTTCAGTCCAATACATTGTACATGCTGGGAACAGATGACAGTGCTATTTGCGCTGTGTATGACAATGGGAGCGTAATAGTGACTCTTCTTAACAGAAAAAAACTCTTACTCGTAGGACCAGAAACTGCATGTGATTCAACTCCACTTAGGACTGGGAAACAAACGCTAGCTCGCCTTACAAGAAACACACTCTGCTTTTGAGAAAAGAGCACTCTTCTACTCTACTGTGTTTCCTATGGGCTCGGAACCGTGAGCTTGCTCAGAAAAAAGAACTGTGCTTCCTACACACGGGTCATATCTAGTTCCACTCTGCTTAGGAAACTGACAAGAACAGTATATCCTCTTCTTTCCAATACACTGTACTTGCTGGGAACATACGCGAGAGCTATTTGCACTGTGTGTGGCTAAGGGAGCGCAATAGTGACTTTCCTTACCAGAAAACAACTCTTGCTCGTAGGACCAGAAACTGCATGTGATTCAACTCCATTTAAAACTGGGAAACAAACGCTAGCTTCCTTTACAAGAAACACACTCTGCTTTTGAGAAAAGAGCACTCTTCTACTCTAGTGTTTCCTACAGGGTCAGAACAGTGAGCTTGATCAGAACAAAAGAACTGTGTTTCCTACACAAACGGGCCACATCTAGTTCAACTCTGCTATGGAAACTGACAAGAACAGTAGCTCCTATTCAGTCAAATACACTGTACTTGCTGGGAGCAGACGCGAGTGCTATTTGCACTGTGTATGGCAATGGGAGCGCAATAGTGACTCTTCTTACCAGAAAACAACTCTTGCTCGTAGGACCAGAAACTGCGTGTGATTCAACTCTGTTTCTGACTAGGAAACAAACACTACCTAGCCTTACAAGAAACACACTCTGCTTTTGAGAAAAGAGCACTCTTCTACTCTACTGTGTTTCCTATAGGTTCAGAACAGTGAGCTTGCTCAGAACAAAAGAACTGTGCTTCCTACACACACGGGTCATATCTAGTTCAACTCTGCATAGGAGACTGACAAGAACAGTAGCTCCTCTTCTTTCTAATACAATGTACTTGCTGGGAACAGACGCGAGTGCTATTTGCACTGTGTATGGCAATGGGAGCACCATAATGACTTTCCTTACCAGAAAACAACTCTTGCTCGTAGTACCAGAAACTGCATGTGATTCAATTCCATTTAGGACTGGGAAACAAACGCTAGCTCGCCTTACAAGAAACACACTCTGCTTTTGAGAAAAGAGAACTCTTCTGCTCTACTGTGTTTCCTAAAGGGCCAGAACAGTGAGCTTGCTGAGAACAAAATAACTGTGCTTCCTACACACACGGGCCATATCTAGTTCAACTCTGCTTAGGAAACTGACAAGAAGAGTAGAACCTCTTCAGTTCAATACACTTTACATGCAGGGAACAGACGCCCGTGCTATTTGCCCTGTGTATGACAATGGGAGCACAATAGTGACTCTTCTTACCAGAAAACAACTCTTGCTCGTAGGACCAGAAACTGCATGGGATTCAACTCCATTTAGGACTGGGAAAAAACGCTAGCTTGCCTTGCAAGAAACACACTATGCTTTTGAGAAAAGAGCACTCTTCTACTCTACTGTGTTTCCTATGGGGTCCGAACAGTGAGCTTGCTCAGAACAAAAGAACTGTGCTTCCTACACACATGGGCCATATCTAGTTTAAATCTGCTTCGTAAACTGACAAGAACAGTAGCTCCTCTTCAGTCCAATACACTGTACTTGCTGGGAGCAGACGCGAGTGCTATTTGCCCTGTGCATGGCAATGGGAGCACCATAGTGACTTTCCTTACGAGAAAACAACTCTTGCTCATAGTACCAGAAACTGCATGTGATTCAATTCCATGTAGGACTGGGAAACAAACGCTAGCTCGCCTTACAAGAAACACACTCTGCTTTTGAGAAAAGAGCACTCTTCTGCTCTACTGTGTTTCCTAAAGGGCCAGAACAGTGAGCTTGCTCAGAACAAAAGAACTGTGCTTCCTACACACACTGGCCATATCTAGTTCAACTCTGCTTAGGAAACTGACAAGAACAGTAGCTCCTCTACTGTAAAATACACTGTACTTGCTGGGAACAGACGCGAGTGCTATTTGCACTGTGTATGAAAATGGGAGCACAATAGTGACTCTCTTTACCAGAAAACAACTCTTGCTCGTAGGACCAGAAACTGCATGGGATTCAACTCCATTTAGGACTGGGAAACAAACGCTAGCTCGCCTTACAAAAAACACACTCTGCTTTTGAGAAAAGAGCACTCTTCTACTCTACTGTGTTTCCTATAGGGCCAGAAGAGTGAGCTTGCTCAGAACAAAAGAACTGTGGTTCCTACACAAACGGGCCATATCTAGTTCAACTCTGCTTTGGAAACTGACAAGAACAGTAGATCCTCTTCAGTCCAATACATTGTACATGCTGGGAACAGATGACAGTGCTATTTGCGCTGTGTATGACAATGGGAGCGTAATAGTGACTCTTCTTAACAGAAAAAAACTCTTACTCGTAGGACCAGAAACTGCATGTGATTCAACTCCACTTAGGACTGGGAAACAAACGCTAGCTCGCCTTACAAGAAACACACTCTGCTTTTGAGAAAAGAGCACTCTTCTACTCTACTGTGTTTCCTATGGGCTCGGAACCGTGAGCTTGCTCAGAAGAAAAGAACTGTGTTTCCTACACAAACGGGCAACATCTAGGTCAACTCTGCTAAGGAAACTGACAAGAAAAGTAGCTCCTCTTCAGTCCAATACACTGTACTTGCTGGGAGCAGCCGCGAGTGCTATTTGCACTGTGTATGGCAATGGGAGCACAATAGTGACTCTTCTTACCAGAAAACAACTCTTGCTCGTAGGACCAGAAACTGCGTGTGATTCAACTCTGTTTCTGTCTGGAAAACAAACACTAGCTAGCCTTACAAGAAACACACTCTGCTTTTGAGAAAAGAGCACTCGCCTACTCTACTGTGTTTCCTATGGGGTCGGAACAGTGAGTTGCTCAGAACAAAAGAACTGTGCTTCCTACACACATGGGCCATATCTAGTTCAACTCTGCTTTGGAAACTGACAAGAACAGTAGCTCCTCTTCAGTCCAATACACTGTACTTGCTGGGAGCAGATGCGAGTGCTATTTGCACTGTGTATGGCAAAGGGAGCACCATAGTGACTTTCCTTACCAGAAAGCAACTCTTGCTCGTAGTACCAGAAACTACCTGTGATTCAATTCCATGTAGGACTGGGAAACAAACGCTAGCTCCCCTTACAAGAAAAAAACTCTGCTTTTGAGAAAAGAGCATTCTTCTACTCTACTGTGTTTCCTAAAGGGCCAGAACAGTGAGCTTGCTCAGAACAAAAGAACTGTGCTTCCTACACACGGGCCATATCTAGTTCAACTCTGCTTAGGAAACTGACAAGAACAGTAGCTCCTATTCAGTCCAATACACTGTACTTGCTAGGAGCAGACGCGAGTGCTATTTGCACTGTGTATGGCAATGAGAGCGCAATAGTGACTCTTCTTACCAGAAAACAACTCTTGCTCGTAGGACCAGAAACTGCATGGGATTCAACTTCATTTCTCACTGGGAAACAAACACTAGCTAGCCTTACAAGAAACACACTCTGCTTTTGAGAAAAGAGCACTCTTCTACTCTACTGTGTTTCCTATAGGTTCAGAACAGTGAGCTTGCGCAGAACAAAAGAACTGTGCTTCCTACACACACGGGCCATATCTAGTTCAACTCTGCATAGGAAACTGACAAGAACAGTAGCTCCTCTTCTTTCTAATACAATGTACTTGCTGGGAGCAGACGCGAGAGCTATTTACACTGTGTATGACAATGGGAGCTCAATAGTGACTCTTCCCACCAGAAAACAACTCTTGCCTGTAGGTCCAGAAACTGCATGTGATTCAACTCCATTTAGGACTGGGAAACAAACCATAGCTCGCCTTAGAAGAAACACACTCTGCTTTTGAGAAAAGAGCACTCTTCTACTCTACTGTGTTTCTTATAGGGCAAGAACAGTGAGCTTGCTCAGAACAAAAGAACTGTGCTTCCTACACACACTGGCCATATCTAGTTCAACTCTGCTTAGGAAACTGACAAGAACAGTAGCTCCTCTACTGTACAATACACTTTACATGCAGGGAACAGACGCACATGGTCTTTGCCCTGTGTATGACAATGGGAGCACAATAGTGACTCTTCTTAACAGAAAACAACTCTTGCTCGTAGGACCAGAAACTGCATGGGATTCAACTCCATTTAGGACTGGGAAAAAACGCTAGCTTGCCTTGCAAGAAACACACTATGCTTTTGAGAAAAGAGCACTCTTCTACTCTACTGTGTTTCCTATGGGGTCCGAACAGTGAGCTTGCTCAGAACAAAAGAACTGTGCTTCCTACACACATGAGCCATATCTAGTTCAAATCTGCTTCGGAAACTGACAAGAACAGTAGCTCCTCTTCAGTCCAATACACTGTACTTGCTGGGAGCAGACGCGAGTGCTATTTGCCCTGTGTATGGCAATGGGAGCACCATAGTGAATTTCCTTACCAGAAAACAACTCTTGCTCGTAGTACCAGAAACTGCATGTGATTCAATTCCATTTAGGACTGGCAAACAAACGGTAGCTCGCCTTACAAGAAACACACTCTGCTTTTGAGAAAAGAGCATTCTTCTGCTCTACTGTGTTTCCTAAAGGGCCAGAACAGTGAGCTTGCTCAGAACAAAAGAACTGTGCTTCCTACACACACTGGCCATATCTAGTTCAACTCTGCTTAGGAAACTGACAAGAACAGTAGCTCCTCTACTGTACAATACACTGTACTTGCTGGGAACAGACGCGAGTGCTATTTGCACTGTGTATGGAAATGGGAGCGCAATAGTGACTCTTTTTACAAGAAAACAACTCTTGCTCGAAGGACCAGAAACTGCATGTGATTCAACTCCATTTAGGACTGGGAAACAAACGCTAGCTCACCTTACAAGAAACACACTCTGCTTTTGAGAAAAGAACACTCTTCTACTCTACTGTGTTTCCTATAGAGCCAGAACAGTGAGCTTGCTCAGAACAAAAGAACTGTGCTTCCTATACACACGGGCCATATCTAGTTCAACTCTGCTTAGGAAACTGACAAGAACAGTGGATCCTCTTCAGTCTAACACACTGTACATGCTGGGAACACATGCCAGTGCTATTTGCCCTGTGTATGGCAATGGGAGCACAATAGTGACTCTTCTTACCAGAAAACAACTCTTGCTCGTAGGACCAGAAACTGCATGGGATTCAACTCCATTTAGGACTGGGAAACAAACGCTAGCTCGCCTTACAAGAAACACACTCTGCTTTTGAGAAAAGAACACTCTTCTACTCTCCTGTGTTTCCTATAGAGCCAGAACAGTGAGCTTGCTCAGAACAAAAGAACTGTGCTTCCTATACACACGGGCCATATCTAGTTCAACTCTGCTTATGAAACTGACAAGAACAGTGGATCCTCTTCAGTCTAACACACTGTACATGCTGGGAACAGATGCCAGTGCTATTTGCCCTGTGTATGGCAATGGGAGCGCAATAGTGACTCTTCTTACCAGAAAACAACTCTTGCTCGTAGGACCAGAAACTGCATGGGATTCAACTCCATTTAAAACTGGGAAACAAACGCTAGCTTCCTTTACAAGAAACACACTCTGCTTTTCAGAAAAGAGCACTCTTCTACTCTACAGTGTTTCCTATGGGGTCCGAACAATGAGTTGCTCAGAACAAAAGAACTGTGCTTCCTACACACATGGGCCATATCTAGTTCAACTCTGCTTCGGAAACTGACAAGAACAGGAGCTACTCTTCAGTCCAATACACTGTACTTGCTGGGAGCAGACGCGAGAGCTATTTGCACTGTGTATGGCAAAGGGAGCACCATAGTGACTTTCCTTACCAGAAAACAACTCTTGCTCATAGGACCGGAAATTGCATGTGATTCGATTCCATGTAGGACTGGGAAACAAACGCTAGCTCCCCTTACAAGAAACACACTCTGCTTTTGAGAAAAGAGCATTCTTCTACTCTACTGTGTTTCCTAAAGGGCCAGAACAGTGAGCTTGCTCAGAACAAAAGAACTGTGCTTCCTACACACAGGCCATATCTAGTTCAACTCTGCTTAGGAAACTGACAAGAACAGTAGCTCCTATTCCGTCCAATACACTGTACTTGCTAGGAGCAGACGCGAGTGCTATTTGCACTGTGTATGGCAATGAGAGCGCAATAGTGACTCTTCTTACCAGAAAACAACTCTTGCTCGTAGGACCAGAAACTGCATGGGATTCAACTTCATTTCTCACTGGGAAACAAACACTACCTAGCCTTACAAGAAACACACTCTGCTTTTGAGAAAAGAGCACTCTTCTACTCTACTGTGTTTCCTATAGGTTCAGAACAGTGAGCTTGCTCAGAACAAAAGAACTGTGCTTCCTACACACACGGGCCATATCTAGTTCAACTCTGCATAGGAGACTGACAAGAACAGTAGCTCCTCTTCTTTCTAATACAATGTACTTGCTGGGAGCAGACGCGAGAGCTATTTGCACTGTGTATGACAATGGGAGCTCAATAGTGACACTTCCCACCAGAAAACAACTCTTGCCTGTAGGACCAGAAACTGCATGGGATTCAACTCCATTTAGGACTGGGAAAAAACGCTAGCTTGCCTTACAAGAAACACACTATGCTTTTGAGAAAAGAGCACTCTTCTACTCTACTGTGTTTCCTATTGGGTCCGAACAGTGAGCTTGCTCAGAACAAAAGAACTGTGCTTCCTACACACATGGGCCATATCTAGTTCAAATCTGCTTCGGAAACTGACAAGAACAGTAGCTCCTCTTCAGTCCAATACACTGTAATTGCTGGGAGCAGGCGCGAGTGCTATTTGCACTGTGTATGGCAATGAGAGCGCAATAGTGACTCTTCTTACCAGAAAACAACTCTTGCTCGTAGGACCAGAAACTGCATGGGATTCAACTTCATTTCTCACTGGGAAACAAACACCAGCTAGCCTTACAAGAAACACACTCTGCTTTTGAGAAAAGAGCACTCTTCTACTCTACTGTGTTTCCTATAGGTTCAGAACAGTGAGCTAGCTCAGAACAAAAGAACTGTTCTTCCTACACACACGGGCCATATCTAGTTCAACTCTGCATAGGAAACTGACAAGAACAGTAGCTCCTCTTCTTTCTAATACAATGTACTTGCTGGGAGCAGACGCGAGAGCTATTTGCACTGTGTATGACAATGGGAGCTCAATAGTGACTCTTCCCACCAGAAAACAACTCTTGCCTGTAGGTCCAGAAACTGCATGTGATTCAACTCCATTTAGGACTGGGAAACAAACCATAGCTCGCCTTAGAAGAAACACACTCTGCTTTTGAGAAAAGAGCACTCTTCTACTCTACTGTGTTTCTTATAGGGCCAGAACAGTGAGCTTGCTCAGAACAGAAGAACTGTGCTTCCTACACACACGGGCCATATCTAGTTCAACTCTGCTTAGGAAACTGACAGAAGAGTAGAACCTCTTCAGTCCAATACACTTTACATGCAGGGAACAGACGCCCGTGCTATTTGCCCTGTGTATGACAATGGGAGCACAATAGTGACTCTTCTTACCAGAAAACAACTCTTGCTCGTAGGACCAGAAACTGCATGGGATTCAACTCCATTTAGGACTGGGAGAAAACGCTAGCTTGCCTTGCAAGAAACACACTATGCTTTTGAGAAAAGAGCACTCTTCTACTCTACTGTGTTTCCTATGGGGTCCGAACAGTGAGCTTGCTCAGAACAAAAGAACTGTGCTTCCTACACACATGGGCCATATCTAGTTTAAATCTGCTTCGTAAACTGACAAGAACAGTAGCTCCTCTTCAGTCCAATACACTGTACTTGCTGGGAGCAGACGCGAGTGCTATTTGCCCTGTGCATGGCAATGGGAGCACCATAGTGACTTTCCTTACGAGAAAACAACTCTTGCTCGTAGTACCAGAAACTGCATGTGATTCAATTCCATGTAGGACTGGGAAACAAACGCTAGCTCGCCTTACAAGAAACACACTCTGCTTTTGAGAAAAGAGCACTCTTCTGCTCTACTGTGTTTCCTAAAGGGCCAGAACAGTGAGCTTGCTCAGAACAAAAGAACTGTGCTTCCTACACACACTGGCCATATCTAGTTCAACTCTGCTTAGGCAACTGACAAGAACAGTAGCTCCTCTACTGTACAATACACTGTACTTGCTGGGAACAGACGCGAGTGCTATTTGCACTGTGTATGGAAATGGGAGCACAATAGTGACTCTTTTTACCAGAAAACAACTCTTGCTCCTAGGACCAGAAACTGCATGTGATTCAACTCCATTTAGGACTGGGAAACAAACGCTAGCTCGCCTTACAAGAAACACACTCTGCTTTTGAGAAAAGAGCACTCTTCTACTCTACTGTGTTTCCTATAGGGCCAGAACAGTGAGCTTGCTCAGAAAAAAAGTACATTGCTTCCTATACACACGGGCCATATCTAGTTCAACTCTGCTTAGGAAACTGACAAGAACAGTAGATCCTCTTCAGTCTAACACACTGTACATGCTGGGAACAGATGCCAGTGCTATTTGCCCTGTGTATGACAATTGGAGCACAATAGTGACTCTTCTTACCAGAAAACAACTCTTGCTCGTAGGACCAGAAACTGCATGGGATTCAACTCCATTTAGGACTGGGAAACAAACGCTAGCTCGCCTTACAAGAAACACACTCTGCTTTTGAGAAAAGAGCACTCTTCTACTCTACTGTGTTTCCTATGGGCTCGGAACCGTGAGCTTGCTCAGAAAAAAGAACTGTGCTTCCTACACACACGGGTCATATCTAGTTCCATTCTGCTTAGAAAAATGACAAGAACAGTATATCCTCTTCTTTCCAATACACTGTACTTGCTGGGAACATACGCGAGTGCTATTTGCACTGTGTGTGGCTAAGGGAGTGCAATAGTGACTTTTCTTACCAGAAAACAACTCTTGCTCGTAGGACCAGAAACTGCATGTGATTCAACTCCATTTAAAACTGGGAAACAAACGCTAGCTTCCTTTACACGAAACACACTCTGCTTTTGAGAAAAGAGCACTCTTCTACTCTACAGTGTTTCCTATAGGGTCAGAACAGTGAGCTTGTTCAGAACAAAAGAACTGTGTTTCCTACACAAACGGGCCACATCTAGTTCAACTCTGCTAAGGAAACTGACAAGAACAGTAGCTCCTCTTCAGTCCAATACACTGTACTTGCTGGGAGCAGACGCGAGTGCTATTTGTACTGTGTATGGCAATGGGAGCGCAATAGTGACTCTTCTTACCAGAAAACAACTCTTGCTCGTAGGACCAGAAACTGCGTGTGATTCAACTCTGTTTCTGACTGGGAAACAAACACTACCTAGCCTTACAAGAAACACACTCTGCTTTTGAGAAAAGAGCACTCGCCTACTCTACTGTGTTTCCTGTGGGGTCCGAACAATGAGTTGCTCAGAACAAAAGAACTGTACTTCCTACACACATGGGCCATATCTAGTTCAACTCTGCTTTGGAAACTGACAAGAACAGTAGCTCCTCTTCAGTCCAATACACTGTACTTGCTGGGAGCAGACGCGAGTGCTATTTGCACTGTGTATGGCAATGAGAGCGCAATAGTGACTCTTCTTACCAGAAAAAAACTCTTGCTCGTAGGACCAGAAACTGCATGGGATTCAACTTCATTTCTCACTGGGAAACAAACACCAGCTAGCCTTACAAGAAACACACTCTGCTTTTGAGAAAAGAGCACTCTTCTACTCTACTGTGTTTCCTATAGGTTCCGAACAGTGAGCTTGCTCAGAACAAAAGAACTGTTCTTCCTACACACACGGGCCATATCTAGTTCAACTCTGCATAGGAAACTGACAAGAACAGTAGCTCCTCTTCTTTCTAATACAATGTACTTGCTGGGAGCAGACGCGAGAGCTATTTGCACTGTGTATGACAATGGGAGCTCAATAGTGACTCTTCCCACCAGAAAACAACTCTTGCCTGTAGGTCCAGAAACTGCATGTGATTCAACTCCATTTAGGACTGGGAAACAAACCATAGCTCGCCTTAGAAGAAACACACTCTGCTTTTCAGAAAAGAGCACTCTTCTACTCTACTGTGTTTCTTATAGGGCCAGAACAGTGAGCTTGCTCAGAACAGAAGAACTGTGCTTCCTACACACACGGGCCATATCTAGTTCAACTCTGCTTAGGAAACTGACAGAAGAGTAGAACCTCTTCAGTCCAATACACTTTACATGCAGGGAACAGACGCCCGTGCTATTTGCTCTGTGTATGACAATGGGAGCACAATAGTGACTCTTCTTACCAGAAAACAACTCTTGCTCGTAGGACCAGAAACTGCATGGGATTCAACTCCATTTAGGACTGGGAGAAAACGCTAGCTTGCCTTGCAAGAAACACACTATGCTTTTGAGAAAAGAGCACTCTTCTACTCTACTGTGTTTCCTATGGGGTCCGAACAGTGAGCTTGCTCAGAACAAAAGAACTGTGCTTCCTACACACATGGGCCATATCTAGTTTAAATCTGCTTCGTAAACTGACAAGAACAGTAGCTCCTCTTCAGTCCAATACACTGTACTTGCTGGGAGCAGACGCGAGTGCTATTTGCCCTGTGCATGGCAATGGGAGCACCATAGTGACTTTCCTTACGAGAAAACAACTCTTGCTCGTAGTACCAGAAACTGCATGTGATTCAATTCCATGTAGGACTGGGAAACAAACGCTAGCTCGCCTTACAAGAAACACACTCTGCTTTTGAGAAAAGAGCACTCTTCTGCTCTACTGTGTTTCCTAAAGGGCCAGAACAGTGAGCTTGCTCAGAACAAAAGAACTGTGCTTCCTACACACAGGGACCATATCTAGTTCAACTCTGCTTAGGCAACTGACAAGAACAGTAGCTCCTCTACTGTACAATACACTGTACTTGCTGGGAACAGACGCGAGTGCTATTTGCACTGTGTATGGAAATGGGAGCACAATAGTGACTCTTTTTACCAGAAAACAACTCTTGCTCGTAGGACCAGAAACTGCATGTGATTCAACTCCATTTAGGACTGGGAAACAAACGCTAGCTCGCCTTACAAGAAACACACTCTGCTTTTGAGAAAAGAGCACTCTTCTACTCTACTGTGTTTCCTATAGGGCCAGAACAGTGAGCTTGCTCAGAAAAAAAGTACATTGCTTCCTATACACACGGGCCATATCTAGTTCAACTCTGCTTAGGAAACTGACAAGAACAGTAGATCCTCTTCAGTCTAACACACTGTACATGCTGGGAACAGATGCCAGTGCTATTTGCCCTGTGTATGACAATTGGAGCGCAATAGTGACTCTTCTTACCAGAAAACAACTCTTGCTCGTAGGACCAGAAACTGCATGGGATTCAACTCCATTTAGGACTGGGAAACAAACGCTAGCTCGCCTTACAAGAAACACACTCTGCTTTTGAGAAAAGAGCACTCTTCTACTCTACTGTGTTTCCTATGGGCTCGGAACCGTGAGCTTGCTCAGAAAAAAGAACTGTGCTTCCTACACACACGGGTCATATCTAGTTCCATTCTGCTTAGAAAAATGACAAGAACAGTATATCCTCTTCTTTCCAATACACTGTACTTGCTGGGAACATACGCGAGTGCTATTTGCACTGTGTGTGGCTAAGGGAGTGCAATAGTGACTTTTCTTACCAGAAAACAACTCTTGCTCGTAGGACCAGAAACTGCATGTGATTCAACTCCATTTAAAACTGGGAAACAAACGCTAGCTTCCTTTACAAGAAACACACTCTGCTTTTGAGAAAAGAGCACTCTTCTACTCTACAGTGTTTCCTATAGGGTCAGAACAGTGAGCTTGCTCAGAACAAAAGAACTGTGTTTCCTACACAAACGGGCCACATCTAGTTCAACTCTGCTAAGGAAACTGACAAGAACAGTAGCTCCTCTTCTGTCCAATACACTGTACTTGCTGGGAGCAGACGCGAGTGCTATTTGCACTGTGTATGGCAATGAGAGCGCAATAGTGACTCTTCTTACCAGAAAACAACTCTTGCTCGTAGGACCAGAAACTGCATGGGATTCAACTTCATTTCTCACTGGGAAGCAAACACTAGCTAGCCTTACAAGAAACACACTCTGCTTTTGAGAAAAGAGCACTCGCCTACTCTACTGTGTTTCCTATAGGTTCAGAACAGTGAGCTTGCTCAGAACAAAAGAACTGTGCTTCCTACACACACGGGCCATATCTAGTTCAACTCTGCATAGGAGACTGACAAGAACAGTAGCTCCTCTTCTTTCTAATACAATGTACTTGCTGGGAGCAGATGCGAGAGCTATTTGCACTGTGTATGACAATGGGAGCTCAATAGTGACACTTCCCACCAGAAAACAACTCTTGCCTGTAGGACCAGAAACTGCATGTGATTCAACTCCATTTAGGACTGGGAAAAAACGCTAGCTTCCCTTACAAGAAACACACTATGCTTTTGAGAAAAGAGCACTCTTCTACTCTACTGTGTTTCCTATGGGGTCCGAACAGTGAGCTTGCTCAGATCAAAAGAACTGTGCTTCCTACACACATGGGCCATATCTAGTTCAAATCTGCTTCGGAAACTGACAAGAACAGTTGTTCCTCTTCAGTCCAATACACTGTACTTGCTGAAAGGAGACGCAAGTGCTATTTGCACTGTGTATGGCAATGGGAGCACCATAGTGACTTTCCTTACCAGAAAACAACTCTTGCTCGTAGTACCAGAAACTGCATGTGATTCAATTCCATTTAGGACTGGGAAACAAACCATAGCTCGCCTTAGAAGAAACACACTCTGCTTTTGAGAAAAGAGCACTCTTCTACTCTACTGTGTTTCCTACAGGGCCAGAAAAGTGTGCTTGCTCAGAACAAAAGAACTGTGGTTCCTACACAAACGGGCCATATCTAGTTCAACTCTGCTTTGGAAACTGACAAGAACAGTAGATCCTCTTCAGTCCAATACATTGTACATGCTGGGAACAGACGACAGTGCTATTTGCGCTGTGTATGACAATAGGAGCGTAATAGTGACTCTTCTTAACAGAAAAAAACTCTTACTCATAGGACCAGAAACTGCATGTGATTCAACTCCATTTAGGACTGGAAAACAAACGCTAGCTCGCCTTACAAGAAACACACTCTGCTTTTGAGAAAAGAGCACTCTTCTACTCTACTGTGTTTCCTATGGGCTCGGAACCGTGAGCTTGCTCAGAAAAAAGAACTGTGCTTCCTACACACACGGGACATATCTAGTTCAACTCTGCTTAGGACACTGACAAGAACAGTAGCTCCTCTTCTGTCTAATACAATGTACTTGCTGGGAGCAGACGCGAGAGCTATTTGCACTGTGTATGACAATGGGAGCTCAATAGTGACTCTTCCCACCAGAAAACAACTCTTGCATGTAGGACCAGAAACTGCATGTGATTCAACTCCATTTAGGACTGGGAAACAAACCATAGCTCGCCTTAGAAGAAACACACTCTGCTTTTGAGAAAAGAGCACTCTTCTACTCTACTGTGTTTCCAATGTGCTCGGAACCGTGAGCTTGCTCAGAAAAAAGAACTGTGCTTCCTACACACACGAGTCATATCTAGTTCCACTCTGCTTAGGAAACTGACAAGAACAGTATATCCTCTTCTTTCCAATACACTGTACTTGCTGGGAACATACGCAAGTGCTATTTGCACTGTGTGTGGCTAAGGGAGCGCAATAGTGACTTTCCTTACCAGAAAACAACTCTTGCTCGTAGGACCAGAAACTGCATGTGATTCAACTCCATTTAAAACTGGGAAACAAACGCTAGCTTCCTTTACAAGAAACACACTCTGCTTTTGAGAAAAGAGCACTCTTCTACTCTACAGTGTTTCCTATAGGGTCAGAACAGTGAGCTTGTTCAGAACAAAAGAACTGTGTTTCCTACACAAACGGGCCACATCTAGTTCAACTCTGCTAAGGAAACTGACAAGAACAGTAGCTCCTCTTCAGTCCAATACACTGTACTTGCTGGGAGCAGACGCGAGTGCTATTTGCACTGTGTATGGCAATGGGAGCGCAATAGTGACTCTTCTTACCAGAAAACAACTCTTGCTCGTAGGACCAGAAACTGCGTGTGATTCAACTCTGTTTCTGACTGGGAAACAAACACTACCTAGCCTTACAAGAAACACACTCTGCTTTTGAGAAAAGAGCACTCGCCTACTCTACTGTGTTTCCTGTGGGGTACGAACAATGAGTTGCTCAGAACAAAAGAACTGTACTTCCTACACACATGGGCCATATCTAGTTCAACTCTGCTTCGGAAACTGACAAGAACAGTAGCTCCTCTTCAGTCCAATACACTGTACTTGCTGGGAGCAGACGCGAGTGCTATTTGCACTGTGTATGGCAAAGGGAGCACCATAGTGACTTTCCATACCAGAAAGCAACTCTTGCTCGTAGTACCAGAAACTGCATGTGATTCAATTCCATGTCGGACTGGGAAACAAACGCTAGCTCCCCTTACAAGAAACACACTCTGCTTTTGAGAAAAGAGCATTCTTCTACTCCACTGTGTTTCCTAAAGGGCCAGAACAGTGAGCTTGCTCAGAACAAAAGAACTGTGCTTCCTACACACGGGCCATATCTAGTTCAACTCTGCTTAGGAAACTGACAAGAACAGTAGCTCCTATTCAGTCCAATACACTGTACTTGCTAGGAGCAGACGCGAGTGCTATTTGCACTGTGTATGGCAATGAGAGCGCAATAGTGACTCTTCTTACCAGAAAACAACTCTTGCTCGTAGGACCAGAATCTGCATGGGATTCAACTTCATTTCTGACTGGGAAACAAACACCAGCTATCCTTACAAGAAACACACTCTGCTTTTGAGAAAAGAGCACTCTTCTACTCTACTGTGTTTCCTATAGGTTCAGAACAGTGAGCTTGCTCAGAACAAAAGAACTGTGCTTCCTACACACACGGGCCATATCTAGTTCAACTCTGCATAGGAAACTGACAAGAACAGTAGCTCCTCTTCTTTCTAATACAATGTACTTGCTGGGAGCAGACGCGAGAGCTATTTGCACTGTGTATGACAATGGGAGCTCAATAGTGACTCTTCCCACCAGAAAACAACTCTTGCCTGTAGGTCCAGAAACTGCATGTGATTCAACTCCATTTAGGCCTGGGAAACAAACCATAGCTCGCCTTACAAGAAACACACTCTGCTTTTGAGAAAAGAGCACTCTTCTACTCTACTGTGTTTCTTATAGGGCCAGAACAGTGAGCTTGCTCAGAACAAAAGAACTGTGCTTCCTACACACACGGGCCATATCTAGTTCAACTCTGCTTAGGAAACTGACAAGAAGAGTAGAACCTCTTCAGTTCAATACACTTTACATGCAGGGAACAGACGCCCGTGCTATTTGCCCTGTGTATGACAATGGGAGCACAATAGTGACTCTTCTTACCAGAAAACAACTCTTGCTCGTAGGACCAGAAACTGCATGGGATTCAACTCCATTTAGGACTGGGAAAAAACGCTAGCTTGCCTTGCAAGAAACACACTATGCTTTTGAGAAAAGAGCACTCTTCTACTCTACTGTGTTTCCTATGGGGTCCGAACAGTGAGCTTGCTCAGAACAAAAGAACTGTGCTTCCTACACACATGGGCCATATCTAGTTTAAATCTGCTTCGTAAACTGACAAGAACAGTAGCTCCTAATCAGTCCAATACACTGTACTTGCTGGGAAAAGACGCGAGTGCTATTTGCCTTGTGAAGGGCAATGGGAGTGCAATAGTGACTTTCCTTACCAGAAAACAACTCTTGTTCGTAGTACCAGAAACTGCATGTGATTCAACTCCATGTAGGACTGGGAAACAAACGCTAGCTCGCCTTACAAGAAACACACTCTGCTTTTGAGAAAAGAGCACTCTTCTGCTCTACTGTGTTTCCTAAAGGGCCAGAACAGTGAGCTTGCTTAGAACAAAAGAACTGTGCTTCCTACACACACTGGCCATATCTAGTTCAACTCTGCTTAGGAAACTGACAAGAACAGTAGCTCCTCTACTGTAAAATACACTGTACTTGCTGGGAACAGACGCGAGTGCTATTTGCACTGTGTATGAAAATGGGAGCACAATAGTGACTCTTTTTTACCAGAAAACAACTCTTGCTCGTAGGACCAGAAACTGCATGGGATTCAACTCCATTTAGGACTGGGAAACAAACGCTAGCTTGCCTTACAAAAAACACACTCTGCTTTTGAGAAAAGAGCACTCTTCTACTCTACTGTGTTTCCTATAGGGCAAGAAGAGTGAGCTTGCTCAAAACAAAAGAACTGTGGTTCCTACACAAACGGGCCATATCTAGTTCAACTCTGCTTTGGAAACTGACAAGAACAGTAGATCCTCTTCAGTCCAATACATTGTACATGCTGGGAACAGATGACAGTGCTATTTGCGCTGTGTATGACAATGGGAGCGTAATAGTGACTCTTCTTAACAGAAAAAAACTCTTACTCGTAGGACCAGAAACTGCATGTGATTCAACTCCACTTAGGACTGGGAAACAAACGCTAGCTCGCCTTACAAGAAACACACTCTGCTTTTGAGAAAAGAGCACTCTTCTACTCTACTGTGTTTCCTATGGGCTCGGAACCGTGAGCTTGCTCAGAAAAAAGAACTGTGCTTCCTACACACGGGTCATATCTAGTTCCACTCTGCTTAGGAAACTGACAAGAACAGTATATCCTCTTCTTTCCAATACACTGTACTTGCTGGGAACATACGCGAGAGCTATTTGCACTGTGTGTGGCTAAGGGAGCGCAATAGTGACTTTCCTTACCAGAAAACAACTCTTGCTCGTAGGACCAGAAACTGCATGTGATTCAACTCCATTTAAAACTGGGAAACAAACGCTAGCTTCCTTTACAAGAAACACACTCTGCTTTTGAGAAAAGAGCACTCTTCTACTCTAGTGTTTCCTACAGGGTCAGAACAGTGAGCTTGATCAGAACAAAAGAACTGTGTTTCCTACACAAACGGGCCACATCTAGTTCAACTCTGCTATGGAAACTGACAAGAACAGTAGCTCCTATTCAGTCAAATACACTGTACTTGCTGGGAGCAGACGCGAGTGCTATTTGCACTGTGTATGGCAATGGGAGCGCAATAGTGACTCTTCTTACCAGAAAACAACTCTTGCTCGTAGGACCAGAAACTGCGTGTGATTCAACTCTGTTTCTGACTAGGAAACAAACACTACCTAGCCTTACAAGAAACACACTCTGCTTTTGAGAAAAGAGCACTCTTCTACTCTACTGTGTTTCCTATAGGTTCAGAACAGTGAGCTTGCTCAGAACAAAAGAACTGTGCTTCCTACACACACGGGTCATATCTAGTTCAACTCTGCATAGGAGACTGACAAGAACAGTAGCTCCTCTTCTTTCTAATACAATGTACTTGCTGGGAACAGACGCGAGTGCTATTTGCACTGTGTATGGCAATGGGAGCACCATAATGACTTTCCTTACCAGAAAACAACTCTTGCTCGTAGTACCAGAAACTGCATGTGATTCAATTCCATTTAGGACTGGGAAACAAACGCTAGCTCGCCTTACAAGAAACACACTCTGCTTTTGAGAAAAGAGAACTCTTCTGCTCTACTGTGTTTCCTAAAGGGCCAGAACAGTGAGCTTGCTGAGAACAAAATAACTGTGCTTCCTACACACACGGGCCATATCTAGTTCAACTCTGCTTAGGAAACTGACAAGAAGAGTAGAACCTCTTCAGTTCAATACACTTTACATGCAGGGAACAGACGCCCGTGCTATTTGCCCTGTGTATGACAATGGGAGCACAATAGTGACTCTTCTTACCAGAAAACAACTCTTGCTCGTAGGACCAGAAACTGCATGGGATTCAACTCCATTTAGGACTGGGAAAAAACGCTAGCTTGCCTTGCAAGAAACACACTATGCTTTTGAGAAAAGAGCACTCTTCTACTCTACTGTGTTTCCTATGGGGTCCGAACAGTGAGCTTGCTCAGAACAAAAGAACTGTGCTTCCTACACACATGGGCCATATCTAGTTTAAATCTGCTTCGTAAACTGACAAGAACAGTAGCTCCTCTTCAGTCCAATACACTGTACTTGCTGGGAGCAGACGCGAGTGCTATTTGCCCTGTGCATGGCAATGGGAGCACCATAGTGACTTTCCTTACGAGAAAACAACTCTTGCTCATAGTACCAGAAACTGCATGTGATTCAATTCCATGTAGGACTGGGAAACAAACGCTAGCTCGCCTTACAAGAAACACACTCTGCTTTTGAGAAAAGAGCACTCTTCTGCTCTACTGTGTTTCCTAAAGGGCCAGAACAGTGAGCTTGCTCAGAACAAAAGAACTGTGCTTCCTACACACACTGGCCATATCTAGTTCAACTCTGCTTAGGAAACTGACAAGAACAGTAGCTCCTCTACTGTAAAATACACTGTACTTGCTGGGAACAGACGCGAGTGCTATTTGCACTGTGTATGAAAATGGGAGCACAATAGTGACTCTCTTTACCAGAAAACAACTCTTGCTCGTAGGACCAGAAACTGCATGGGATTCAACTCCATTTAGGACTGGGAAACAAACGCTAGCTCGCCTTACAAAAAACACACTCTGCTTTTGAGAAAAGAGCACTCTTCTACTCTACTGTGTTTCCTATAGGGCCAGAAGAGTGAGCTTGCTCAGAACAAAAGAACTGTGGTTCCTACACAAACGGGCCATATCTAGTTCAACTCTGCTTTGGAAACTGACAAGAACAGTAGATCCTCTTCAGTCCAATACATTGTACATGCTGGGAACAGATGACAGTGCTATTTGCGCTGTGTATGACAATGGGAGCGTAATAGTGACTCTTCTTAACAGAAAAAAACTCTTACTCGTAGGACCAGAAACTGCATGTGATTCAACTCCACTTAGGACTGGGAAACAAACGCTAGCTCGCCTTACAAGAAACACACTCTGCTTTTGAGAAAAGAGCACTCTTCTACTCTACTGTGTTTCCTATGGGCTCGGAACCGTGAGCTTGCTCAGAAGAAAAGAACTGTGTTTCCTACACAAACGGGCAACATCTAGGTCAACTCTGCTAAGGAAACTGACAAGAAAAGTAGCTCCTCTTCAGTCCAATACACTGTACTTGCTGGGAGCAGCCGCGAGTGCTATTTGCACTGTGTATGGCAATGGGAGCACAATAGTGACTCTTCTTACCAGAAAACAACTCTTGCTCGTAGGACCAGAAACTGCGTGTGATTCAACTCTGTTTCTGTCTGGAAAACAAACACTAGCTAGCCTTACAAGAAACACACTCTGCTTTTGAGAAAAGAGCACTCGCCTACTCTACTGTGTTTCCTATGGGGTCGGAACAGTGAGTTGCTCAGAACAAAAGAACTGTGCTTCCTACACACATGGGCCATATCTAGTTCAACTCTGCTTTGGAAACTGACAAGAACAGTAGCTCCTCTTCAGTCCAATACACTGTACTTGCTGGGAGCAGATGCGAGTGCTATTTGCACTGTGTATGGCAAAGGGAGCACCATAGTGACTTTCCTTACCAGAAAGCAACTCTTGCTCGTAGTACCAGAAACTACCTGTGATTCAATTCCATGTAGGACTGGGAAACAAACGCTAGCTCCCCTTACAAGAAAAAAACTCTGCTTTTGAGAAAAGAGCATTCTTCTACTCTACTGTGTTTCCTAAAGGGCCAGAACAGTGAGCTTGCTCAGAACAAAAGAACTGTGCTTCCTACACACGGGCCATATCTAGTTCAACTCTGCTTAGGAAACTGACAAGAACAGTAGCTCCTATTCAGTCCAATACACTGTACTTGCTAGGAGCAGACGCGAGTGCTATTTGCACTGTGTATGGCAATGAGAGCGCAATAGTGACTCTTCTTACCAGAAAACAACTCTTGCTCGTAGGACCAGAAACTGCATGGGATTCAACTTCATTTCTCACTGGGAAACAAACACTAGCTAGCCTTACAAGAAACACACTCTGCTTTTGAGAAAAGAGCACTCTTCTACTCTACTGTGTTTCCTATAGGTTCAGAACAGTGAGCTTGCGCAGAACAAAAGAACTGTGCTTCCTACACACACGGGCCATATCTAGTTCAACTCTGCATAGGAAACTGACAAGAACAGTAGCTCCTCTTCTTTCTAATACAATGTACTTGCTGGGAGCAGACGCGAGAGCTATTTACACTGTGTATGACAATGGGAGCTCAATAGTGACTCTTCCCACCAGAAAACAACTCTTGCCTGTAGGTCCAGAAACTGCATGTGATTCAACTCCATTTAGGACTGGGAAACAAACCATAGCTCGCCTTAGAAGAAACACACTCTGCTTTTGAGAAAAGAGCACTCTTCTACTCTACTGTGTTTCTTATAGGGCAAGAACAGTGAGCTTGCTCAGAACAAAAGAACTGTGCTTCCTACACACACTGGCCATATCTAGTTCAACTCTGCTTAGGAAACTGACAAGAACAGTAGCTCCTCTACTGTACAATACACTTTACATGCAGGGAACAGACGCACATGGTCTTTGCCCTGTGTATGACAATGGGAGCACAATAGTGACTCTTCTTAACAGAAAACAACTCTTGCTCGTAGGACCAGAAACTGCATGGGATTCAACTCCATTTAGGACTGGGAAAAAACGCTAGCTTGCCTTGCAAGAAACACACTATGCTTTTGAGAAAAGAGCACTCTTCTACTCTACTGTGTTTCCTATGGGGTCCGAACAGTGAGCTTGCTCAGAACAAAAGAACTGTGCTTCCTACACACATGAGCCATATCTAGTTCAAATCTGCTTCGGAAACTGACAAGAACAGTAGCTCCTCTTCAGTCCAATACACTGTACTTGCTGGGAGCAGACGCGAGTGCTATTTGCCCTGTGTATGGCAATGGGAGCACCATAGTGAATTTCCTTACCAGAAAACAACTCTTGCTCGTAGTACCAGAAACTGCATGTGATTCAATTCCATTTAGGACTGGCAAACAAACGGTAGCTCGCCTTACAAGAAACACACTCTGCTTTTGAGAAAAGAGCATTCTTCTGCTCTACTGTGTTTCCTAAAGGGCCAGAACAGTGAGCTTGCTCAGAACAAAAGAACTGTGCTTCCTACACACACTGGCCATATCTAGTTCAACTCTGCTTAGGAAACTGACAAGAACAGTAGCTCCTCTACTGTACAATACACTGTACTTGCTGGGAACAGACGCGAGTGCTATTTGCACTGTGTATGGAAATGGGAGCGCAATAGTGACTCTTTTTACAAGAAAACAACTCTTGCTCGAAGGACCAGAAACTGCATGTGATTCAACTCCATTTAGGACTGGGAAACAAACGCTAGCTCACCTTACAAGAAACACACTCTGCTTTTGAGAAAAGAACACTCTTCTACTCTACTGTGTTTCCTATAGAGCCAGAACAGTGAGCTTGCTCAGAACAAAAGAACTGTGCTTCCTATACACACGGGCCATATCTAGTTCAACTCTGCTTAGGAAACTGACAAGAACAGTGGATCCTCTTCAGTCTAACACACTGTACATGCTGGGAACACATGCCAGTGCTATTTGCCCTGTGTATGGCAATGGGAGCACAATAGTGACTCTTCTTACCAGAAAACAACTCTTGCTCGTAGGACCAGAAACTGCATGGGATTCAACTCCATTTAGGACTGGGAAACAAACGCTAGCTCGCCTTACAAGAAACACACTCTGCTTTTGAGAAAAGAACACTCTTCTACTCTCCTGTGTTTCCTATAGAGCCAGAACAGTGAGCTTGCTCAGAACAAAAGAACTGTGCTTCCTATACACACGGGCCATATCTAGTTCAACTCTGCTTATGAAACTGACAAGAACAGTGGATCCTCTTCAGTCTAACACACTGTACATGCTGGGAACAGATGCCAGTGCTATTTGCCCTGTGTATGGCAATGGGAGCGCAATAGTGACTCTTCTTACCAGAAAACAACTCTTGCTCGTAGGACCAGAAACTGCATGGGATTCAACTCCATTTAAAACTGGGAAACAAACGCTAGCTTCCTTTACAAGAAACACACTCTGCTTTTCAGAAAAGAGCACTCTTCTACTCTACAGTGTTTCCTATGGGGTCCGAACAATGAGTTGCTCAGAACAAAAGAACTGTGCTTCCTACACACATGGGCCATATCTAGTTCAACTCTGCTTCGGAAACTGACAAGAACAGGAGCTACTCTTCAGTCCAATACACTGTACTTGCTGGGAGCAGACGCGAGAGCTATTTGCACTGTGTATGGCAAAGGGAGCACCATAGTGACTTTCCTTACCAGAAAACAACTCTTGCTCATAGGACCGGAAATTGCATGTGATTCGATTCCATGTAGGACTGGGAAACAAACGCTAGCTCCCCTTACAAGAAACACACTCTGCTTTTGAGAAAAGAGCATTCTTCTACTCTACTGTGTTTCCTAAAGGGCCAGAACAGTGAGCTTGCTCAGAACAAAAGAACTGTGCTTCCTACACACAGGCCATATCTAGTTCAACTCTGCTTAGGAAACTGACAAGAACAGTAGCTCCTATTCCGTCCAATACACTGTACTTGCTAGGAGCAGACGCGAGTGCTATTTGCACTGTGTATGGCAATGAGAGCGCAATAGTGACTCTTCTTACCAGAAAACAACTCTTGCTCGTAGGACCAGAAACTGCATGGGATTCAACTTCATTTCTCACTGGGAAACAAACACTACCTAGCCTTACAAGAAACACACTCTGCTTTTGAGAAAAGAGCACTCTTCTACTCTACTGTGTTTCCTATAGGTTCAGAACAGTGAGCTTGCTCAGAACAAAAGAACTGTGCTTCCTACACACACGGGCCATATCTAGTTCAACTCTGCATAGGAGACTGACAAGAACAGTAGCTCCTCTTCTTTCTAATACAATGTACTTGCTGGGAGCAGACGCGAGAGCTATTTGCACTGTGTATGACAATGGGAGCTCAATAGTGACACTTCCCACCAGAAAACAACTCTTGCCTGTAGGACCAGAAACTGCATGGGATTCAACTCCATTTAGGACTGGGAAAAAACGCTAGCTTGCCTTACAAGAAACACACTATGCTTTTGAGAAAAGAGCACTCTTCTACTCTACTGTGTTTCCTATTGGGTCCGAACAGTGAGCTTGCTCAGAACAAAAGAACTGTGCTTCCTACACACATGGGCCATATCTAGTTCAAATCTGCTTCGGAAACTGACAAGAACAGTAGCTCCTCTTCAGTCCAATACACTGTAATTGCTGGGAGCAGGCGCGAGTGCTATTTGCACTGTGTATGGCAATGAGAGCGCAATAGTGACTCTTCTTACCAGAAAACAACTCTTGCTCGTAGGACCAGAAACTGCATGGGATTCAACTTCATTTCTCACTGGGAAACAAACACCAGCTAGCCTTACAAGAAACACACTCTGCTTTTGAGAAAAGAGCACTCTTCTACTCTACTGTGTTTCCTATAGGTTCAGAACAGTGAGCTAGCTCAGAACAAAAGAACTGTTCTTCCTACACACACGGGCCATATCTAGTTCAACTCTGCATAGGAAACTGACAAGAACAGTAGCTCCTCTTCTTTCTAATACAATGTACTTGCTGGGAGCAGACGCGAGAGCTATTTGCACTGTGTATGACAATGGGAGCTCAATAGTGACTCTTCCCACCAGAAAACAACTCTTGCCTGTAGGTCCAGAAACTGCATGTGATTCAACTCCATTTAGGACTGGGAAACAAACCATAGCTCGCCTTAGAAGAAACACACTCTGCTTTTGAGAAAAGAGCACTCTTCTACTCTACTGTGTTTCTTATAGGGCCAGAACAGTGAGCTTGCTCAGAACAGAAGAACTGTGCTTCCTACACACACGGGCCATATCTAGTTCAACTCTGCTTAGGAAACTGACAGAAGAGTAGAACCTCTTCAGTCCAATACACTTTACATGCAGGGAACAGACGCCCGTGCTATTTGCCCTGTGTATGACAATGGGAGCACAATAGTGACTCTTCTTACCAGAAAACAACTGTTGCTCGTAGGACCAGAAACTGCATGGGATTCAACTCCATTTAGGACTGGGTAAAAAACGCTAGCTTGCCTTGCAAGAAACACACTATGCTTTTGAGAAAAGAGCACTCTTCTACTCTACTGTGTTTCCTATGGGGTCCGAACAGTGAGCTTGCTCAGAACAAAAGACCTGTGCTTCCTACACACATGGGCCATATCTAGTTTAAATCTGCTTCGGAAACTGACAAGAACAGTAGCTCCTCTTCAGTCCAATACACTGTACTTCCTGGGAGCAGACGCGAGTGCTATTTGCCCTGTGTATGGCAATGGGAGCACCATAGTGACTTTCCTTACCAGAAAACAACTCTTGCTCATAGTAACAGAAACTGCATGTGATTCAATTTCATGTAGGACTGGGAAACAAACGCTAGCTCGCCTTACAAGAAACACACTCTGCTTTTGAGAAAAGAGCACTCTTCTTCTCTACTGTGTTTCCTAAAATGCCAGAACAGTGAGCTTGCTCAGAACAAAAGAACTGTGCTTCCTACACACACTGGCCATATCTAGTTCAACTCTGCTTAGGAAACTGACAAGAACAGTAGATCCTCTACTGTACAATACACTGTACTTGTTGGGAATAGACGCGAGTGCTATTTGCACTGTGTATGGAAATGGGAGCACCATAGTGACTCTTTTTACCAGAAAACAACTCTTGCTCGTAGGACCAGAAACTGCATGTGATTCAACTCCATTTAGGACTGGGAAACAAACGCTAGCTCGCCTTACAAGAAACACACTCTGCTTTTGAGAAAAGAGCACTCTTCTACTCTACTGTGTTTCCTATAGGGCCAGAACAGTGAGCTTGCTCAGAAAAAAAGTACATTGCTTCCTATACACACGGGCCATATCTAGTTCAACTCTGCTTAGGAAACTGACAAGAACAGTAGATCCTCTTCAGTCTAACACACTGTACATGCTGGGAACAAATGCCAGTGCTATTTGCCCTGTGTATGACAATTGGAGCGCAATAGTGACTCTTCTTACCAGAAAACAACTCTTGCTCGAGGACCAGAAACTGCATGGGATTCAACTCCATTTAGGACTGGGAAACAAATGCTAGCTCGCCTTACAAGAAACACACTCTGCTTTTGAGAAAAGAGCACTCTTCTACTCTACTGTGTTTCCTATGGGCTCGGAACCGTGAGCTTGCTCAGAAAAAAGAACTGTGCTTCCTACACACACGGGTCATATCTAGTTCCATTCTGCTTAGAAAAATGACAAGAACAGTATATCCTCTTCTTTCCAATACACTGTACTTGCTGGGAACATACGCGAGTGCTATTTGCACTGTGTGTGGCTAAGGGAGTGCAGTAGTGACTTTCCTTACCAGAAAACAACTCTTGCTCGTAAGACCAGAAACTGCATGGGATTCAACTCCATTTAAAACTGGGAAACAAACGCTAGCTTCCTTTACAAGAAACACACTCTGCTTTTGAGAAAAGAGCACTCTTCTACTCTACAGTGTTTCCTATAGGGTCAGAACAGTGAGCTTGCTCAGAAGAAAAGAACTGTGTTTCCTACACAAACGGGCCACATCTAGTTCAACTCTGCTAAGGAAACTGACAAGAACAGTAGCTCCTCTTCAGTCCAATACACTGTACTTGCTGGGAGCAGACGCGAGTGCTATTTGCACTGTGTATGGCAATGGGAGCGCAATAGTGACTCTTCTTACCAGAAAACAACTCTTGCTCGTAGGACCAGAAACTGCGTGTGATTCAACTCTGTTTCTGACTGGGAAACAAACACTACCTAGCCTTACAAGAAACACACTCTGCTTTTGAGAAAAGAGCACTCGCCTACTCTACTATGTTTCCTATGGTGTCCGAACAGTGAGTTGCTCAGAACAAAAGAACTGTGCTTCCTACACACATGGGCCATATCTAGTTCAACTCTGCATAGGAAACTGACAAGAACAGTAGCTCCTCTTCAGTCCAATACACTGTACTTGCTGGGAGCAGACGCGAGTGCTATTTGCACTGTGTATGGCAAAGGGAGCACCATAGTGACTTTCCTTACCAGAAAGCAACTCTTGCTCGTAGTACCAGAAACTGCATGTGATTCAATTCCATGTCGGACTGGGAAACAAACGCTAGCTCCCCTTACAAGAAACACACTCTGCTTTTGAGAAAAGAGCATTCTTCTACTCTACTGTGTTTCCTAAAGGGCCAGAACAGTGAGCTTGCTCAGAACAAAAGAACTGTGCTTCCTACACACGGGCCATATCTAGTTCAACTCTGCTTAGGAAACTGACAAGAACAGTAGCTCCTATTCAGTCCAATACACTGTACTTGCTAGGAGCAGACGCGAGTGCTATTTGCACTGTGTATGGCAATGAGAGCGCAATAGTGACTCTTCTTACCAGAAAACAACTCTTGCTCGTAGGACCAGAATCTGCATGGGATTCAACTTCATTTCTCACTGGGAAACAAACACCAGCTATCCTTACAAGAAACACACTCTGCTTTTGAGAAAAGAGCACTCTTCTACTCTACTGTGTTTCCTATAGGTTCAGAACAGTGAGCTTGCTCAGAACAAAAGAACTGTGCTTCCTACACACACGGGCCATATCTAGTTCAACTCTGCATAGGAAACTGACAAGAACAGTAGCTCCTCTTCTTTCTAATACAATGTACTTGCTGGGAGCAGACGCGAGAGCTATTTGCACTGTGTATGACAATGGGAGCTCAATAGTGACTCTTCCCACCAGAAAACAACTCTTGCCTGTAGGTCCAGAAACTGCATGTGATTCAACTCCATTTAGGACTGGGAAACAAACCATAGCTCGCCTTAGAAGAAACACACTCTGCTTTTGAGAAAAGAGCACTCTTCTACTCTACTGTGTTTCTTATAGGGCCAGAACAGTGAGCTTGCTCAGAACAAAAGAACTGTGCTTCCTACACACACGGGCCATATCTAGTTCAACTCTGCTTAGGAAACTGACAAGAAGAGTAGAACCTCTTCAGTTCAATACACTTTACATGCAGGGAACAGACGCCCGTGCTATTTGCCCTGTGTATGACAATGGGAGCACAATAGTGACTCTTCTTACCAGAAAACAACTCTTGCTCGTAGGACCAGAAACTGCATGGGATTCAACTCCATTTAGGACTGGGAAAAAACCCTAGCTTGCCTTGCAAGAAACACACTATGCTTTTGAGAAAAGAGCACTCTTCTACTCTACTGTGTTTCCTATGGGGTCCGAACAGTGAGCTTGCTCAGAACAAAAGAACTGTGCTTCCTACACACATGGGCCATATCTAGTTTAAATCTGCTTCGTAAACTGACAAGAACAGTAGCTCCTCTTCAGTCCAATACACTGTACTTGCTGGGAGCAGACGCGAGTGCTATTTGCCCTGTGCATGGCAATGGGAGCACCATAGTGACTTTCCTTACGAGAAAACAACTGTTGCTCGTAGTACCAGAAACTGCATGTGATTCAATTCCATGTAGGACTGGGAAACAAACGCTAGCTCGCCTTACAAGAAACACACTCTGCTTTTGAGAAAAGAGCACTCTTCTGCTCTACTGTGTTTCCTAAAGCGCCAGAACAGTGAGCTTGCTCAGAACAAAAGAACTGTGCTTCCTACACACACTGGCCATATCTAGTTCAACTCTGCTTAGGAAACTGACAAGAACAGTAGCTCCTCTACTGTAAAATAAACTGTACTTGCTGGGAACAGACGCGAGTGCTATTTGCACTGTGTATGGAAATGGGAGCACAATAGTGACTCTTTTTACCAGAAAACAACTCTTGCTCGTAGGACCAGAAACTGCATGGGATTCAACTCCATTTAGGACTGGGAAACAAACGCTAGCTCGCCTTACAAAAAACACACTCTGCTTTTGAGAAAAGAGCACTCTTCTACTCTACTGTGTTTCCTATAGGGCCAGAAGAGTGAGCTTGCTCAGAACAAAAGAACTGTGGTTCCTACACAAACGGGCCATATCTAGTTCAACTCTGCTTTGGAAACTGACAAGAACAGTAGATCCTCTTCAGTCCAATACATTGTACATGCTGGGAACAGACGACAGTGCTATTTGCGCTGTGTATGACAATGGGAGCGTAATAGTGACTCTTCTTAACAGAAAAAAACTCTTACTCGTAGGACCAGAAACTGCATGTGATTCAACTCCACTTAGGACTGGGAAACAAACGCTAGCTCGCCTTACAAGAAACACACTCTGCTTTTGAGAAAAGAGCACTCTTCTACTCTACTGTGTTTCCTATGGGCTCGGAACCGTGAGCTTGCTCAGAAAAAAGAACTGTGCTTCCTACACACACGGGTCATATCTAGTTCCACTCTGCTTAGGAAACTGACAAGAACAGTATATCCTCTTCTTTCCAATACACTGTACTTGCTGGGAACATACGCAAGAGCTATTTGCACTGTGTGTGGCTAAGGGAGCGCTATAGTGACTTTCCTTACCAGAAAACAACTCTTGCTCGTAGGACCAGAAACTGCATGTGATTCAACTCCATTTAAAACTGGGAAACAAACGCTAGCTTCCTTTACAAGAAACACACTCTGCTTTTGAGAAAAGAGCACTCTTCTACTCTACAGTGTTTCCTACAGGGTCAGAACAGTGAGCTTGATCAGAACAAAAGAACTGTGTTTCCTACACAAACGGGCCACATCTAGTTCAACTCTGCTATGGAAACTGACAAGAACAGTAGCTCCTCTTCAGTCCAATACACTGTACTTGCTGGGAGCAGACGCGAGTGCTATTTGCACTGTGTATGGCAATGGGAGCACAATAGTGACTCTTCTTACCAGAAAACAACTCTTGCTCGTAGGACCAGAAACTGCGTGTGATTCAACTCTGTTTCTGACTGGGAAACAAACACTAGCTAGCCTTACAAGAAACACACTCTGCTTTTGAGAAAAGAGCACTTGGCTACTCTACTGTGTTTCCTAAGTGGTCCGAACAGTGAGCTTGCTCAGAACAAAAGAACTGTGCTTCCTACACACATGGGCCATATCTAGTTCAACTCTGCTTCGGATACTGACAAGAACAGTAGCTCCTCTTCAGTCCAATACACTGTACTTGCTGGGAGCAGACGCGAGTGCTATTTGCACTGTGTATGGCAAAGGGAGCACATAGTGACTTTCCTTACCAGAAAACAACTCATGCTCGTAGCACCAGAAACTGCATGTGATTCAATTCCATTTAGGACTGGGAAACAAACGCTAGCTCGCCTTACAAGAAACAAACTCTGCTTTTGAGAAAAGAGCACTCTTCTGCTCTACTGTGTTTCCTAAAGGGCCAGAACAGTGAGCTTGCTCAGAACAAAAGAACTGTGCTTCCTACACACGGGCCATATCTAGTTCAACTCTGCTTAGAAAACTGACAAGAACAGTAGCTCCTCTTCAGTCCAATACACTGTACTTGCTAGGAGCAGACGCGAGTGCTATTTGCACTGTGTATGGCAATGGGAGCGCAATAGTGACTCTTCTTACCAGAAAACAACTCTTGCTCGTAGGACCAGAAACTGCATGGGATTCAACTTCATTTCTCACTGGGAAACAAACACTAGCTAGCCTTACAAGAAACACACTCTGCTTTTGAGAAAAGAGCACTCGCCTACTCTACTGTGTTTCCTATGGGGTCCGAACAGTGAGCTTGCTCAGAACAAAAGAACTGTGCTTCCTACACACACGGGCCATATCTAGTTCAACTCTGCTTAGGAAACTGACAAGAACAGTAGCTCCTCTTCAGTCCAATACACTGTACTTGCTAGGAGCAGACGCGAGTGCTATTTGCACTGTGTATGGCAATGAGAGCGCAATAGTGACTCTTCCTACCAGAAAACAACTCTTGCTCGTAGGACCAGAAACTGCATGGGATTCAACTTCATTTCTCACTGGGAAACAAACACTAGCTAGCCTTACAAGAAACACACTCTGCTTTTGAGAAAAGAGCACTCTTCTACTCTAATGTGTTTCCTATAGGTTCAGAACAGTGAGCTTGCTCAGAACAAAAGAACTGTGCTTCCTACACACACGGGCCATATCTAGTTCAACTCTGCATAGGAAACTGACAAGAACAGTAGCTCCTCTACTGTACAATACACTGTACTTGCTGGGAACCGATGCGAGTGCTATTTGCACTGTGTATGGAAATGGGAGCGCAAAAGTGACTCTTTTTACCAGAAAACAACTCTTGCTCGTAGGACAACAAACTGCATGTGATTCAACTCCATTAGGACTGAGAAACAAACGCTAGCTCGCCTTACAAGAAACACACTCTGCTTTTGAGAAAAGAGCACTCTTCTACTCTACTGTGTTTCCTATAGGGCCAGAACAGTGAACTTGCTCAGAACAAAAGAACTGTGCTTCCTATACACACGGGCCATATCTACTTCAACTCTGCTTAGGAAACTGACAAGAACAGTAGATCCTCTTCAGTCTAACACACTGTACATGCTGGGAACAGATGCCAGTGCTATTTGCCCTGTGTATGGCAATGGGAGCACAATAGTGACTCTTCTTACCAGAAAACAACTCTTGCTCATAGGACCAGAAACTGCATGGGATTCAACTCCATTTAGGACTGGCAAACAAACGCTAGCTCGCCTTACAAGAAACACACTATGCTTTTGAGGAAAGAGCACTCTTCTACTCTACTGTGTTTCCTATAGGGCCAGAAGAGTGAGCTTGCTCAGAACAAAAGAACTGTGGTTCCTACACAAACGGGCCATATCTAGTTCAACTCTGCTTTGGAAACTGACAAGAACAGTAGATCCTCTTCAGTCCAATACATTGTACATGCTGGGAACAGACGACAGTGCTATTTGCCCTGTGTATGACAATGGGAGCGTAATAGTGACTCTTCTTAACAGAAAAAAACTCTTACTCGTAGGACCAGAAATTGCATGTGATTCAACTCCATTTAGGACTGGGAAACAAACGCTAGCTCGCCTCACAAGAAACACACTCTGCTTTTGAGAAAAGAGCACTCTTCTACTCTACTGTGTTTCTTATGGGCTCGGAACCGTGAGCTTGCTCAGAAAAAAGAACTGTGCTTCCTACACACAGGGGTCATATCTAGTTCCACTCTGCTTAGGAAACTGACAAGAACAGTATATCCTCTTCTTTCCAATACACTGTACTTGCTGGGAACATACTCGAGTGCTATTTGCACTGTGTGTGGCTAAGGGAGCGCAACAGTGACTTTACTTACCAGAAAACAACTCTTGCTCGTAGGACCAGAAACTGCATGTGATTCAACTCTGTTTCTGACTGGGAAACAAACACTAGCTAGCCTTACAAGAAACACACTCTGCTTTTGAGAAAAGAGCACTCGCCTACTCTACTGTGTTTCCTAAGGGGTCCGAACAGTGAGCTTGCTCAGAGCAAAAGAACTGTGCTTCCTACACACATGGGCCATATCTAGTTCAACTCTGCTTCGGATACTGACAAGAACAGTAGCTCCTCTTCAGTCCAATACACTGTACTTGCTGGGAGCAGACGCGAGTGCTATTTGCACTGTGTATGGCAAAGGGAGCACCATAGTGACTTTCCTTACCAGAAAACAACTCTTGCTCGTAGGACCAGAAACTGCATGGGATTCAACTACTTTTATGACTGGGAAACAAACGCTAACTCGCCTTACAAGAAACACAGTCTCATTTTGAGAAAAGAGCACTCTTCTGCTCTACTGTGTTTCCTAAAGGGCCAGAACAGTGAGCTTGCTCAGATCAAAAGAACTGTGCTTCCTACACACGGGCCATATCTAGTTCAACTCTGCTTAGGAAACTGACAAGAACAGTAGCTCCTCTTCAATCCAATACACTGTACTTGCTAGGAGCAGACGCGAGTGCTATTTGCACTGTGTATGGCAATGGGAGCGCAATAGTGACTGTTCTTACCAGAAAACAACTCTTGCTCGTAGGACCAGAAACTGCATGGGATTCAACTTCATTTCTCACTGGGAAACAAACACTAGCTAGCCTTACAAGAAACACACTCTGCTTTTGAGAAAAGAGCACTCGCCTACTCTACTGTGTTTCCTACGGCGTCCGAACAGTGAGCTTGCTCAGAACAAAAGAACTGTGCTTCCTACACACACGGGCCATATCTAGTTCAACTCTGCTTAGGAAACTGACAAGAAAAGTAGATCCTCTACTGTACAATACACTGTACTTGCTGGGAACAGATGCGAGTGCTATTTGCACTGTGTATGGAAATGGGAGCGCAAAAGTGACTCTTTTTACCAGAAAACAACTCTTGCTCGTAGGACAACAAACTGCATGTGATTCAACTCCATTTAGGACTGAGAAACAAATGCTAGCTCGCCTTACAAGAAACACACTCTGCTTTTGAGAAAAGAGCACTCTTCTACTCTACTGTGTTTCCTATAGGGCCAGAACAGTGAGCTTGCTCAGAACAAAAGAACTGTGCTTCCTATACACACGGGCCATTACTTCAACTCTGCTTAGGAAACTGACAAGAACAGTAGATCCTCTTCAGTCTAACACACTGTACATGCTGGGAACAGATGCCAGTGCTATTTGCCCTGTGTATGGCAATGGGAGCACAATAGTGACTCTTCTTACCAGAAAACAACTCTTGCTCATAGGACCAGAAACTGCATGGGATTCAACTCCATTTAGGACTGGCAAACAAACGCTAGCTCGCCTTACAAGAAACACACTATGCTTTTGAGGAAAGAGCACTCTTCTACTCTACTGTGTTTCCTATAGGGCCAGAAGAGTGAGCTTGCTCAGAACAAAAGAACTGTGGTTCCTACACAAACGGGCCATATCTAGTTCAACTCTGCTTTGGAAACTGACAAGAACAGTAGATCCTCTTCAGTCCAATACATTGTACATGCTGGGAACAGACGACAGTGCTATTTGCCCTGTGTATGACAATGGGAGCATAATAGTGACTCTTCTTAACAGAAAAAAACTCTTACTCGTAGGACCAGAAATTGCATGTGATTCAACTCCATTTAGGACTGGGAAACAAACGCTAGCTCGCCTCACAAGAAACACACTCTGCTTTTGAGAAAAGAGCACTCTTCTACTCTACTGTGTTTCTTATGGGCTCGGAACCGTGAGCTTGCTCAGAAAAAAGAACTGTGCTTCCTACACACAGGGGTCATATCTAGTTCCACTCTGCTTAGGAAACTGACAAGAACAGTATATCCTCTTCTTTCCAATACACTGTACTTGCTGGGAACATACGCGAGTGCTATTTGCACTGTGTGTGGCTAAGGAAGCGCAACAGTGACTTTACTTACCAGAAAACAACTCTTGCTCGTAGGACCAGAAACTGCGTGTGATTCAACTCTGTTTCTGACTGGGAAACAAACACTAGCTAGCCTTACAAGAAACACACTCTGCTTTTGAGAAAAGAGCACTCGCCTACTCTACTGTGTTTCCTAAGGGGTCCGAACAGTGAGCTTGCTCAGAACAAAAGAACTGTGCTTCCTACACACATGGGCCATATCTAGTTCAACTCTGCTTCGGATACTGACAAGAACAGTAGCTCCTCTTCAGTCCAATACACTGTACTTGCTGGGAGCAGACGCGAGTGCTATTTGCACTGTGTATGGCAAAGGGAGCACCATAGTGACTTTCCTTACCAGAAAACAACTCTTGCTCGTAGGACCAGAAACTGCATGGGATTCAACTACTTTTATGACTGGGAAACAAACGCTAACTCGCCTTACAAGAAACACAGTCTCATTTTGAGAAAAGAGCACTCTTCTGCTCTACTGTGTTTCCTAAAGGGCCAGAACAGTGAGCTTGCTCAGATCAAAAGAACTGTGCTTCCTACACACGGGCCATATCTAGTTCAACTCTGCTTAGGAAACTGACAAGAACAGTAGCTCCTCTTCAATCCAATACACTGTACTTGCTAGGAGCAGACGCGAGTGCTATTTGCACTGTGTATGGCAATGGGAGCGCAATAGTGACTGTTCTTACCAGAAAACAACTCTTGCTCGTAGGACCAGAAACTGCATGGGATTCAACTTCATTTCTGACTGGGAAACAAACACTAGCTAGCCTTACAAGAAACACACTCTGCTTTTGAGAAAAGAGCACTCGCCTACTCTACTGTGTTTCCTACGGCGTCCGAACAGTGAGCTTGCTCAGAACAAAAGAACTGTGCTTCCTACACACACGGGCCATATCTAGTTCAACTCTGCTTAGGAAACTGACAAGAAAAGTAGATCCTCTTCAGTCCATTACACTGTACATGCTGAGAACAGACGCCAGTGCTATTTGCCCTGTGTATGACAATGGGAGCGTAATAGTGACTCTTCTTACCAGAAAACAACTCTTGCTTGTAGGACCAGAAACTGCGTGGGATTCAACTACTTTTATGACTGGGAAACAAACGCTAACTCGCCTTACAAGAAACACACTCTAATTTTGAAAAAGAGCACTCTTCTACTCTACTGTGTTTCCTATTGGGCCAGAACAGTGAGCTTGCTCAGAAAAAAAGAACTGTGCTTACTATACACACGGGTCATATCTAGTTCAATTCTGCTTAGGAAACTGACAAGAACAGTAGCTCCCCTTCATTCCAATACACTGTACTTGATGGGAGCAGACGAGAGTGCTATTTGCACTGTGTGTGGCTAAGGGAGCACAATAGTGACTCTTCTTAACATAAAACAACTCTTGCTCCTAGGACCAGAAACTGCATGTGATTCAACTCCATATAGGACTGGGAAACAAATGCTAGCTCGCCTTACAAGAAACACACTCTGCTTTAGAGAAAAGAGCACTCTTCTACTTTACTGTGTTTCCTATAGGGCCAGAACAGTGAGCTTGCTCAGAACATAAGAACTGTGCTTCCTACACACACGGGCCATATCTAGTTCAACTCGGCTTAGGAACCTGACACGAACAGTAGGTCCTCTTCAGTCCAATACACTGTACGTGCTGGGAACAGACGCGAGTGCTATTTGCACTGTGTATGGCAAAGGGAGCACAATAGTGACTTTCCTTACCAGAAAACAACTCTTGCTCATAGTACCAGATACTGCATGTGATTCAAATCCATTTAGGACTGGGAAACAAACTCTAGCTCACCCTACAAGAAACACACTCTGCTTTTGAGAAAAGAGCACTCTTCTACTCTACTGTTTTTCCTATAGGGCCAGAACAGTGAGCTTGCTCAGAACAAAAGAACTGTGCTTCCTACACACACGGGCCATATCTAGTTCAACTCTGCTTAGAAAACTGACAAGAACAGTAGCTCCTCTTCAGTCCAATACACTGTACTTGCTGGGAACAGACGCGAGTGCTATTTGCACTGTGTATGGCAAGGGAACGCAATAGTGACTCTTCTTACCAGAAAACAACTCTTGCTTGCAGGACCACAAACTGCGTGGGATTCAACTCCGTTTCTAACCGGGAAACAAACACTAGCTAGCCTTACAAGAAACACACTCTGCTTTTGAGAAAAGAGCACTCTTCTACTCTACTGTGTTTCCAAAGGAGTCCGAACAGTGAGCTTGCTCAGAACAAAAGAACTGTGCTTACTACACACACGGGTCATATCTAGTTCAACTCTGCTTAGGAAACTGACAAGAAGAGAAGCTCCTCTTCTTTCCAATACACTGTACTTGCTGGAAGCAGACTCGAGAGCTATTTGCACTGCATATGACATTGGGAGCTCAATAGTGACTCTTCTTACCAGAAAACAACTCTGCTCGTAGGACCAGAAACTGCATGGGATTCAAATTCGTTTCTGATTGGGAAACAAACACTAGCTAGCCTTACAAGAAACACACTCTGCTTTTGAGAAAAGAGCACGCTTCTACGCTACTGTGTTTCCTATAGGGCCAGAACAGTGAGCTTGCTCAGAACAAAAGAACTGTGCTTCCTAAACACACGGGCCATATCTTGTTCAACTCTGCTCAGTAAACTGACAAGAACAGTAGACCCTCTTCAGTCCAATACACTGTACTTGCTGCGAACAGACGCCAGTGCTATTTGCACTGTGTATGGCAATTGGACCACAATAGTGACTCGTCTTACCAGAAAACAACTCTTGCTCATAGGACAAAAAATTGCATGTGACTCAACTCCATTTAGGACTGGGAAACAAACTCTAGCTCGCTTTACAAGAAACACACACTGCTTTTGAGAAAAGAGCACTCTTCTACTCTACTGTGTTTCCTATAGGGCCAAAACAATGAGCTTTCTCAGAAAAAAAGAACTGTGCTTCCTACACACACGGGCCATATCTAGTTCAACTCTGCTTAGGAACCTGACAAGAACAGTAGATCTTCTTCAGTCCAATACACTGTACTTGCTGCGAACAGACGCCAGTGCTATTTGTCCTGTGTATGGCAATGGCAGCTCAATAGTGAGTCTTCATACCAGAAAACAACTCTTGCTCGTAGTACCAAAAACTGCATGGGATTCAAGTCCATTTAGGACTGCGAAACAAACGCTAGCTCGCCTTACAAGAAACACACTCTGCTTTAGAGAAAAGAGCACTCTTCTACTCTACTGTGTTTCCTATGGGTTCCAAACAGTGAGCTTGCTCAGAACAAAAGAACTGTGCTCCCTACACACACGGATCATATCTAGTTCAACTCTGCTATTGAAACTGACAAGAACAGTAGCACCTATTCAGTCCAATACACTGTACTTGCTGGGAACAGAGCCGAGTGCTATTTGCACTGTGTATGGCAATGGGAGCACAATGTGACTTTCCGTACCAGAAAACAACTCTTGTTCGTAGGACCAGAAACTGCATGTGATTCAACTCCATTTAGGACTGGGAAACAAACACTAGCTTGCCTTACAAAAAACACACTCTGCTTTTGAGAAAAGAGCACTTTTCTACTCTACTGTGTTTCCTATGTGGTCCGAACAGTGAGCTTGCTCAGAACAAAAGAACTGTGCTTCCTACACACACGGCCATATCTAGTTCAATTCTGATTAGGGACCTGACAAGAGCAGTAGATCCTCTTCAGTCCAATACACTGTACTTGCTGGGAACAGACGCCAGTGCTATTTTTCCTGTGTATGACAATGGCAGCGCAATAGTGACTATTCTTAACATAAAACAACTCTTGCTCCTAGGACCAGAAAGTGCATGTGATTCCACTCCATTTAGGACTGGGAAACAAACGCTAGCTCGCCTTACATGAAACACACTCTGCTTTAGAGAAAAGAGCACTCTTCTACTCTACTGTGTTTCCTATGGGGTCCAAACAGTGAGCTTTCTCAGAACAAAAGAACTGTGCTTCCTACACACACGGACCATATGTAGTTCAACTCTGCTTAGGAAACTGACAAGAACAGTAGCTCCTATTCAGTCCAATACACTGTAATTGCTGGGAAAAGCTTCGAGTGCTATTTGCCCTGTGTATGGCAATTGGAGCGCAATAGTGACTTTCCTTACCAGAAAACAACTCTTGTTTGTAGGACCAGAAACTGCATGTGATTCAAATCCATTTAGGACTAGGAAACAAATGCTAGCTCGCCTTACAAGAAACACACTCTGCTTTTGAGAAAAGAGCACTCTTCTACTCTACTGTGTTTCCTATGGAGTCTGAACAGTGAGCTTGCTCAGAACAAAAGAACTGTGCTTCCTACACACACGGCCATATCTAGTTCAATTCTGCTTAGGAACCTGACAAGAGCAGTAGATCCTCTTCAGTCCAATACACTGTACTTGCTGGGAACAGACGCCAGTGCTATTTGTCCTGTGTATGGCAATGGGAGCGCAGTAGTGACTCTTCTTACAAGAAAACAACTCTTGCTCGTAGGACCAGAAACTGCGTGTGATTCAACTCTGTTTCTGACTGGGAAACAAACACTAGCTAGCCTTACAAGAAACACACTCTGCTTTTGAGAAAAGAGCACTCGCCTACTCTACTGTGTTTCCTATGTGGTCCGAACAGCGAGCTTGCTCAGAACAAAAGAACTGTGCTTCCTACACACACGGGCCATATCTAGTTCAACACTGCTTAGGAAACTGACAAGAACAGTAGATACTCTTCAGTCCAATACACTGTACATGCTGGGAACAGACGCCATTGCTATTTGCCCTGTGTATGAAAATGGGAGCGTAATAGTGACTCTTCTTAAAAGAAAACAACTCTTGCTCATAGGACCAGAAACTGCATGGGATTCAACTCCATTTATGACTTTGAAACGAACGCTAGCTCGCCTTAGAAGAAACACACTCTGCTTTTGAGAAAAGAGCACTCTTCTACTCTACTGTTTTTCTTATAGGGCCAGAAGAGTGAGCTTGCTCAGAACAAAAGAACTGTGCTTCCTACACACACAGGCCATATCTAGTTCAACTCTGCTGAGGAAACTGACAAGAAGAGTAGATCCTCTTCAGTCCAATACACTTTACATGCTGGGAACAGACCCCCATGCTATTTGCCCTATGTATGACAATAGGAGCACAATAGTGACTCTTCTTACCAGAAAACAACTCTTGCTCATAGGACCAGAAACTGCATGGGATTCAACTCCATTTAGGACTGGGAAAGAAACGCTAGCTTGCCTTACAAGAAACACACTCTGCTTTTGAAAAAAGAGCACTCTTGTACTCTACTGTGTTTCCTATGGGGTCCGAACAGTGAGCTTGCTCAGAACAAAAGAACTCTGCTTCCCACAAACATGGGCCATATCTAGTTCAACTCTGCTTTGGAAACTGACAAGAACAGTTGCTCCTCTTCAGTCCAATACACTGTACTTGCTGGGAGCAGATGCGAGTGCTATTTGCACTGTGTATGGCAAAGGGAGCACCATAGTGACTTTCCTTACCAGAAAACAACTGTTGCTCGTAGTACCAGAAACTGCATATGATTCAATTCCATTTAGGACTGGGAAACAAACGCTAGCTCACCTTACAAGAAACACACTCTGCTTTTGAGAAAAGAGCATTCTTCTACTCTACTGTGTTTCCTAAAGGGCCAGAACAGTGAGCTTGCTCAGAACAAAAGAACTGTGCTTCATACACACGGGCCGTATCTAGTTCAACTCTGCTTAGGAAACTGACAAGAACCGTAGCTCCTCTTCATTCCAATACACTGTACTTGCTAGGAGCAGACGTGAGTGCTATTTACACTGTGTATGGCAATGGGAGCGCAATAGTGACTCTTCTTACCAGAAAACAACTCTTGCTCGTAGGACCAGAAACTGCATGGGATTCAACTTCATTTCTCACTGTGAAACAAACACTAGGTAGCCTTACAAGAAACACACTCTGCTTTTGAGAATAGAGCACTCCTCTACTCTACTGTGTTTCCTATAGGTTCAGAACAATGAGCTTGCTAGAACAAAAGAACTGTGCTTCCTACACACACGGGCCATATCTAGTTCAACTCTGCATAGGAAACTGACAAGAACAGTAGCTCCTCTTCTGTCTAATACAATGTACTTGCTGGGAGCAGACGCGAGAGCTATTTGCACTGTGTATGACAATGGGAGCTCAATAGTGACTCTTCCCACCAGAAAACAACTCTTGCCTGTAGGACGAGAAACTGCATGTGATTCAACTCCATTTAGGACTGGTAAACAAAGGCTAGCTCGCCTTAGAAGAAACGCACTCTGCTTTTGAGAAAAGAGCACTCTTCTACTCTACTGTGTTTCCTATAGGTCCAGAACAGCGAGCTTGCTCAGAACAAAAAACTGTGCTTCCTACACACAGGGGCCATATTTAGTTCAACTCTGCTTAGGAAAATGACAAGAACAGTAGCTCCTCTTCTGTTCAATACCCTGTACTTGCTGGGAACAGACGCCAGTGCTATTTGCCCTGTGTATGACAATGGGAGCACAATAGTGACTCTTCTTACCAGAAAACAACTCTTGCTCATAGGACCAGAAACTGCATGGGACTCAACTCCATTTAGGACTGGGAAACAAACCCTAGCTTGCCTTACAAGAAACACACTCTGCTTTTGAGAAAAGAGCACTCTTCTACTCTACTGTGTTTCCTATGGGTTCCGAACAGAGAGTTTGCTCAGAACAAAAGAACTGTGCTTCCTACACACATGGGCCATATCTTGTTCAACTCTGCTTTGGAAACTGACAAGAACAATAGCTCCTCTTCAGTCCAATACACTGTACTTGCTGGGAGCAGACGTGAGTGCTATTTGCACTGTGTATGACAAAGGGAGCACCATAGTGACTTTCCTTACCAGAAAACAACTGTTGCTCGTAGTACCAGAAACTGCTTGTGATTCAATTCCATTTAGGACTGGGAAACAAACGCTAGCTCCCCTTACAAGAAACACACTCTGCTTTTGAGAAAAGAGCATTCTTCTACACTACTGTGTTTCCTAAAGGCCCAGAACAGTGAGCTTGCTCAGAACAAAAGAACTGTGCTTCCTACACACACGGGCCATATCTAGTTCAACTCTGTTTAGGAAACTGACAAGAACAGTAGCTCCTCTTCTGTCTAATACAATGTACTTGCTGGGAGCAGACGCGAGAGCTATTTGCACTGTGTATGACAATGGGAGCTCAATAGTGACTCTTCCCACCAGAAAACAACTCTTGCCTGTAGGACGAGAAACTGCATGTGATTCAACTCCATTTAGGACTGGTAAACAAAGGCTAGCTCGCCATAGAAGAAACGCACTCTGCTTTTGAGAAAAGAGCACTCTTCTACTCTACTGTGTTTCCTATAGGTCCAGAACAGCGAGCTTGCTCAGAACAAAAAACTGTGCTTCCTACACACAGGGGCCATATTTAGTTCAACTCTGCTTAGGAAAATGACAAGAACAGTAGCTCCTCTTCTGTTCAATACCCTGTACTTGCTGGGAACAGACGCCAGTGCTATTTGTCCTGTGTATGACAATGGGAGCACAATAGTGACTCTTCTTACCAGAAAACAACTCTTGCTCATAGGACCAGAAACTGCATGGGACTCAACTCCATTTAGGACTGGGAAACAAACCCTAGCTTGCCTTACAAGAAACACACTCTGCTTTTGAGAAAAGAGCACTCTTCTACTCTACTGTGTTTCCTATGGGTTCCGAACAGAGAGTTTGCTCAGAACAAAAGAACTGTGCTTCCTACACACATGGGCCATATCTTGTTCAACTCTGCTTTGGAAACTGACAAGAACAATAGCTCCTCTTCAGTCCAATACACTGTACTTGCTGGGAGCAGACGTGAGTGCTATTTGCACTGTGTATGACAAAGGGAGCACCATAGTGACTTTCCTTACCAGAAAACAACTGTTGCTCGTAGTACCAGAAACTGCTTGTGATTCAATTCCATTTAGGACTGGGAAACAAACGCTAGCTCCCCTTACAAGAAACACACTCTGCTTTTGAGAAAAGAGCATTCTTCTACACTACTGTGTTTCCTAAAGGCCCAGAACAGTGAGCTTGCTCAGAACAAAAGAACTGTGCTTCCTACACACACGGGCCATATCTAGTTCAACTCTGTTTAGGAAACTGACAAGAACAGTAGCTCCTCTTCAGTCCAATACACTGTACTTGCTAGGAGCAGACACGAGTGCTATTTGCACTGTGTATGGCAATGGGAGCACAATAGTGACTCTTCTTACCAGAAAACAACTCTTGCTCGTAGGACGAGAAAATGCATGGGATTCAACTTCATTTCTCACTGGGAAACAAACACTAGCTAGCCTTACAAGAAACACACTCTGCTTTTGAGAAAAGAGCACTCTTCTACTCTACTGTGTTTCCTATAGGTTAAGAACAGTGAGCTTGCTCAGAACAAAAGAACTGTGCTTCCTACACACACGGGCCATATCTAGTTCAACTCTGCTTAGGAAACTGACAACAATAGTAGCTCCTCTTCAGTTCAATATAGTGTACTTGCTGGGAGCACACACGAGTGCTATTTGCACTGTGTATGGCAAAGGGAGCACAATAGTGACTCTTCTTACCAGAAAACAACTCTTGCTTGTAGGACCAGAAACTGAGTGGGATTCAACTCCTTTTCTGACTGGGAAACAAGCACTTGCTATCCTTACAAGAAACAAACTCTGCTTTTGAGAAAAGAGCACTCTTCTACTCTACTGTGTTTCCTATGGGGTCCGAACAGTGAGCTTGCTCAGAACAAAAGAACTGTGCTTCCTACACACACGGGCCATATCTAGTTCAACTCTGCTTTGGAAACTGACAAGAACAGTAGATCGTCCTCAGTCCAATACATTGTACATACTGGGAACAAACGACAGTGCTATTTGCGCTGTGTATGACAATGGTAGCGTAATAGTGCCTCTTGTTACCAGAAAACAACTCTTGCTTGTAGGACCAGAAACTGCATGTGATTCAACTCCATTTAGGACTGGGAAACAAATGGTAGCTCGCCTTAGAAGAAACACACTCTGCTTTTGAGAAAAGAGCACTCATCTACTCTACTGTGTTTCATATAAGTTCTGAACAGTGAGCTTGCTCAGAACAAAAGAACTGTGCTTCCTACACACACGGGCCATATCTAGTTCAACTCTGCTTAGGAAACTGACAAGAACATTAGCTCCTCTTCTGTCCAATACAATGTACTTGCTCGGAGCAGACGCGAGAGCTATTTGTACTGTGTATGACAATGGGAGCTCAATAGTGACTCTTCCCACCAGAAAACAACTCTTGCCTGTTGGATGAGACACTGCATGTGATTCAACTCCACTTAGTACTGGTAAACAAACGCTAGCTCGCCTTAGAAGAAACGCACTCTGCTTTTGAGAAAAGAGCACTCTTCTACTCTACTGTGTTTCCTATAGGGCCAGAACATCGAGCTTGCTCAGAACAAAAAACTGTGCTTCCTACACACAGGGGCCATATTTAGTTCAACTCTGCTTAGGAAACTGACAAGAACAGTAGCTCCTCTTCTGTCTAATACAATGTACTTGCTGGGAGCAGACGCGAGAGCTATTTGCACTGTGTATGACAATGGGAGCTCAATAGTGACTCTTCCCACCAGAAAACAACTCTTGCCTGTAGGACCAGAAACTGCATGTGATTCAACTCCCTTTAGGACTGGGAAATAAACCGTAGCTTGCCTTAGAAGAAACACACTCTGCTTTTGAGAAAAGAGCACTCTTCTACTCTACTGTTTTTCTTATAGGGCCAGAACAGTGAGCTTGCTCAGAACAAAAGAACTGTGCTTCCCACACACATGGGCCATATCTAGTTCAATTCTGCTTCGGAAACTGACAAGAACAGTAGCTCCTCTTCAGTCCAATACACTGTACTTGCTGGGAGCAGACGCAAGTGCTATTTGCACTGTGTATGGCAAAGGGAGCACCATAGTGACTTTCCTTACCAGAAAACAACTGTTGCTCATAGTACCAGAAACTGCATGTGATTCAATTCCATTTAGGACTGGGAAACCAACGCTAGCTCCCCTTACAAGAAACACACTCTGCTTTTGAGAAAAGAGCATTCCTCTACTCTACTGTGTTTCCTAAACGGCCAAAACAGTGAGCTTGCTCAGAACAAAAGAACTGTGCTTCCTACACACGGGCCATATCTACTTCAACTTTGCTTAGGAAACTGACAAGAACAGTAGCTCCTCTTCTGTCTAATACAATGTACTTGCTGGGAGCAGACGCGAGAGCTATTTGCACTGTGTATGACAATGGGAGCTCAATTGTGACTCTTCCCACCAGAAAACAACTCTTGCCTGTAGGACGAGAAACTGCATGTGATTCAACTCCATTTAGGACTGGTAAACAAAGGCTAGCTCGCCTTAGAAGAAACGCACTCTGCTTTTGAGAAAAGAGCACTCTTCTACTCTACTGTGTTTCCTATAGGGCCAGAACAGCGAGCTTGCTCAGAACAAAAAACTGTGCTTCCTACACACAGGGGCCATATTTAGTTCAACTCTGCTTAGGAAAATGACAAGAACAGTAGCTCCTCTTCTGTCCAATACCCTGTACTTGCTGGGAACAGACGCCAGTGCTATTTGCCCTGTGTATGACAATGGGAGCACAATAGTGACTCTTCTTACCAGAAAACAACTCTTGCTCATAGGACCAGAAACTGCATGGGACTCAACTCCATTTAGGACTGGGAAACAAACCCTAGCTTGCCTTACAAGAAACACACTCTGCTTTTGAGAAAAGAGCACTCTTCTACTCTACTGTGTTTCCTATGGGTTCCGAACAGAGAGTTTGCTCAGAACAAAAGAACTGTGCTTCCTACACACATGGGCCATATCTTGTTCAACTCTGCTTCGGAAACTGACAAGAACAATAGCTCCTCTTCAGTCCAATACACTGTACTTGCTGGGAGCAGACGTGAGTGCTATTTGCACTGTGTATGACAAAGGGAGCACCATAGTGACTTTCCTTACCAGAAAACAACTGTTGCTCGTAGTACCAGAAACTGCATGTGATTCAATTCCATTTAGGACTGGGAAACAAACGCTATCTCCCCTTACAAGAAACACACTCTGCTTTTGAGAAAAGAGCATTCTTCTACACTACTGTGTTTCCTAAAGGCCCAGAACAGTGAGCTTGCTCAGAACAAAAGAACTGTGCTTCCTACACACACGGGCCATATCTAGTTCAACACTGTTTAGGAAACTGACAAGAACAGTAGCTCCTCTTCAGTCCAATACACTGTACTTGCTAGGAGCAGACACGAGTGCTATTTGCACTGTGTATGGCAATGGGAGCACAATAGTGACTCTTCTTACCAGAAAACAACTCTTGCTCGTAGGACCAGAAAATGCATGGGATTCAACTTCATTTCTCACTGGAAAACAAACACTAGCTAGCCTTACAAGAAACATACTCTGCTTTTGAGAAAAGAGCACTCTTCTACTCTACTGTGTTTCCTATAGGTTCAGAACAGTGAGCTTGCTCAGAACAAAAGAACTGTGCTTCCTACACACACGGGCCATATCTAGTTCAACTCTGCTTAGGAAACTGACAACAATAGTAGCTCCTCTTCAGTTCAATATAGTGTACTTGCTGGGAGCATACACGAGTGCTATTTGCACTGTGTATGGCAAAGGGAGCACAATAGTGACTCTTCTTACCAGAAAACAACTCTTGCTTGTAGGACCAGAAACTGAGTGGGATTCACCTCTTTTTCTGACTGGGAAACAAACACTTGCTAGCCTTACAAGAAACAAACTCGGCTTTTGAGAAAAGAGCACTCTTCTACTCTACTGTGTTTCCTATGGTGTCCGAACAGTGAGCTTGCTCAGAACAAAAGAACTGTGCTTCCTACACACACGGGCCATATCTAGTTCAACTCTGCTTTGGAAACTGACAAGAACAGTAGATCGTCCTCAGTCCAATACATTGTACATACTGGGAACAAACGACAGTGCTATTTGTGCTGTGTATGACAATGGGAGCGTAATAGTGCCTCTTGTTACCAGAAAACAACTCTTGCTTGTAGGACCAGAAACTGCATGTGATTCAACTCTATTTAGGACTGGGAAACAAATGGAAGCTCGCCTTAGAAGAAACACACTCTGCTTTTGAGAAAAGAGCACTCATCTACTCTACTGTGTTTCATATAAGTTCTGAACAGTGAGCTTGCTCAGAACAAAAGAACTGTGCTTCCTACACACACGGGCCATATCTAGTTCAACTCTGCTTAGGAAACTGACAAGAACATTAGCTCCTCTTCTGTCCAATACAACGTACTTGCTCGGAGCAGACGCGAGAGCTATTTGCACTGTGTATGACAATGGGAGCTCAATAGTGACTCTTCCCACCAGAAAACAACTCTTGCCTGTTGGATGAGACACTGCATGTGATTCAACTCCATTTAGTACTGGTAAACAAACGCTAGCTCGCCTTAGAAGAAACGCACTCTGCTTTTGAGAAAAGAGCACTCTTCTACTCTACTTTGTTTCCTATAGGGCCAGAACAGCGAGCTTGCTCAGAACAAAAAACTGTGCTTCCTACACACAGGGGCCATATTTAGTTCAACTCTGCTTAGGAAACTGACAAGAACAGTAGCTCCTCTTCTGTCCAATACACTGTACTTGCTGGGAACAGACGCCAGTGCTATTTGCCCTGTGTATGACAATGGGAGCACAATAGTGACTCTTCTTACCAGAAAACAACTCTTGCTCACAGGACCAGAAACTGCATGGGACTCAACTCCATTTAGGACTGGGAAACAAACGCTAGCTTGCCTTACAAGAAACACACTCTGCTTTTGAGAAAAGAGCACTCTTCTACTCTACTGTGTTTCCTATGGGTTCCGAACAGAGAGTTTGCTCAGAACAAAAGAACTGTGCTTCCTACACACATGGGCCATATCTTGTTCAACTCTGTTTAGGAAACTGACAAGAACAGTAGCTCCTCTTCAGTCCAATACACTGTACTTGCTAGGAACAGACGCGAGTGCTATTTGCACTGTGTATGGCAATAGGAGCGCAATAGTGACTCTTCTTACCAGAAAACAACTCTTGCTCGTAGGACCAGAAAATGCATGGGATTCAACTTCATTTCTCACTGGGAAACAAACACTAGCTAGCCTTACAAGAAACACACTCTGCTTTTGAGAAAAGAGCACTCTTCTACTCTACTGTGTTTCCTATAGGTTCAGAACAGTGAGCATGCTCAGAACAAAAGAACTGTGCTTCCTACACACACGGGCCATATCTAGTTCAACTCTGCTTAGGATACTGACAAGAACAGTAGCTCCTCTTCTGTCTAATACAATGTACTTGCTGGGAGCAGACGCGAGAGCTATTTGCACTGTGTATGACAATGGGAGCTCAATAGTGACTCTTCCCACCAGAAAACAACTCTTGCCTGTAGGACCAGAAACTGCATGTGATTCAACTCCCTTTAGGACTGTGAAATAAACCCTAGCTCGCCTTAGAAGAAACACACTCTGCTTTTGAGAAAAGAGCACTCTTCTACTCTACTGTTTTTCTTATAGGGCCAGAACAGTGAGCTTGCTCAGAACAAAGAACTGTGCTTCCCACACACATGGGCCATATCTAGTTCAATTCTGCTTCGGAAACTGACAAGAACAGTAGCTCCTCTTCAGTCCAATACACTGTACTTGCTGGGAGCAGACGCAAGTGCTATTTGCACTGTGTATGGCAATGGGAGCACCATAGTGACTTTCCTTACCAGAAAACAACTGTTGCTCATAGTACCAGAAACTGCATGTGATTCAATTCCATTTAGGACTGGGAAACCAACGCTAGCTCCCCTTACAAGAAACACACTCTGCTTTTGAGAAAAGAGCATTCCTCTACTCTACTGTGTTTCCTAAACGGCCAAAACAGTGAGCTTGCTCAGAACAAAAGAACTGTGCTTCCTACACACGGGCCATATCTAGTTCAACTCTGCTTAGGAAACTGACAAGAACAGTAGCTCCTCTTCAGTCCAATATACTGTACTTGCTAGGAGCAGACGTGAGTGCTATTTGCACTGTGTATGGCAATGGGAGCGCAATAGTGACTCTTCTTACCAGAAAAAAACTATTGCTCGTAGAATCAGAAACTGCATGGGATTCAACTTCATTTCTCACTCGGAAACAAACACTAGCTAGCCTTACAAGAAACACACTCTGCTTTTGAGAAAAGAGCACTCTTCTACTCTACTGTGTTTCCTATAGGTTGAGAACAGTGAGCTTGCTCAGAACAAAAGAACTTTGCATCCTACATACACGTCCATATCTAGTTCAACTCTGCTTAGGAAACTGACAAGAACAGTAGCTCCTCTTCAGTCCAGTACACTGTACTTGCTGGGAGCAGACGCGAGGGCTATTTGCACTGTGTATGGCAATGGGAACGCAATATTAAAACCTCTTACCAGAAAACAACTCTTCCTCGTAGGACCAGAAACTGCATGGGATTCAACTCCGTTTCTGACTGGGAAACAAAACTTGCTAGCCTTAAAAGAAACACACTCTGCATTTGAGAAAAGAACACTCTTCTACTCTACTGTGTTTCCTATGGGGTCCGAAAAGTGAGCTTGCTCAGAACAAAAGAACTGTGCTTCCTACACACACGGGCCATATCTAGTTCAACTCTGCTTAGGAAACTGACAAGAACAGTAGCTCCTCCTCTGTCCAATACACAGTACTTGCTGGGAACAGACGCGAGTGCTATTTGCACTGTGTATGGCAATGGGAGCGCAATAGTGAAACCTCTTACCAGAAAACAACTCTTCCTCGTAGGACCAGAAACTGCATGGGATTCAACTCCGTTTCTGTCTGGGAAACAAAACTAGCTAGCCTTAAAAGAAACACACTCTGCATTTGAGAAAAGAACACTCTTCTACTCTACTGTGTTTCCTATGAGGTCAGAACAGTGAGCTTGCTCAGAACAAAAGAACTGTGCTTCCTACACACACGGGCCATATCTAGTTCAACTCTGCTTAGGAAACTGACAAGAACAGTAGCTCCTCCTCTGTCCAATACACAGTACTTGCTGGGAACAGACGCGAGTGCTATTTGCACTGCGTATGGCAAAGCTAGCACAATAGTGACTTTCTTTACCAAAAAACAACTCTTGATGGTAGTACCAAAAACTGCATGTGATTCAATTCCATTTAGGATTGGGAAACAAACGTTAGCTCACCTTAAAAGAAACACACTCTGCTTTTGAGAAAAGAGCACTCTTCTACTCTACTGTCTATCCTATAGGGCCAGAACAGTGAGCTTGCTCAGAACAAAAGAACTGTGCTTCATACACACACGGGCCATATCTGGTTCAACTCTGCTTATGAAACTGACAAGAACAGTAGCTCCTCTTCAGTCCAATACACTGTACTTGCTGGGAACAGACGCGATTGCTATTTGCACTGTGTATGGCAATGGGAGCGCAATAGTGACTCTTCTTACCAGAAAACAACTCTTGCTCGTAGGACCAGAAACTGCATGTGATTCAACTCCATTTAGGACTGGGAAACAAACGCTAGCTTGCCTTACAAGAAACACACTCTGCTTTCGAGAAAAGAGTACTCTTCTACTCTACTATGTTTCCTAAGGGGTCTGAACAGTGAGCTTGCTCAGAACAAAAGAACTGTGCTTCCTATACACATGGGCCATATCTAGTTCAACTGTGCTTAGGAAACTGACAAGAACAGTAGGTCCTCTTCAGTCCAATACACTGTACTTGCTGCGAGCAGACGGGAGTGCTATTTGCACTGTGTATGACAATGGGAGCTCCATAGTGACTCTTTTTACCAGAAAACAACTCTTGCTTGTAGGACCAGAAACTGCATGTGATTCAACTCCATGTAACTGGGAAAGAAACGCTAGCTTGCCTTAGAAGAAACACACTCTGCTTTTGAGAAAAGAGTCTCTTCTACTCTACTATGTTTCCTATAGGGGGAGAACAGTTAGCTTGCTCAGAACAAAAGAACTGTGCTTCCTACACACACGGGCCATATCTAGTTCAACTCTGCTTAGGAAACTGACAAGAACAGTAGATTCTCTTCAGGCTAATACACTGTACATGCTGGGAACAGACGCCAGTGCTATTTGCCCTGTGTATTACAATGGGAGCACAATAGTGACTCTTCATACTAGAAAACAACTATTGTTTGTAGGACCAGAAACTGCATGTGATTCAACTCCATTTAGGACTGGGAAACAAACCCTAGCTCGCCTTAGAAGAAAAACACTCTGCTTTTGAGAAAAGAGCACTCTTCTACTCTACTGTGTTTCTTATAGGGCCAGGACAGTGAGCTTGCACAGAACAAAAGAACCGTGCTTCCTACACACACGGGCCATATCTAGTTCAACTCTGCTTAGAAAACTGACTAGAAGAGTAGATCCTCTTCAGTCCAATACACTGTACATGCGGGGAACAGACGCCCATGCTATTTGCTTTGTGTAGGACAATGGGAGCACAATAGTGACTCTTCTTACCAGAAAACAACTCTTGCTCGTAGGACCAGAAACTGCATGGGATTCAACTGCATTTAGGACTGGGAAACAAACGCTAGCTCGCCTTACAAGAAACACACTCTGCTTTTGAGAAAAGAGCACTCTTCTACTCTACTGTGTATCTTATAGGGCCAGAAGAGTGAGCTAGCTCAGAACAAAAGAACTGTGCTTCCTACACACACGGGCCATATCTAGTTCAACTCTGCTTATGAAACTGACAAGAACAGTAGCTCCACTTCAGTCCGATACACTGAACTTGCTGGGAACAGACGCATGTGCTATTTGCATTGTGTATGGCAAAGGTAGCACAATAGTGACTCTTCTTACCAGAAAACAACTCTTGTTCGTAGGACCAGAAACTGCATGTGATTCAACTCCATTTAGGACTGGGAAACAAACGCTAGCTCGCTTTACAAGAAACACACTCTGCTTTTGAGAAAAGAGCACTCTTCTACTCTTTTGTGTTTCCTATGGGGCCAGAACAGTGAGCTTGCTCAGAAGAAAAGAACTGTGCTTCCTACACACACGGGCCATATCTAGTTCAACTCTGCTTCGGAAACTGACAAGAACAGTAGATCCTCTTCAGTCCAATACAGTGTACTTGCTGGGAGCAGACGCGAGTGCTATTTGCCCTGTGTATGGCAATGGGAGCGCAATAGTGACTCTTCTTACCAGAAAACAACTCTTGCTTGTAGGACGAGAAACTGCATGGGATTCAACTCCGTTTCTGACTGGGAAACAAACACTAGCTAGCCTTACAAGAAAGACACTCTGCTTTTGAGAAAATAGCACTCTTCTACTCTACTGTGTTTCCTATGGAGTCTGAACAGTGAGCTTGCTCAAAACAAAAGAAATGTCCTTCCTACACACACGGGCCATATCTAGTTCAACTCTCCTTAGGAAACTGACAAGAACAGTAGCTCATCTTCAGTCCAATACGCTGTACATGCTGGGAACAGACACGAGTGCTATTTACACTGTGTATGACAATGGGAGCTCAATAGTGACTCTTCTTACCAGAAAAAAACTCTTGCTTATAGGACCAGAAACTGCATATGATTCAACTCCATTTAGGACTGGGAAACAAAAGCTAGCTTGCCTTAGAAGAAACACACTCTGCTTTTGAGAAAAGAGCACTCTTCTACTCTACTGTGTTTCCTATGGGGTCCGAAAAGTGAGCTTGCTCACAACAAAAGAACTGTGCTTCCTACACACGGGCCACATCTAGTTCAACTCTGCTTAGGAAACTGACAAGAACAGTAGATCCTCTTCAGTCCAATGCAGTGTAATTGCTGTGAGCAGATGCGAGTGCTATTTGCACTGTGTATGGCAATGGGAGCGCTATAGTGACTCTTCTTACCAGAAAACAACTCTTGCTCGTAGGACCACAAACTGCATGGGATTCAACTCCGTTTCTAACTGGGAAACAAACACTAGCTAGCCTTACAAGAAACACACTCTGCTTTTGAGAAAAGAGCACTCTTCTACTCTACTGTGTTTCCTATGGGGTCAGAACAATGAGCTTGCTCAGAACAAAAGAACTGTGTTCCTACACACAAGGGCCATATCTAGTTCAACTCTGCTTAGGAAACTGACAAGAACAGTAGCTCCTCTTCAGTCCAATACACTGTACTTCCTGGGAGCAGACGCGAGTGCTATTTGCACTGTGTATGACAATGGGAGCTCAATAGTGACTCTTTTTACCAGAAAACAACTCTTGCTTGTAGGACCAGAAACTGCATGTGATTCAACTCCATTTAGGACTGGGAAACAAACGCTAGCTCGCCTTAGAAGAAACACACTCTGCTTTTGAGAAAGGGGCACTCATCTACTCTATTGTGTTTCCTATAGGGCCAGAATAGTGAGCTTGCTCAGAACAAAAGAACTGTGCTTCCTACACACACGGATCATATCTAGTTCAACTCTGCTTAGGAAACTGACAAGAACAGTAGCTCCTCTTCAGTCCAATACAGTGTACTTGCTGGGAGGAGACGCGAGTGCTATTTACACTATGTATGGCAATGGGAGCGAATAGTGTCTCTTCTTACCAGAAAACAACTCTTGCTCGTAGGACCAGAAACTGCATAGGATTCAACTCCATTTCTGACTACGAAACAAACACTAGCTAGCCTTACAAGAAACACACTCTGCTTTTGAGAAAAGAGCACTCTTCTACTCTACTGTGTTTCCTATGGGGTCCGAACAGTGAGCTTGCTCAAAATAAAAGAACTATGCTTCCTACACACACGGGCCATATCTAGTTCAACTCTGCTTAGGAAACTGACAAGAACAGTAGATTCTCTTCAGTCCAATACACTGTACATGCTGGGAACAGAAGACAGTGCTATTTGCCCTGTGAATGACAATGGGAGTGTAGTAGTGACTCTTCTTACCAGAAAACAAGTCTTACACGTAGGACCAGAAACTGCTTGGGATTCAACTCCATTTAGGACTGGGAAACAAACGCTAGCTCGCCTTACAAGAAACACACTCTGCTTTTGAGAAAAGAGCAGTCTTCTACTCTACTGTGATTCATATGGGGTCCGAACAGTGGGCTTGCTCAGAACAAAAGAACTGTGCTTCCTACACACATGGGTCATATCTAGTTCAACTTTGCTTAGGAAACTGACAAGAACAGTATCTCCTCATATTTCCAGTACACTGAACAGACGCGAGTGCTATTCGCACTGTGTATGGCTAAGGGAGCACAATAGTGACTTTCCTTACCAGAAAACAACTCTTGCTCGTAGGACCAGAAACTGCATGGGATTAAACTCCATTTAGGACTGGGAAACAAACTCTAGCTAGCCTTACAAGAAACACACTCTGCTTTTGAGAAAAGAGCACTCTTCTACTCTACTGTGTTTCCTATAGGCCCAGAACACTGAGCTTGCTCAGAACAAAAGAACTGTGTTTCCTACACACACGGGCCATATCTAGTTCAACTCTGCTTAGGAAACTGACAAGAACAGTAGCTCCTCTTCTGTCCAATACACTGTACTTGCTGGGAACAGACGAGAGTGCTATTCGCACTGTGTATGGCTAAGGGAGCACAATAGTGACTCTTCTTACCAGAAAAAAACTCTTGCTTATAGGAACAGAAACTGCATGGGATTCAACTCCATTTAGGACTGGGAAACAAACGCTATCTCACCTAACAAGAAACACACTCTGCTTTTGAGAAAAGAGCACTCTTCTACTCTACTGTGTTTCCTATAGTGCCAGAAGAGTGAGCTTGCTCAGAACAAAAGAACTCTGCTTCCTACACACACGGGCCATATCTAGTTCAACTCTGGTTAGGAAACTGACAAGAACAGTAGCTCCTCTTCATTCTAATACACTGTAATTGCTGGGAACAGACGCGAGTGCTATTTGCACTGTGTATGGCAATGGGAGCACGATAGTGACTCTTCTTTCCAGAAAACAACTCTTGCTCATAGGACCAGAAACTTCATGTGATTCAACTCCATTTAGGACTGGGAAACAAACGCTGGCTTTCCTTACAAGAAACACACTCTGCTTTTGAGAAAAGAGCACTCTTCTACTCTACTGTGTTTCCTATGGGGTCAGAACAATGAGCTTGCTCAGAACAAAAGAACTGTGTTCCTACACACACGGGCCATATCTAGTTCAACTCTGCTTAGGAAACTGACAAGAACAGTAGCTCCTCTTCAGTCCAATACACTGTACTTGCTGGGAGCAGACGCGAGTGCTATTTGCACTGTGTATGACAATGGGAGCTCAATAGTGACTCTTTTTACCAGAAAACAACTCTTGCTTGTAGGACCAGAAACTGCATGTGATTCAACTCCATTTAGGACTGGGAAACAAACACTAGCTCGCCTTACAAGAAACACACTCTGCTTTTGAGAAAGGGGCACTCATCTACTCTATTGTGTTTCCTATAGGGCCAGAATAGTGAGCTTTCTCAGAACAAAAGAAATGTGCTTCCTACACACACCGATCATATCTAGTTCAAGTCTGCTTAGGAAACTGACAAGAACAGTAGATCCTCTTCAGTCCAATGCACTGTACTTTCTGGGAGCAGACGCGAGTGCTACTTGCACTGGGTATGGCAATGGGAGCGCTCTAGTGACTCTTCTTACCACAAAACATCTCTTGCTCGTAGGACCAGAAATTGCATGGGATTCAACTCCGTTTCTGACTGGGAAACAAACACTAGCTAGCCTTCCAAGAAACACACTCTGCTTCTGAGAAAAGAGCACTCTTCTACTCTACTGTGTTTCCTACTGGGTCTGAACAGTGAGCTTGCTCAGAAGAAAATAAATGTGCTTCCTACACACACGGGCCATATCTAGTTCAACTCTGCTTAGGAAAATGACAAGAACAGTAGAACCTCTTCAGTCCAATACACTGTACTGGCTGGGAACAGACCCGAGTGCTATTTGCACTGTGTATGGCAATGGGAGCTCAATAGTGACTCTTCTTACCAGAAAACAACTCTTGCTCATAGGACCACAAACTGCATGTGACTCAACTCCATTTAGAACTGGAAAACAAACGCTAGCTTGCCTTACAAGAAACACACTCTGCTTTTGAGAAAAAGCACTCTTCTACTCTACTGTGTTTCCTATAGGGCCAAAACAGTGAGCTTGCTCAGAACAAAAGAACTGTGCTTCCTACACACGGGCCACATCTAGTTCAACTCTGCTTAGGAAACTGACAAGAACAGCAGATCCTCTTCCGTCCAATACACTGTACTTGCTGGGAACAGACGCAGGTGCTATTTGCACTGTGTATGGCAATGGGAGCTCAATAGTGACTCTTCTTACTAGAAAACAACTCTTGCTCATAGGACCATAAACTGCATGTGACTCAACTCCATTTAGGACTGGGAAACAAACGCTAGCTTGCCTTACAAGAGACACACTCTGCTTTTGAGAAAAGAGCACTCTTCTACTCTACTGTGTTTCCTATAGGGACAGAACAGTGAGCTTGCGCAGAACAAAAGAACTGTGTTAACTACACACAGGGGCCATATCTAGTTCAACTCTGCTTAGAAAACTGACACGAACAGTAGCTCCTCTTCAGTCCAATACACTGTACATGCTGGGAACAGATGCCAGTGCTATTTGCCCTGTGTAATACAGTGGGAGCGCAATAGTGACTCTTCTTTCCTCGAGACAACTCTTGCTCGTAGGACCAGAAACTGCATGTTATTCAACTTCATTTAGGTCTGGGAAAAAAACGCTAGCTCGCCTTACAAGAAACACACTCTGCTTTTGAGAAAAGAGCACTCTCTATGCTACGGTGTTTCCTACATGGCCAGATCACAGAGCTTGCTCAGAACAAAAGAACTGTGCTTCCTATACACACGGCCATATCTAGTTCAACTCTGCTTAAGAAACTGACAAGAACAGTAGCTCCTCTTCAGTCCAATACACTGTACATGCTGGGAACAGATGCCAGTGCTATTTGCCCTGTGTATGACAATGGACGCGCAATAGTGACTCTTCTTACCAGAAAACAACTCTTGGTCATAGGACCAGAAACTGCATGTGACTCAACTCCATTTAGAACTGGAAAACAAACGCTAGCTTGCCTTACAAGAAACACACTCTGCTTTTGAGAAAAGAGCACTCTTCTACTCTACTGTGTTTCCTATAGGGCCACAACAGTGAGCTTGCTCACAACAAAAAAACTGTGCTTCCTACACACACGGGCCATATCTAGTTCAACTCTGCATAGGAAACTGACAAGAACAGTAGTTCCTCTTCAGTCTAATACACTGTAATTGCTGGGAACAGACGCCAGTGCTATTTGCCCTGTGAATGACAATGGGAGCACAATAGTGACTCTTCTTACCAGAAAACAACTCTTGCTCCTAGGACCAGAAACTGCATGGGATTCAACTCCTTTTACGACTGGGAAACAAACGCTAGCTCGCCTTACAAGAAACAAACTCTGCTTTTGAGAAAAGAGCACTCGTCTACTCTACTGTGTTTCCTATAGGGCCAGAACAGTGAGCATGCTCAGAACAAAAAAACTGTGCTTCCTACAAACACGGGCCATATCTAGTTCAACTGTGCTTAGGAAAGTGACAAGAACAGTAGATCCTCTTCCGTCCAATACACTGTACTTGCTGGGAACAGACGTGAGTGCTATTTGCTCTGAGTATGGCAAAGGGAGCGCAATAGTGACTTTCCTTACCAGAAAACAACTCTTGGTCTTAGGACCAAAAACTGCATGTGATTCAACTCCATTTAGGACTGGGAAACAAACGCTAGCTCACCTTACAAGAAACACACTCTGCTTTTGAGAAAAGAGCACTCTTCTACTCTACTGTGTTTCCTATAGGGCCAGAACAGTGAGCTTGCTCAGAACAAAAGAAATGTGCTTCCTACACACACGGGCCACATCTAGTTCAACTCGGCTTAAGAAACTGACAAGAACAGTAGCTCCTCTTCAGTCCAACACACTGTACTTGGTGGGAGCAGACGCGAGTGCTATTTTCACTGTGTATGGCAATGGGAGCGCAATAGTGACTCTTCTTACCAGAAAACAACTCTTGCTGGTAGGACCAGAAACTACATGGGATTCAACTCCGTTTCTCACTGGGAAACAAACACTATCTAGCCTTACAAGAAACACACTCTGCTTTTGAGAAAAGAGCACTCTTCTACTCTACTGTGTTTCCTATGGTGTCTGAGCAGTGAGCTTGCTCAGTAAAAAAGAACTGTGCTTCCTACACACACGTGCCATATATAGTTCAACTCTGCTTAGGAAACTGACAAGAGCAGTAGCTCCTCTTCTGTCCAATACACTGTACTTGCTGGGAACAGACGCGAGTACTAATTGCACTGTGTATGGCAATGGGAGCGTAATAGTGACTCTTCTTACCAGAAAACAACTCTTGCTTGTAGGAACAGAAAGTGCATGTGATTCAACTCCATTTAGGACTGGGAAACAAATGGGAGCTCGCCTTACAAGAAACACACTCTGCTTTGGGAAAAGAGCACGCTTCTACTCTACTGTGATTGCTAAATTGCCAGAAGAGTGAGCTTGCTCATAACAAAAGAACTGTGCTTATTACACACGGGCCATATCTAGTTCAACTCTGCTTATTAAACTGACAAGAACAGTAGCTCCTCTTCAGTCCAATACACTGTACTTGCTGGGAGCAGACGCGAGGTCTATTTGCACTGTGTATGGCAATGGGAGCGCAATAGTGTCTCTTCTTACCAGAAAACAACTCTTGCTAGTAGGACCTAAAACTGCATGTGATTCAACTCCATTTAGGACTGGGAAACAAACGCTAGCTTGCCTTACAAGAGAAACAATCTGCTTTTGAGAAAATAGCACTCTTCTACTCTACTGTGTTTCCTATAGGGCCAGAACAGTGAGGTTGCTCAGAACAAAAGAACTGTGCTTCCTACACACACGGGCCATATCTAGTTCAACTCTGCATAGGAAACTGACAAGAACAATAGCTCCTCTTCAGTCTAATACACTGTAATTGCTGGGAACAGACGCCAGTGCTATTTGCCCTGTGAATGACAATGGGAGCACAATAGTGACTCTTCTTACCAGAAAACAACTCTTGCTCCTAGGACAAGAAACTGCATGGGATTCAACTCCATTTAGGACTGGGAAACAAACGCTAGCTTGCCTTATAAGAAACACACTCTTCTTTTGAGAAAAGAGCACTCTTCTACTCTACTGTGTTTCCTATAGGGCCAGAACAGTGAGCTTGCTCAGAACAAAAGAACTGTGCTTCCTACACACACGGGCCATATCTAGTTCAACTGTGCATAGGAAAGTGACTAGAACAGTAGATCCTCTTCAGTCCAATACACTGTACTTGCTGGGAACAGACGTGAGTGCTATTTGCACTGTGTATGGCAAAGGGAGCTCAATAATGACTTTCCTTACCAGAAAACAACTCTTGCTTGTAGGACCAAAAACTGCATGTGATTCAACTCCATTTAGGACTGGGAAACAAATGCCAGCTCACCTTACAAGAAACACACTCTGCTTTTGAGAAAAGAGCACTCTTCTACTCTACTGTGTTTCCTATAGGGCCAAAACAGTGAGCTTGCTCAGAACAAAAGAACTGTGCTTCCTACACACGGGCCACATCTAGTTCAACTCTGCTTAGGAAACTGACAAGAACAGTAGATCCTCTTCAGTCCAATGCAGTGTAATTGCTGGGAGCAGATGCGAGTGCTATTTGCACTGTGTATGGCAATGGGAGCGCTATAGTGACTCTTCTTACCAGAAAACAACTCTTGCTCGTAGGACCACAAACTGCATGGGATTCAACTCCGTTTATGACTGGGAAACAAACACTAGCTAGCCTTACAAGAAACACACTCTGCTTTTGAGAAAAGAGCACTCTTCTACTCTACTGTGTTTCCTATTGGGACCGAACAGTGAGATTGCTCAGAAAAAAAGAGCTGTTCTTCTTAAACAGACGGGCCATATCCATTCAACTCTGCTTAGGAAACTGACAAGAACAGTAGCTCCTCTTCTGTCCAATAAACTGTACTTGCTGGGAACAGACACGATTGCTATTTGCACTGTGAATTGCATCGGGAGCACAATAGTGACTCTTCTTACCAGAAAACAACTCTTGCTCGTAGGACCAGAAACTGCATGGGATTCAACTACATTTCTGACTAGGAAACAAACACTAGCTAGCCTTACAAGAAACACACTCTGCTTTTGAGAAAAAAGCACTCTTCTACTCTACTGTGTTTCCTATGGGGTCTGAAGAGTGAGCTTGCTCAGAATAAAAGAACTGTGCTTCCTACACACATGGGTCATATCTAGTTCAACTCTGCTTAGGAAACTGACAATAACAGTATCACCTCTTCTTTCCAGTACACTGTACTTGCTGGGAACAGACGCGAGTGCTATTTGCACTTTGTATGGCTAAGGGAGCGCAATAGTGAATTTCCTTACCAGAAAACAACTCTTGCTCGTAGGACCAGAAACTGCATGGGATTCAACTCCGTTTCTGACTGGGAAACAAACACTAGCTAGCCTTAAAAGAAACACACTCTGCATTTGAGAAAAGAGCCCTCTTCTACTCTACTGTGTTTCCTAAATGGCCAGAACAGTGAGCTTGCTCAGAACATAGGAACTGTGCTTCCTACACACACGGGCCATATCTAGTTCAACTCTGCTTAGGAAACTGACAAGAACAGTAGCTCCTCTTCAGTCCAATACAGTGTACTTGCTGGGAGGAGACACGAGTGCTATTTGCACTATGTATGGCAATGGGAGCGAATAGTGACTCTTCTTACCAGAAAACAACTCTTGCTCATAGGACCAGAAACTGCATAGGATTCAACTCCATTTCTGACTACGAAACAAACACTAGCTAGCCTTACAAGAAACACACTCTGCTTTTGAGAAAGAGCACTCTTCTACTCTACTGTGTTTCCTATGGGGTCCGAACAGTGAGCTTGCTCAGAATAAAAGAACTGTGCTTCCTACACACACGGGCCATATCTAGTTCAACTCTGCTTAGGAAACTGACAAGAACAGTAGATTCTATTCAGTCCAATACACTGTACATGCTGGGAACAGACGCGAGTGCTATTTGCCCTGTGAATGACAATGGGAGTGTAGTAGTGACTCTCCTTACCAGAAAACAAGTCTTGCACGTAGGACCAGAAACTGCATGGGATTCAACTCCATTTAGGACTGGGAAACAAACGCTAGCTCGCCTTACAAGAAACACACTCTGCTTTTGAGAAAAGAGCAGTCTTCTACTCTACTGTGTTTCCTATGGGGTCCTAACAGTGAGCTTGCTCAGAATAAAAGAACTGTGCTTCCTACACACACGGGCTATATCTAGTTCAACTCTGCTTAGGAAACTGACAAGAACAGTAGCTCCTCTTCAGTCCAATACACTGTACTTGCTGGGAGCAGACGCGAGTGCTATTTTCACTGTGTATGGCAATGGGAGCACAATAGTGACTCTTCTTACCAGAAAACAACTCTTGCTCATAGGACCACAAACTGCATGTGACTCAACTCCATTTAGAACTGGAAAACAAACGCTAGCTTGCCTTATAAGAAACACACTCTGCTTTTGAGAAAAAGCACTCTTCTACTCTACTGTGTTTCCTATAGGGCCAGAACAGTGAGATTGCTCAGAACAAAAGAACTGTGCTTCATACACACACGGGCCAAATCTAGTTCAACTCTGCTTAGGAAACTGACAAGAACAGCAGATCCTCTTCCGTCCAATACACTGTACTTGCTGGGAACAGACGCAGGTGCTATTTGCACTGTGTATGGCAATGGGAGCTCAATAGTGACTCTTCTTACTAGAAAACAACTCTTGCTCATAGGACCATAAACTGCATGTGACTCAACTCCATTTAGGACTGGGAAACAAACGCTAGCTTGCCTTACAAGAGACACACTCTGCTTTTGAGAAAAGAGCACTCTTCTACTCTACTGTGTTTCCTATAGGGACAGAACAGTGAGCTTGCGCAGAACAAAAGAACTGTGTTAACTACACACAGGGGCCATATCTAGTTCAACTCTGCTTAGAAAACTGACACGAACAGTAGCTCCTCTTCAGTCCAATACACTGTACATGCTGGGAACAGATGCCAGTGCTATTTGCCCTGTGTAATACAGTGGGAGCGCAATAGTGACTCTTCTTTCCTCGAGACAACTCTTGCTCGTAGGACCAGAAACTGCATGTTATTCAACTTCATTTAGGTCTGGGAAAAAAACGCTAGCTCGCCTTACAAGAAACACACTCTGCTTTTGAGAAAAGAGCACTCTCTATGCTACGGTGTTTCCTACATGGCCAGATCACAGAGCTTGCTCAGAACAAAAGAACTGTGCTTCCTATACACACGGCCATATCTAGTTCAACTCTGCTTAAGAAACTGACAAGAACAGTAGCTCCTCTTCAGTCCAATACACTGTACATGCTGGGAACAGATGCCAGTGCTATTTGCCCTGTGTATGACAATGGACGCGCAATAGTGACTCTTCTTACCAGAAAACAACTCTTGGTCATAGGACCAGAAACTGCATGTGACTCAACTCCATTTAGAACTGGAAAACAAACGCTAGCTTGCCTTACAAGAAACACACTCTGCTTTTGAGAAAAGAGCACTCTTCTACTCTACTGTGTTTCCTATAGGGCCACAACAGTGAGCTTGCTCACAACAAAAAAACTGTGCTTCCTACACACACGGGCCATATCTAGTTCAACTCTGCATAGGAAACTGACAAGAACAGTAGTTCCTCTTCAGTCTAATACACTGTAATTGCTGGGAACAGACGCCAGTGCTATTTGCCCTGTGAATGACAATGGGAGCACAATAGTGACTCTTCTTACCAGAAAACAACTCTTGCTCCTAGGACCAGAAACTGCATGGGATTCAACTCCTTTTACGACTGGGAAACAAACGCTAGCTCGCCTTACAAGAAACAAACTCTGCTTTTGAGAAAAGAGCACTCGTCTACTCTACTGTGTTTCCTATAGGGCCAGAACAGTGAGCATGCTCAGAACAAAAAAACTGTGCTTCCTACAAACACGGGCCATATCTAGTTCAACTGTGCTTAGGAAAGTGACAAGAACAGTAGATCCTCTTCCGTCCAATACACTGTACTTGCTGGGAACAGACGTGAGTGCTATTTGCTCTGAGTATGGCAAAGGGAGCGCAATAGTGACTTTCCTTACCAGAAAACAACTCTTGGTCTTAGGACCAAAAACTGCATGTGATTCAACTCCATTTAGGACTGGGAAACAAACGCTAGCTCACCTTACAAGAAACACACTCTGCTTTTGAGAAAAGAGCACTCTTCTACTCTACTGTGTTTCCTATAGGGCCAGAACAGTGAGCTTGCTCAGAACAAAAGAAATGTGCTTCCTACACACACGGGCCACATCTAGTTCAACTCGGCTTAAGAAACTGACAAGAACAGTAGCTCCTCTTCAGTCCAACACACTGTACTTGGTGGGAGCAGACGCGAGTGCTATTTTCACTGTGTATGGCAATGGGAGCGCAATAGTGACTCTTCTTACCAGAAAACAACTCTTGCTGGTAGGACCAGAAACTACATGGGATTCAACTCCGTTTCTCACTGGGAAACAAACACTATCTAGCCTTACAAGAAACACACTCTGCTTTTGAGAAAAGAGCACTCTTCTACTCTACTGTGTTTCCTATGGTGTCTGAGCAGTGAGCTTGCTCAGTAAAAAAGAACTGTGCTTCCTACACACACGTGCCATATATAGTTCAACTCTGCTTAGGAAACTGACAAGAGCAGTAGCTCCTCTTCTGTCCAATACACTGTACTTGCTGGGAACAGACGCGAGTACTAATTGCACTGTGTATGGCAATGGGAGCGTAATAGTGACTCTTCTTACCAGAAAACAACTCTTGCTTGTAGGAACAGAAAGTGCATGTGATTCAACTCCATTTAGGACTGGGAAACAAATGGGAGCTCGCCTTACAAGAAACACACTCTGCTTTGGGAAAAGAGCACGCTTCTACTCTACTGTGATTGCTAAATTGCCAGAAGAGTGAGCTTGCTCATAACAAAAGAACTGTGCTTATTACACACGGGCCATATCTAGTTCAACTCTGCTTATTAAACTGACAAGAACAGTAGCTCCTCTTCAGTCCAATACACTGTACTTGCTGGGAGCAGACGCGAGGTCTATTTGCACTGTGTATGGCAATGGGAGCGCAATAGTGTCTCTTCTTACCAGAAAACAACTCTTGCTAGTAGGACCTAAAACTGCATGTGATTCAACTCCATTTAGGACTGGGAAACAAACGCTAGCTTGCCTTACAAGAGAAACAATCTGCTTTTGAGAAAATAGCACTCTTCTACTCTACTGTGTTTCCTATAGGGCCAGAACAGTGAGGTTGCTCAGAACAAAAGAACTGTGCTTCCTACACACACGGGCCATATCTAGTTCAACTCTGCATAGGAAACTGACAAGAACAATAGCTCCTCTTCAGTCTAATACACTGTAATTGCTGGGAACAGACGCCAGTGCTATTTGCCCTGTGAATGACAATGGGAGCACAATAGTGACTCTTCTTACCAGAAAACAACTCTTGCTCCTAGGACAAGAAACTGCATGGGATTCAACTCCATTTAGGACTGGGAAACAAACGCTAGCTTGCCTTATAAGAAACACACTCTTCTTTTGAGAAAAGAGCACTCTTCTACTCTACTGTGTTTCCTATAGGGCCAGAACAGTGAGCTTGCTCAGAACAAAAGAACTGTGCTTCCTACACACACGGGCCATATCTAGTTCAACTGTGCATAGGAAAGTGACTAGAACAGTAGATCCTCTTCAGTCCAATACACTGTACTTGCTGGGAACAGACGTGAGTGCTATTTGCACTGTGTATGGCAAAGGGAGCTCAATAATGACTTTCCTTACCAGAAAACAACTCTTGCTTGTAGGACCAAAAACTGCATGTGATTCAACTCCATTTAGGACTGGGAAACAAACGCCAGCTCACCTTACAAGAAACACACTCTGCTTTTGAGAAAAGAGCACTCTTCTACTCTACTGTGTTTCCTATAGGGCCAAAACAGTGAGCTTGCTCAGAACAAAAGAACTGTGCTTCCTACACACGGGCCACATCTAGTTCAACTCTGCTTAGGAAACTGACAAGAACAGTAGATCCTCTTCAGTCCAATGCAGTGTAATTGCTGGGAGCAGATGCGAGTGCTATTTGCACTGTGTATGGCAATGGGAGCGCTATAGTGACTCTTCTTACCAGAAAACAACTCTTGCTCGTAGGACCACAAACTGCATGGGATTCAACTCCGTTTATGACTGGGAAACAAACACTAGCTAGCCTTACAAGAAACACACTCTGCTTTTGAGAAAAGAGCACTCTTCTACTCTACTGTGTTTCCTATTGGGACCGAACAGTGAGATTGCTCAGAAAAAAAGAGCTGTTCTTCTTAAACAGACGGGCCATATCCATTCAACTCTGCTTAGGAAACTGACAAGAACAGTAGCTCCTCTTCTGTCCAATAAACTGTACTTGCTGGGAACAGACACGATTGCTATTTGCACTGTGAATTGCATCGGGAGCACAATAGTGACTCTTCTTACCAGAAAACAACTCTTGCTCGTAGGACCAGAAACTGCATGGGATTCAACTACATTTCTGACTAGGAAACAAACACTAGCTAGCCTTACAAGAAACACACTCTGCTTTTGAGAAAAAAGCACTCTTCTACTCTACTGTGTTTCCTATGGGGTCTGAAGAGTGAGCTTGCTCAGAATAAAAGAACTGTGCTTCCTACACACATGGGTCATATCTAGTTCAACTCTGCTTAGGAAACTGACAATAACAGTATCACCTCTTCTTTCCAGTACACTGTACTTGCTGGGAACAGACGCGAGTGCTATTTGCACTTTGTATGGCTAAGGGAGCGCAATAGTGAATTTCCTTACCAGAAAACAACTCTTGCTCGTAGGACCAGAAACTGCATGGGATTCAACTCCGTTTCTGACTGGGAAACAAACACTAGCTAGCCTTAAAAGAAACACACTCTGCATTTGAGAAAAGAGCCCTCTTCTACTCTACTGTGTTTCCTAAATGGCCAGAACAGTGAGCTTGCTCAGAACATAGGAACTGTGCTTCCTACACACACGGGCCATATCTAGTTCAACTCTGCTTAGGAAACTGACAAGAACAGTAGCTCCTCTTCAGTCCAATACAGTGTACTTGCTGGGAGGAGACACGAGTGCTATTTGCACTATGTATGGCAATGGGAGCGAATAGTGACTCTTCTTACCAGAAAACAACTCTTGCTCATAGGACCAGAAACTGCATAGGATTCAACTCCATTTCTGACTACGAAACAAACACTAGCTAGCCTTACAAGAAACACACTCTGCTTTTGAGAAAGAGCACTCTTCTACTCTACTGTGTTTCCTATGGGGTCCGAACAGTGAGCTTGCTCAGAATAAAAGAACTGTGCTTCCTACACACACGGGCCATATCTAGTTCAACTCTGCTTAGGAAACTGACAAGAACAGTAGATTCTATTCAGTCCAATACACTGTACATGCTGGGAACAGACGCGAGTGCTATTTGCCCTGTGAATGACAATGGGAGTGTAGTAGTGACTCTCCTTACCAGAAAACAAGTCTTGCACGTAGGACCAGAAACTGCATGGGATTCAACTCCATTTAGGACTGGGAAACAAACGCTAGCTCGCCTTACAAGAAACACACTCTGCTTTTGAGAAAAGAGCAGTCTTCTACTCTACTGTGTTTCCTATGGGGTCCTAACAGTGAGCTTGCTCAGAATAAAAGAACTGTGCTTCCTACACACACGGGCTATATCTAGTTCAACTCTGCTTAGGAAACTGACAAGAACAGTAGCTCCTCTTCAGTCCAATACACTGTACTTGCTGGGAGCAGACGCGAGTGCTATTTTCACTGTGTATGGCAATGGGAGCACAATAGTGACTCTTCTTACCAGAAAACAACTCTTGCTCATAGGACCACAAACTGCATGTGACTCAACTCCATTTAGAACTGGAAAACAAACGCTAGCTTGCCTTATAAGAAACACACTCTGCTTTTGAGAAAAAGCACTCTTCTACTCTACTGTGTTTCCTATAGGGCCAGAACAGTGAGATTGCTCAGAACAAAAGAACTGTGCTTCATACACACACGGGCCAAATCTAGTTCAACTCTGCTTAGGAAACTGACAAGAACAGCAGATCCTCTTCCGTCCAATACACTGTACTTGCTGGGAACAGACGCAGGTGCTATTTGCACTGTGTATGGCAATGGGAGCTCAATAGTGACTCTTCTTACTAGAAAACAACTCTTGCTCATAGGACCATAAACTGCATGTGACTCAACTCCATTTAGGACTGGGAAACAAACGCTAGCTTGCCTTACAAGAGACACACTCTGCTTTTGAGAAAAGAGCACTCTTCTACTCTACTGTGTTTCCTATAGGGACAGAACAGTGAGCTTGCGCAGAACAAAAGAACTGTGTTAACTACACACAGGGGCCATATCTAGTTCAACTCTGCTTAGAAAACTGACACGAACAGTAGCTCCTCTTCAGTCCAATACACTGTACATGCTGGGAACAGATGCCAGTGATATTTGCCCTGTGTATTACAATGGGAGCGCAATAGTGACTCTTCTTTCCTCGAGACAACTCTTGCTCGTAGGACCAGAAACTGCATGTTATTCAACTTCATTTAGGACTGGGAAAAAAAACGCTAGCTCGCCTTACAAGAAACACACTCTGCTTTTGAGAAAAGAGCACTCTCTATGCTACGGTGTTTCCTACATGGCCAGATCACAGAGCTTGCTCAGAACAAAAGAACTGTGCTTCCTATACACACGGCCATATCTAGTTCAACTCTGCTTAAGAAACTGACAAGAACAGTAGCTCCTCTTCAGTCCAATACACTGTACATGCTGGGAACAGATGCCAGTGCTATTTGCCCTGTGTATGACAATGGACGCGCAATAGTGACTCTTCTTACCAGAAAACAACTCTTGGTCATAGGACCAGAAACTGCATGTGATTCAACTCCATTTAGGACTGTGAAACAAACGCTAGCTCGCCTTACAAGAAACACACTCTGCTTTTGAGAAAAGAGCACTCTTCTACTCTACTGTGTTTCCTATAGGGCCACAACAGTGAGCTTGCTCAGAACAAAAAAACTGTGCTTCCTACACACACGGGCCATATCTAGTTCAACTCTGCATAGGAAACTGACAAGAACAGTAGTTCCTCTTCAGTCTAATACACTGTAATTGCTGGGAACAGACGCCAGTGCTATTTGCCCTGTGAATGACAATGGGAGCACAATAGTGACTCTTCTTACCAGAAAACAACTCTTGCTCCTAGGACCAGAAACTGCATGGGATTCAACTCCTTTTAGGACTGGGAAACAAACGCTAGCTCGCCTTACAAGAAACAAACTCTGCTTTTGAGAAAAGAGCACTCGTCTACTCTACTGTGTTTCCTATAGGGCCAGAACAGTGAGCATGCTCAGAACAAAAAAACTGTGCTTCCTACAAACACGGGCCATATCTAGTTCCACTGTGCTTAGGAAAGTGACAAGAACAGTAGATCCTCTTCCGTCCAATACACTGTACTTGCTGGGAACAGACGTGAGTGCTATTTGCTCTGAGTATGGCAAAGGGAGCGCAATAGTGACTTTCCTTACCAGAAAACAACTCTTGGTCGTAGGACCAAAAACTGCATGTGATTCAACTCCATTTAGGACTGGGAAACAAACGCTAGCTCACCTTACAAGAAACACACTCTGCTTTTGAGAAAAGAGCACTCTTCTACTCTACTGTGTTTCCTATAGGGCCAGAACAGTGAGCTTGCTCAGAACAAAAGAAATGTGCTTCCTACACACACGGGCCACATCTAGTTCAACTCGGCTTAAGAAACTGACAAGAACAGTAGCTCCTCTTCAGTCCAACACACTGTACTTGGTGGGAGCAGACGCGAGTGCTATTTTCACTGTGTATGGCAATGGGAGCGCAATAGTGACTCTTCTTACCAGAAAACAACTCTTGCTGGTAGGACCAGAAACTACATGGGATTCAACTCCGTTTCTCACTGGGAAACAAACACTATCTAGCCTTACAAGAAACACACTCTGCTTTTGAGAAAAGAGCACTCTTCTACTCTACTGTGTTTCCTATGGTGTCTGAGCAGTGAGCTTGCTCAGTAAAAAAGAACTGTGCTTCATACACACACGTGCCATATATAGTTCAACTCTGCTTAGGAAACTGACAAGAGCAGTAGCTCCTCTTCTGTCCAATACACTGTACTTGCTGGGAACAGACGCGAGTACTAATTGCACTGTGTATGGCAATGGGAGCGTAATAGTGACTCTTCTTACCAGAAAACAACTCTTGCTTGTAGGAACAGAAAGTGCATGTGATTCAACTCCATTTAGGACTGGGAAACAAATGGGAGCTCGCCTTACAAGAAACACACTCTGCTTTGGGAAAAGAGCACGCTTCTACTCTACTGTGATTGCTAAATTGCCAGAAGAGTGAGCTTGCTCATAACAAAAGAACTGTGCTTATTACACACGGGCCATATCTAGTTCGACTCTGCTTATTAAACTGACAAGAACAGTAGCTCCTCTTCAGTCCAATACACTGTACTTGCTGGGAGCAGACGCGAGGTCTATTTGCACTGTGTATGGCAATGGGAGCGCAATAGTGTCTCTTCTTACCAGAAAACAACTCTTGCTAGTAGGACCAGAAACTGCATGTGATTCAACTCCACTTAGGACTGGGAAACAAACGCTAGCTTGCCTTACAAGAGAAACAATCTGCTTTAAAGAAAATAGCACTCTTCTACTCTACTGTGTTTCCTATAGGGCCAGAACAGTGAGGTTGCTCAGAACAAAAGAACTGTGCTTCCTACACACACGGGCCATATCTAGTTCAACTCTGCATAGGAAACTGACAAGAACAATAGCTCCTCTTCAGTCTAATACACTGTAATTGCTGGGAACAGACGCCAGTGCTATTTGCCCTGTGAATGACAATGGGAGCACAATAGTGACTCTTCTTACCAGAAAACAACTCTTGCTCCTAGGACAAGAAACTGCATGGGATTCAACTCCATTTAGGACTGGGAAACAAACGCTAGCTTGCCTTATAAGAAACACACTCTTCTTTTGAGAAAAGAGCACTCTTCTACTCTACTGTGTTTCCTATAGGGCCAGAACAGTGAGCTTGCTCAGAACAAAAGAACTGTGCTTCCTACACACACGGGCCATATCTAGTTCAACTGTGCATAGGAAAGTGACTAGAACAGTAGATCCTCTTCAGTCCAATACACTGTACTTGCTGGGAACAGACGTGAGTGCTATTTGCACTGTGTATGGCAAAGGGAGCTCAATAATGACTTTCCTTACCAGAAAACAACTCTTGCTTGTAGGACCAAAAACTGCATGTGATTCAACTCCATTTAGGACTGGGAAACAAACGCCAGCTCACCTTACAAGAAACACACTCTGCTTTTGAGAAAAGAGTACTCTTCTACTCTACTGTGTTTCCTATAGGGCCAAAACAGTGAGCTTGCTCAGAACAAAAGAACTGTGCTTCCTACACACGGGCCACATCTAGTTCAACTCTGCTTAGGAAACTGACAAGAACAGTAGATCCTCTTCAGTCCAATGCAGTGTAATTGCTGGGAGCAGATGCGAGTGCTATTTGCACTGTGTATGGCAATGGGAGCGCTATAGTGACTCTTCTTACCAGAAAACAACTCTTGCTCGTAGGACCACAAACTGCATGGGATTCAACTCCGTTTATGACTGGGAAACAAACACTAGCTAGCCTTACAAGAAACACACTCTGCTTTTGAGAAAAGAGCACTCTTCTACTCTACTGTGTTTCCTATTGGGACCGAACAGTGAGATTGCTCAGAAAAAAAGAGCTGTTCTTCTTAAACAGACGGGCCATATCCATTCAACTCTGCTTAGGAAACTGACAAGAACAGTAGCTCCTCTTCTGTCCAATAAACTGTACTTGCTGGGAACAGACACGATTGCTATTTGCACTGTGTATTGCATCGGGAGCACAATAGTGACTCTTCTTACCAGAAAACAACTCTTGCTCGTAGGACCAGAAACTGCATGGGATTCAACTACATTTCTGACTAGGAAACAAACACTAGCTAGCCTTACAAGAAACACACTCTGCTTTTGAGAAAAAAGCACTCTTCTACTCTACTGTGTTTCCTATGGGGTCTGAAGAGTGAGCTTGCTCAGAATAAAAGAACTGTGCTTCCTACACACATGGGTCATATCTAGTTCAACTCTGCTTAGGAAACTGACAATAACAGTATCACCTCTTCTTTCCAGTACACTGTACTTGCTGGGAACAGACGCGAGTGCTATTTGCACTTTGTATGGCTAAGGGAGCGCAATAGTGAATTTCCTTACCAGAAAACAACTCTTGCTCGTAGGACCAGAAACTGCATGGGATTCAACTCCGTTTCTGACTGGGAAACAAACACTAGCTAGCCTTAAAAGAAACACACTCTGCATTTGAGAAAAGAGCCCTCTTCTACTCTACTGTGTTTCCTAAATGGCCAGAACAGTGAGCTTGCTCAGAACATAAGAACTGTGCTTCCTACACACACGGGCCATATCTAGTTCAACTCTGCTTAGGAAACTGACAAGAACAGTAGCTCCTCTTCAGTCCAATACAGTGTACTTGCTGGGAGGAGACACGAGTGCTATTTGCACTATGTATGGCAATGGGAGCGAATAGTGACTCTTCTTACCAGAAAACAACTCTTGCTCATAGGACCAGAAACTGCATAGGATTCAACTCCATTTCTGACTACGAAACAAACACTAGCTAGCCTTACAAGAAACACACTCTGCTTTTGAGAAAGAGCACTCTTCTACTCTACTGTGTTTCCTATGGGGTCCGAACAGTGAGCTTGCTCAGAATAAAAGAACTGTGCTTCCTACACACACGGGCCATATCTAGTTCAACTCTGCTTAGGAAACTGACAAGAACAGTAGATTCTATTCAGTCCAATACACTGTACATGCTGGGAACATACGCGAGTGCTATTTGCCCTGTGAATGACAATGGGAGTGTAGTAGTGACTCTCCTTACCAGAAAACAAGTCTTGCACGTAGGACCAGAAACTGCATGGGATTCAACTCCATTTAGGACTGGGAAACAAACGCTAGCTCGCCTTACAAGAAACACACTCTGCTTTTGAGAAAAGAGCAGTCTTCTACTCTACTGTGTTTCCTATGGGGTCCTAACAGTGAGCTTGCTCAGAATAAAAGAACTGTGCTTCCTACACACACGGGCTATATCTAGTTCAACTCTGCTTAGGAAACTGACAAGAACAGTAGCTCCTCTTCAGTCCAATACACTGTACTTGCTGGGAGCAGACGCGAGTGCTATTTTCACTGTGTATGGCAATGGGAGCACAATAGTGACTCTTCTTACCAGAAAACAACTCTTGCTCATAGGACCACAAACTGCATGTGACTCAACTCCATTTAGAACTGGAAAACAAACGCTAGCTTGCCTTATAAGAAACACACTCTGCTTTTGAGAAAAAGCACTCTTCTACTCTACTGTGTTTCCTATAGGGCCAGAACAGTGAGATTGCTCAGAACAAAAGAACTGTGCTTCATACACACACGGGCCAAATCTAGTTCAACTCTGCTTAGGAAACTGACAAGAACAGCAGATCCTCTTCCGTCCAATACACTGTACTTGCTGGGAACAGACGCAGGTGCTATTTGCACTGTGTATGGCAATGGGAGCTCAATAGTGACTCTTCTTACTAGAAAACAACTCTTGCTCATAGGACCATAAACTGCATGTGACTCAACTCCATTTAGGACTGGGAAACAAACGCTAGCTTGCCTTACAAGAGACACACTCTGCTTTTGAGAAAAGAGCACTCTTCTACTCTACTGTGTTTCCTATAGGGACAGAACAGTGAGCTTGCGCAGAACAAAAGAACTGTGTTAACTACACACAGGGGCCATATCTAGTTCAACTCTGCTTAGAAAACTGACACGAACAGTAGCTCCTCTTCAGTCCAATACACTGTACATGCTGGGAACAGATGCCAGTGATATTTGCCCTGTGTATTACAATGGGAGCGCAATAGTGACTCTTCTTTCCTCGAGACAACTCTTGCTCGTAGGACCAGAAACTGCATGTTATTCAACTTCATTTAGGACTGGGAAAAAAAACGCTAGCTCGCCTTACAAGAAACACACTCTGCTTTTGAGAAAAGAGCACTCTCTATGCTACGGTGTTTCCTACATGGCCAGATCACAGAGCTTGCTCAGAACAAAAGAACTGTGCTTCCTATACACACGGCCATATCTAGTTCAACTCTGCTTAAGAAACTGACAAGAACAGTAGCTCCTCTTCAGTCCAATACACTGTACATGCTGGGAACAGATGCCAGTGCTATTTGCCCTGTGTATGACAATGGACGCGCAATAGTGACTCTTCTTACCAGAAAACAACTCTTGGTCATAGGACCAGAAACTGCATGTGATTCAACTCCATTTAGGACTGTGAAACAAACGCTAGCTCGCCTTACAAGAAACACACTCTGCTTTTGAGAAAAGAGCACTCTTCTACTCTACTGTGTTTCCTATAGGGCCACAACAGTGAGCTTGCTCAGAACAAAAAAACTGTGCTTCCTACACACACGGGCCATATCTAGTTCAACTCTGCATAGGAAACTGACAAGAACAGTAGTTCCTCTTCAGTCTAATACACTGTAATTGCTGGGAACAGACGCCAGTGCTATTTGCCCTGTGAATGACAATGGGAGCACAATAGTGACTCTTCTTACCAGAAAACAACTCTTGCTCCTAGGACCAGAAACTGCATGGGATTCAACTCCTTTTAGGACTGGGAAACAAACGCTAGCTCGCCTTACAAGAAACAAACTCTGCTTTTGAGAAAAGAGCACTCGTCTACTCTACTGTGTTTCCTATAGGGCCAGAACAGTGAGCATGCTCAGAACAAAAAAACTGTGCTTCCTACAAACACGGGCCATATCTAGTTCCACTGTGCTTAGGAAAGTGACAAGAACAGTAGATCCTCTTCCGTCCAATACACTGTACTTGCTGGGAACAGACGTGAGTGCTATTTGCTCTGAGTATGGCAAAGGGAGCGCAATAGTGACTTTCCTTACCAGAAAACAACTCTTGGTCGTAGGACCAAAAACTGCATGTGATTCAACTCCATTTAGGACTGGGAAACAAACGCTAGCTCACCTTACAAGAAACACACTCTGCTTTTGAGAAAAGAGCACTCTTCTACTCTACTGTGTTTCCTATAGGGCCAGAACAGTGAGCTTGCTCAGAACAAAAGAAATGTGCTTCCTACACACACGGGCCACATCTAGTTCAACTCGGCTTAAGAAACTGACAAGAACAGTAGCTCCTCTTCAGTCCAACACACTGTACTTGGTGGGAGCAGACGCGAGTGCTATTTTCACTGTGTATGGCAATGGGAGCGCAATAGTGACTCTTCTTACCAGAAAACAACTCTTGCTGGTAGGACCAGAAACTACATGGGATTCAACTCCGTTTCTCACTGGGAAACAAACACTATCTAGCCTTACAAGAAACACACTCTGCTTTTGAGAAAAGAGCACTCTTCTACTCTACTGTGTTTCCTATGGTGTCTGAGCAGTGAGCTTGCTCAGTAAAAAAGAACTGTGCTTCATACACACACGTGCCATATATAGTTCAACTCTGCTTAGGAAACTGACAAGAGCAGTAGCTCCTCTTCTGTCCAATACACTGTACTTGCTGGGAACAGACGCGAGTACTAATTGCACTGTGTATGGCAATGGGAGCGTAATAGTGACTCTTCTTACCAGAAAACAACTCTTGCTTGTAGGAACAGAAAGTGCATGTGATTCAACTCCATTTAGGACTGGGAAACAAATGGGAGCTCGCCTTACAAGAAACACACTCTGCTTTGGGAAAAGAGCACGCTTCTACTCTACTGTGATTGCTAAATTGCCAGAAGAGTGAGCTTGCTCATAACAAAAGAACTGTGCTTATTACACACGGGCCATATCTAGTTCGACTCTGCTTATTAAACTGACAAGAACAGTAGCTCCTCTTCAGTCCAATACACTGTACTTGCTGGGAGCAGACGCGAGGTCTATTTGCACTGTGTATGGCAATGGGAGCGCAATAGTGTCTCTTCTTACCAGAAAACAACTCTTGCTAGTAGGACCAGAAACTGCATGTGATTCAACTCCACTTAGGACTGGGAAACAAACGCTAGCTTGCCTTACAAGAGAAACAATCTGCTTTTGAGAAAATAGCACTCTTCTACTCTACTGTGTTTCCTATAGGGCCAGAACAGTGAGGTTGCTCAGAACAAAAGAACTGTGCTTCCTACACACACGGGCCATATCTAGTTCAACTCTGCATAGGAAACTGACAAGAACAATAGCTCCTCTTCAGTCTAATACACTGTAATTGCTGGGAACAGACGCCAGTGCTATTTGCCCTGTGAATGACAATGGGAGCACAATAGTGACTCTTCTTACCAGAAAACAACTCTTGCTCCTAGGACAAGAAACTGCATGGGATTCAACTCCATTTAAGACTGGGAAACAAACGCTAGCTTGCCTTATAAGAAACACACTCTTCTTTTGAGAAAAGAGCACTCTTCTACTCTACTGTGTTTCCTATAGGGCCAGAACAGTGAGCTTGCTCAGAACAAAAGAACTGTGCTTCCTACACACACGGGCCATATCTAGTTCAACTGTGCATAGGAAAGTGACTAGAACAGTAGATCCTCTTCAGTCCAATACACTGTACTTGCTGGGAACAGACGTGAGTGCTATTTGCACTGTGTATGGCAAAGGGAGCTCAATAATGACTTTCCTTACCAGAAAACAACTCTTGCTTGTAGGACCAAAAACTGCATGTGATTCAACTCCATTTAGGACTGGGAAACAAACGCCAGCTCACCTTACAAGAAACACACTCTGCTTTTGAGAAAAGAGCACTCTTCTACTCTACTGTGTTTCCTATAGGGCCAAAACAGTGAGCTTGCTCAGAACAAAAGAACTGTGCTTCCTACACACGGGCCACATCTAGTTCAACTCTGCTTAGGAAACTGACAAGAACAGTAGATCCTCTTCAGTCCAATGCAGTGTAATTGCTGGGAGCAGATGCGAGTGCTATTTGCACTGTGTATGGCAATGGGAGCGCTATAGTGACTCTTCTTACCAGAAAACAACTCTTGCTCGTAGGACCACAAACTGCATGGGATTCAACTCCGTTTATGACTGGGAAACAAACACTAGCTAGCCTTACAAGAAACACACTCTGCTTTTGAGAAAAGAGCACTCTTCTACTCTACTGTGTTTCCTATTGGGACCGAACAGTGAGATTGCTCAGAAAAAAAGAGCTGTTCTTCTTAAACAGACGGGCCATATCCATTCAACTCTGCTTAGGAAACTGACAAGAACAGTAGCTCCTCTTCTGTCCAATAAACTGTACTTGCTGGGAACAGACACGATTGCTATTTGCACTGTGTATTGCATCGGGAGCACAATAGTGACTCTTCTTACCAGAAAACAACTCTTGCTCGTAGGACCAGAAACTGCATGGGATTCAACTACATTTCTGACTAGGAAACAAACACTAGCTAGCCTTACAAGAAACACACTCTGCTTTTGAGAAAAAAGCACTCTTCTACTCTACTGTGTTTCCTATGGGGTCTGAAGAGTGAGCTTGCTCAGAATAAAAGAACTGTGCTTCCTACACACATGGGTCATATCTAGTTCAACTCTGCTTAGGAAACTGACAATAACAGTATCACCTCTTCTTTCCAGTACACTGTACTTGCTGGGAACAGACGCGAGTGCTATTTGCACTTTGTATGGCTAAGGGAGCGCAATAGTGAATTTCCTTACCAGAAAACAACTCTTGCTCGTAGGACCAGAAACTGCATGGGATTCAACTCCGTTTCTGACTGGGAAACAAACACTAGCTAGCCTTAAAAGAAACACACTCTGCATTTGAGAAAAGAGCCCTCTTCTACTCTACTGTGTTTCCTAAATGGCCAGAACAGTGAGCTTGCTCAGAACATAAGAACTGTGCTTCCTACACACACGGGCCATATCTAGTTCAACTCTGCTTAGGAAACTGACAAGAACAGTAGCTCCTCTTCAGTCCAATACAGTGTACTTGCTGGGAGGAGACACGAGTGCTATTTGCACTATGTATGGCAATGGGAGCGAATAGTGACTCTTCTTACCAGAAAACAACTCTTGCTCATAGGACCAGAAACTGCATAGGATTCAACTCCATTTCTGACTACGAAACAAACACTAGCTAGCCTTACAAGAAACACACTCTGCTTTTGAGAAAGAGCACTCTTCTACTCTACTGTGTTTCCTATGGGGTCCGAACAGTGAGCTTGCTCAGAATAAAAGAACTGTGCTTCCTACACACACGGGCCATATCTAGTTCAACTCTGCTTAGGAAACTGACAAGAACAGTAGATTCTATTCAGTCCAATACACTGTACATGCTGGGAACAGACGCGAGTGCTATTTGCCCTGTGAATGACAATGGGAGTGTAGTAGTGACTCTCCTTACCAGAAAACAAGTCTTGCACGTAGGACCAGAAACTGCATGGGATTCAACTCCATTTAGGACTGGGAAACAAACGCTAGCTCGCCTTACAAGAAACACACTCTGCTTTTGAGAAAAGAGCAGTCTTCTACTCTACTGTGTTTCCTATGGGGTCCGAACAGTGAGCTTGCTCAGAATAAAAGAACTGTGCTTCCTACACACACGGGCTATATCTAGTTCAACTCTGCTTAGGAAACTGACAAGAACAGTAGCTCCTCTTCAGTCCAATACACTGTACTTGCTGGGAGCAGACGCGAGTGCTATTTTCACTGTGTATGGCAATGGGAGCACAATAGTGACTCTTCTTACCAGAAAACAACTCTTGCTCATAGGACCACAAACTGCATGTGACTCAACTCCATTTAGAACTGGAAAACAAACGCTAGCTTGCCTTATAAGAAACACACTCTGCTTTTGAGAAAAAGCACTCTTCTACTCTACTGTGTTTCCTATAGGGCCAGAACAGTGAGATTGCTCAGAACAAAAGAACTGTGCTTCATACACACACGGGCCAAATCTAGTTCAACTCTGCTTAGGAAACTGACAAGAACAGCAGATCCTCTTCCGTCCAATACACTGTACTTGCTGGGAACAGACGCAGGTGCTATTTGCACTGTGTATGGCAATGGGAGCTCAATAGTGACTCTTCTTACTAGAAAACAACTCTTGCTCATAGGACCATAAACTGCATGTGACTCAACTCCATTTAGGACTGGGAAACAAACGCTAGCTTGCCTTACAAGAGACACACTCTGCTTTTGAGAAAAGAGCACTCTTCTACTCTACTGTGTTTCCTATAGGGACAGAACAGTGAGCTTGCGCAGAACAAAAGAACTGTGTTAACTACACACAGGGGCCATATCTAGTTCAACTCTGCTTAGAAAACTGACACGAACAGTAGCTCCTCTTCAGTCCAATACACTGTACATGCTGGGAACAGATGCCAGTGATATTTGCCCTGTGTATTACAATGGGAGCGCAATAGTGACTCTTCTTTCCTCGAGACAACTCTTGCTCGTAGGACCAGAAACTGCATGTTATTCAACTTCATTTAGGACTGGGAAAAAAAACGCTAGCTCGCCTTACAAGAAACACACTCTGCTTTTGAGAAAAGAGCACTCTCTATGCTACGGTGTTTCCTACATGGCCAGATCACAGAGCTTGCTCAGAACAAAAGAACTGTGCTTCCTATACACACGGCCATATCTAGTTCAACTCTGCTTAAGAAACTGACAAGAACAGTAGCTCCTCTTCAGTCCAATACACTGTACATGCTGGGAACAGATGCCAGTGCTATTTGCCCTGTGTATGACAATGGACGCGCAATAGTGACTCTTCTTACCAGAAAACAACTCTTGGTCATAGGACCAGAAACTGCATGTGATTCAACTCCATTTAGGACTGTGAAACAAACGCTAGCTCGCCTTACAAGAAACACACTCTGCTTTTGAGAAAAGAGCACTCTTCTACTCTACTGTGTTTCCTATAGGGCCACAACAGTGAGCTTGCTCAGAACAAAAAAACTGTGCTTCCTACACACACGGGCCATATCTAGTTCAACTCTGCATAGGAAACTGACAAGAACAGTAGTTCCTCTTCAGTCTAATACACTGTAATTGCTGGGAACAGACGCCAGTGCTATTTGCCCTGTGAATGACAATGGGAGCACAATAGTGACTCTTCTTACCAGAAAACAACTCTTGCTCCTAGGACCAGAAACTGCATGGGATTCAACTCCTTTTAGGACTGGGAAACAAACGCTAGCTCGCCTTACAAGAAACAAACTCTGCTTTTGAGAAAAGAGCACTCGTCTACTCTACTGTGTTTCCTATAGGGCCAGAACAGTGAGCATGCTCAGAACAAAAAAACTGTGCTTCCTACAAACACGGGCCATATCTAGTTCCACTGTGCTTAGGAAAGTGACAAGAACAGTAGATCCTCTTCCGTCCAATACACTGTACTTGCTGGGAACAGACGTGAGTGCTATTTGCTCTGAGTATGGCAAAGGGAGCGCAATAGTGACTTTCCTTACCAGAAAACAACTCTTGGTCGTAGGACCAAAAACTGCATGTGATTCAACTCCATTTAGGACTGGGAAACAAACGCTAGCTCACCTTACAAGAAACACACTCTGCTTTTGAGAAAAGAGCACTCTTCTACTCTACTGTGTTTCCTATAGGGCCAGAACAGTGAGCTTGCTCAGAACAAAAGAAATGTGCTTCCTACACACACGGGCCACATCTAGTTCAACTCGGCTTAAGAAACTGACAAGAACAGTAGCTCCTCTTCAGTCCAACACACTGTACTTGGTGGGAGCAGACGCGAGTGCTATTTTCACTGTGTATGGCAATGGGAGCGCAATAGTGACTCTTCTTACCAGAAAACAACTCTTGCTGGTAGGACCAGAAACTACATGGGATTCAACTCCGTTTCTCACTGGGAAACAAACACTATCTAGCCTTACAAGAAACACACTCTGCTTTTGAGAAAAGAGCACTCTTCTACTCTACTGTGTTTCCTATGGTGTCTGAGCAGTGAGCTTGCTCAGTAAAAAAGAACTGTGCTTCATACACACACGTGCCATATATAGTTCAACTCTGCTTAGGAAACTGACAAGAGCAGTAGCTCCTCTTCTGTCCAATACACTGTACTTGCTGGGAACAGACGCGAGTACTAATTGCACTGTGTATGGCAATGGGAGCGTAATAGTGACTCTTCTTACCAGAAAACAACTCTTGCTTGTAGGAACAGAAAGTGCATGTGATTCAACTCCATTTAGGACTGGGAAACAAATGGGAGCTCGCCTTACAAGAAACACACTCTGCTTTGGGAAAAGAGCACGCTTCTACTCTACTGTGATTGCTAAATTGCCAGAAGAGTGAGCTTGCTCATAACAAAAGAACTGTGCTTATTACACACGGGCCATATCTAGTTCGACTCTGCTTATTAAACTGACAAGAACAGTAGCTCCTCTTCAGTCCAATACACTGTACTTGCTGGGAGCAGACGCGAGGTCTATTTGCACTGTGTATGGCAATGGGAGCGCAATAGTGTCTCTTCTTACCAGAAAACAACTCTTGCTAGTAGGACCAGAAACTGCATGTGATTCAACTCCACTTAGGACTGGGAAACAAACGCTAGCTTGCCTTACAAGAGAAACAATCTGCTTTTGAGAAAATAGCACTCTTCTACTCTACTGTGTTTCCTATAGGGCCAGAACAGTGAGGTTGCTCAGAACAAAAGAACTGTGCTTCCTACACACATGGGCCATATCTAGTTCAACTCTGCATAGGAAACTGACAAGAACAATAGCTCCTCTTCAGTCTAATACACTGTAATTGCTGGGAACAGACGCCAGTGCTATTTGCCCTGTGAATGACAATGGGAGCACAATAGTGACTCTTCTTACCAGAAAACAACTCTTGCTCCTAGGACCAGAAACAGCATGGGATTCAACTCCATTTAGGACTGGGAAACAAACGCTAGCTTGCCTTATAAGAAACACACTCTTCTTTTGAGAAAAGAGCACTCTTCTACTCTACTGTGTTTCCTATAGGGCCAGAACAGTGAGCTTGCTCAGAACAAAAGAACTGTGCTTCCTACACACACGGGCCATATCTAGTTCAACTGTGCATAGGAAAGTGACAAGAACAGTAGATCCTCTTCAGTCCAATACACTGTACTTGCTGGGAACAGACGTGAGTGCTATTTGCACTGTGTATGGCAAAGGGAGCTCAATAGTGACTTTCCTTACCAGAAAACAACTCTTGCTTGTAGGACCAAAAACTGCATGTGATTCAACTCCATTTAGGACTGGGAAACAAACGCTAGCTCACCTTACAAGAAACACACTCTGCTTTTGAGAAAAGAGCACTCTTCTACTCTACTGTGTTTCCTATAGGGCCAAAACAGTGAGCTTGCTCAGAACAAAAGAACTGTGCTTCCTACACACGGGCCACATATAGTTCAACTCTGCTTAGGAAACTGACAAGAACAGCAGATCCTCTTCCGTCCAATACACTGTACTTGCTGGGAACAGACGCAGGTGCTATTTGCACTGTGTATGGCAATGGGAGCTCAATAGTGACTCTTCTTACTAGAAAACAACTCTTGCTCATAGGACCATAAACTGCATGTGACTCAACTCCATTTAGGACTGGGAAACAAACGCTAGCTTGCCTTACAAGAGACACACTCTGCTTTTGAGAAAAGAGCACTCTTCTACTCTACTGTGTTTCCTATAGGGACAGAACAGTGAGCTTGCGCAGAACAAAAGAACTGTGTTAACTACACACAAGGGCCATATCTAGTTCAACTCTGCTTAGAAAACTGACACGAACAGTAGCTCCTCTTCAGTCCAATACACTGTACATGCTGGGAACAGATGCCAGTGCTATTTGCCCTGTGTAATACAGTGGGAGCGCAATAGTGACTCTTCTTTCCTCGAGACAACTCTTGCTCGTAGGACCAGAAACTGCATGTTATTCAACTTCATTTAGGACTGGGAAAAAAACGCTAGCTCGCCTTACAAGAAACACACTCTGCTTTTGAGAAAAGAGCACTCTCTATGCTACGGTGTTTCCTACATGGCCAGATCACAGAGCTTGCTCAGAACAAAAGAACTGTGCTTCCTATACACACGGCCATATCTAGTTCAACTCTGCTTAAGAAACTGACAAGAACAGTAGCTCCTCTTCAGTCCAATACACTGTACATGCTGGGAACAGATGCCAGTGCTATTTGCCCTGTGTATGACAATGGACGTGCAATAGTGACTCTTCTTACCAGAAAACAACTCTTGGTCATAGGACCAGAAACTGCATGTGATTCAACTCTATTTAGGACTGTGAAACAAACGCTAGCTCGCCTTACAAGAAACACACTCTGCTTTTGAGAAAAGAGCACTCTTCTACTCTACTGTGTTTCCTATAGGGCCACAACAGTGAGCTTGCTCAGAACAAAAAAACTGTGCTTCCTACACACACGGGCCATATCTAGTTCAACTCTGCATAGGAAACTGACAAGAACAGTAGTTCCTCTTCAGTCTAATACACTGTAATTGCTGGGAACAGACGCCAGTGCTATTTGCCCTGTGAATGACAATGGGAGCACAATAGTGACTCTTCTTACCAGAAAACAACTCTTGCTCCTAGGACCAGAAACTGCATGGGATTCAACTCCTTTTAGGACTGGGAAACAAACGCTAGCTCGCCTTACAAGAAACAAACTCTGCTTTTGAGAAAAGAGCACTCGTCTACTCTACTGTGTTTCCTATAGGGCCAGAACAGTGAGCATGCTCAGAACAAAAAAACTGTGCTTCCTACAAACACGGGCCATATCTAGTTCAACTGTGCTTAGGAAAGTGACAAGAACAGTAGATCCTCTTCCGTCCAATACACTGTACTTGCTGGGAACAGACGTGAGTGCTATTTGCTCTGAGTATGGCAAAGGGAGCGCAATAGTGACTTTCCTTACCAGAAAACAACTCTTGGTCTTAGGACCAAAAACTGCATGTGATTCAACTCCATTTAGGACTGGGAAACAAACGCTAGCTCACCTTACAAGAAACACACTCTGCTTTTGAGAAAAGAGCACTCTTCTACTCTACTGTGTTTCCTATAGGGCCAGAACAGTGAGCTTGCTCAGAACAAAAGAAATGTGCTTCCTACACACACGGGCCACATCTAGTTCAACTCGGCTTAAGAAACTGACAAGAACAGTAGCTCCTCTTCAGTCCAACACACTGTACTTGGTGGGAGCAGACGCGAGTGCTATTTTCACTGTGTATGGCAATGGGAGCGCAATAGTGACTCTTCTTACCAGAAAACAACTCTTGCTGGTAGGACCAGAAACTACATGGGATTCAACTCCGTTTCTCACTGGGAAACAAACACTATCTAGCCTTACAAGAAACACACTCTGCTTTTGAGAAAAGAGCACTCTTCTACTCTACTGTGTTTCCTATGGTGTCTGAGCAGTGAGCTTGCTCAGTAAAAAAGAACTGTGCTTCCTACACACACGTGCCATATATAGTTCAACTCTGCTTAGGAAACTGACAAGAGCAGTAGCTCCTCTTCTGTCCAATACACTGTACTTGCTGGGAACAGACGCGAGTACTAATTGCACTGTGTATGGCAATGGGAGCATAATAGTGACTCTTCTTACCAGAAAACAACTCTTGCTTGTAGGAACAGAAAGTGCATGTGATTCAACTCCATTTAGGACTGGGAAACAAATGGGAGCTCGCCTTACAAGAAACACACTCTGCTTTGGGAAAAGAGCACGCTTCTACTCTACTGTGATTGCTAAATTGCCAGAAGAGTGAGCTTGCTCATAACAAAAGAACTGTGCTTATTACACACGGGCCATATCTAGTTCAACTCTGCTTATTAAACTGACAAGAACAGTAGCTCCTCTTCAGTCCAATACACTGTACTTGCTGGGAGCAGAAGCGAGGTCTATTTGCACTGTGTATGGCAATGGGAGTGCAATAGTGTCTCTTCTTACCAGAAAACAACTCTTGCTAGTAGGACCAGAAACTGCATGTGATTCAACTCCACTTAGGACTGGGAAACAAACGCTAGCTTCCCTTACAAGAGACACAATCTGCTTTTGAGAAAATAGCACTCTTCTATTCTACTGTGTTTCCTATAGGGCCAGAACAGTGAGGTTGCTCAGAACAAAAGAACTGTGCTTCCTACACACACGGGCCATATCTAGTTCAACTCTGCATAGGAAACTGACAAGAACAAGAGCTCCTCTTCAGTCTAATACACTGTAATTGCTGGGAACAGACGCCAGTGCTATTTGCCCTGTGAATGACAATGGGAGCGCAATAGTGACTCTTCTTTCCTCGAGACAACTCTTGCTCGTACGACCAGAAACTGCATGTGATTCAACTCCATTTAGGACTGGGAAACAAATGCTAGCTCGCCTTACATGAAACACACTCTGCTTTAGAGAAAAGAGCACTCTTCTACTCTACTGTGTTTCCTATAGGGCCAGAACAGTGAGCTTGCTCAGAACAAAAGGACTGTGCTTCCTACACACAGGGCCATATCTCGTTCAACTCTGCTTAGGAAACTGACAAGAACAGTAGCACCTCTTCAGTCCAATACACTGTACTTGCTGGGAACAGACGCGAGTGCTATTTGCACTGTGTATGGCAGTGGGAGCACAATAGTGACTTTCCTTACCAGAAAACAACTTTTGCTCGTAAGACCAGAAACTGCATGTGATTCAACTCCATTTAGGACTGGGAAACAAATGCTAGCTCGCCTTACATGAAACACACTCTGCTTTTGAGAAAAGAACACTCTTCTACTCTACTGTGTTTCCTAAGGGGTCCAAACAGTGAGCTTGCTCAGAACAAAAGAACTGTGCTTCCTACACACATGGGCCATATCTAGTTCAACTCTGCTTAGGAAACTGACAAGAACAATAGCTCCTCTTCCTTCCAATACACTGTACTTGCAGGGAACAGACGCGAGTGCTATTTGTACTGTGTATGGCAATTGGAGCACAATAGTGACTTGTCTTACCAGAAAACAACTCTTGCTCGTAGGACAAAAAACTGCATGTGACTCAACTCCATTTAGGACTAGGAAACAAACGCTAGCTCGACTTCCAAGAAACACACTCTGCTTTTGAGAAAAGAGCACTCTTCTACTCTACTGTGTTTCCTATAGAGCCAGAAGATTGAACTTGCTCAGAACATTAGAACTGTGCTTCCTACACACACGGCCATATCTAGTTCAATTCTGCTTAGGAACCTTACAAGAACAGTAGATCCTCTTCTGTACAACACACTGTACTTGCTGGGAACAGACGCCAGTGCTATTTGTCTTGTGTATGGCAATGGCAGTGCAATAGTGACTCTTCTTACCATAAAACAACTCTTGCTCGTAGGACTAGAAACTGCATGTGATTCAACTCCATTTAGTACTGGGAAACAAACGCTAGCTCGCCTTACAAGAAACACACTCTGCTTTAGGGAAAAGAGCACTCTTCTACTCTATTGTGTTTCCTATAGGGCCAGAACAGTGAGCATTCTCAGAACAAAAGAACTGTGCTTCCGACACACGGGTCATAACTAGTTCAACTCTGCTTAGGAAACTGACAAGAACAGTAGCTCCTCTTCAGTCCGATACACTGTACTTGCTGGGAACAGACGCGAGTGCTATTTGCACTGTCTATGGCAATGGGAGCGCAATAGTGACTTCCCTTACCAGAAAACAACTCTTGCTCGTAGGACCAGAAACTGCATGTGATTGAACTCCATTTAGGACTGGGAAACAAACGCTAGCTCGACTTACAAGAAACACACTCTGCTTTTGAGAAAAGGGCACTCTTCTTCTCTACTGTGTTTCCTATGGGGTCCTAACAGTGAGCTTGCTCAGAACAAAAGAACTGTGCTTCCTACACACACGGCTATATCTAGTTCACTTCTGCTTAGGAACCTGACAAGAACAGTAGATCCTCTTCAGTCCAATACACTGTACTTGCTGGGAAAAGACGCCAGTGCTATTTGTCCTGTGTATGGCAATGGCAGCGCAATAGTGACTCTTCTTACCAGAAAACAACTCTTGCTTGTAGGAACAGAAACTGCATGTGATTCAACTCCATTTAGGACTGGGAAACATAAGCTAGCTCACCTTACAAGAAACACACTCTGCTTTAGAGAAAAGAGCACTCTTCTACTCTACTGTGTTTCCTATTGGGCCAGAACAGTGAGCTTGCTCAGAACAAAAGAACTGTACTTCCTACACACGGGCCATATCTAGTTCAACTCTGCTTAGGAAACTGGCAAGAACAGTAGCTCCTCTTCAGTCTGATACACTGTATTTGCTGGGAACAGACGCGAGTGCTATTTGCACTGTGTATGGCATTGGAGCACAATAGTGACTCGTCTTACCAGAAAAAAACTCTTGCTCGTAGGACAAAAAACTGCATGTGACTCAACTCCATTGAGGACTGGGAAACAAACGCTAGCTCGACTTATAAGAAACACACTCTGCTTTTGAGAAAAGAGCATTCTTCTACTCTACTGTGTTTCCTATGGGGTCCGAACAGTGAGCTTGCTCAGAACAAAAGAACTGTGCTTCCTACACACACGGCCATATCTAGTTCAATTCTGCTTAGGAACCTGACAAGAACAGTAGATCCTCTTCAGTCCAATACACTGTACTTGCTGGGAACAGACGCCAGTGCTATTTGTCCTGTGTATGGCAATGGCAGCGCAATAGTGACTCTTCTTACCAGAAAACAACTCTTGCTTGTAGGACCAGAAACTGCATGTAATTCAACTCCATTTAGGACTGGGAAACAAAAGCTAGCTCACCTTACAAGAAACACACTCTGCTTTAGAGAAAAGAGCACTCTTCTACTCTACTGTGTTTCCTATAGGGCCAGAACAGTGAGCTTGCTCAGAACATAAGAACTGTGCTTCCTAAACACGGTCCATATCTAGTTGAACTCTGCTTAGGAAACTGACAAGAACAGTAGCTCCTATTCAGTCCGATACACTGTACTTGCTGGGAATAGACGCGAGAGCTATTTGCACTATGTATGGCAAGGGGAGCGCAATAGTGACTTTCCTTACCAGAAAACAACTCTTGCTCTTAGGACCAGAAACTGCATGAGATTCAACTCCATTTAGGACTGCGAAACAAACGCGAGCTCGCCTTACAAGAAACACACTCTGCTTTTGAGAAAAGAGCACTCTTCTCCTCTACTGTGTTTCCTATGGTGTCCGAACAGTGAGCTTGCTCAGAACAAATGTACTGTGCTTCCTACACACGGGCCATATCTAGTTCAACTATGCTTAGGAAACTGACAAGAACAGTAGCTCCTCTTCAGTCCGATACACTGTACTTGCTCGGAACAGACGGGAGTGCTATTTGCACTGTGTATGCCAATGGGAGCGCAATAGTGACTTTCCTTACCAGAAAACATCTCTTGCTCGTAAGACCAGAATTTGCATGTGATTCAACTCCATTTAGGATTGGGAAACAAATGCTAGCTCGCCTTACATGAAACACACTCTGCTTTTGAGAAAAGAGCACTCTTCTATTCTACTGTGTTTCCTATGGGGTCCAAACATTGAGCTTGCTCAGAACAAAAGAACTGTGCTTCCTACACACATGGGTCATATCTAGTTCAACTCTACTTAGGAAACTGACAAGAACAATAGCTCCTCTTCTGTCCAATACACTGTACTTGCAGGGAACAGACGCGAGTGCTATTTGCACTGTGTATGGCAATGGGAGCACAATAGTGACTTTCCTTACCAGAAAACAACTTTTGCTCGTAAGACCAGAAACTGCATGTGATTCAACTCCATTTAGGACTGGGAAACAAATGCTAGCTCGCCTTACATGAAACACACTCCGCTTTTGAGAAAAGAACACTCTTCTACTCTACTGTGTTTCCTAAGGGGTCCGAACAGTGAGCTTGCTCAGAACAAAAGAACTGTGCTTCCTACACACATGGGCCATATCTAGTTCAACTCTGCTTAGGAAACTGACAAGAACAATAGCTCCTCTTCCTTCCAATACACTGTACTTGCAGGGAACAGACGCGAGTGCTATTTGCACTGTGTATGGCAATTGGAGCACAATAGTGACTTGTCTTACCAGAAAACAACTCTTGCTCGTAGGACAAAAAACTGCATGTGACTCAACTCCATTTAGGACTAGGAAACAAACGCTAGCTCGACTTCCAAGAAACACACTCTGCTTTTGAGAAAAGAGCACTCATCTACTCTACTGTGTTTCCTATAGAGCCAGAAGATTGAACTTGCTCAGAACATTAGAACTGTGCTTCCTACACACACGGCCATATCTAGTTCAATTCTGCTTAGGAACCTGACAAGAACAGTAGATCCTCTTCTGTACAATACACTGTACTTGCTGGGAACAGACGCCAGTGCTATTTGTCCTGTGTATGGCAATGGCAGTGCAATAGTGACTCTTCTTACCATAAAACAACTCTTGCTCGTAGGACTAGAAACTGCATGTGATTCAACTCCATTTAGTACTGGGAAACAAACGCTAGCTCGCCTTACAAGAAACACACTCTGCTTTAGGGAAAAGAGCACTCTTCTACTCTATTGTGTTTCCTATAGGGCCAGAACAGTGAGCTTTCTCAGAACAAAAGTACTGTGCTTCCTACACACGGGCCATAACTAGTTCAACTCTGCTTAGGAAACTGACAAGAACAGTAGCTCCTCTTCAGTCCGATACACTGTACTTGCTGGGAACTGACGCGAGTGCTATTTGCAATGTGTATGGCAATGGGAGCGCAATAGTGACTTCCCTTACCAGAAAACAACTCTTGCTCGTAGGACCAGAAACTGCATGTGATTCAACTCCATTTAGGACTGGGAAACAAATGCTAGCTCGCCTTACAAGAAACACACTCTGCTTTTGAGAAAAGAGCACTCTTCTACTCTACTGTGTTTCCTATGGGGTCCGAACAGTGAGCTTGCTCAGAACAAAAGAACTGTGCTTTCTACACACACGGGCCATATCTAGTTCAACTCTGCTTAGGAAACAAACAAGAACAGTAGCTCCTCTTCAGTCCGATACATTGTACTTGCGGGGAACAGACGCGAGTGCTATTTGCACTTTCTATGGCATTGGAGCACAATAGTGACTCCTCTTACCAGGAAACAACTCTTGCTCGTGGACAAAAAACTGCATGTGACTCAACTCCATTTAGGACTGGGAAACAAACGCTAGCTCGACTTACAAAAAACACACTCTGCTTTTGAGAAAAGAGCACTCTTCTTCTCTACTGTGTTTCCTATGAGGTCCTAACAGTGAGCTTGGTCAGAACAAAAGAACTGTGCTTCCTACACACACGGCCATATCTAGTTCACTTCTGCTTAGGAACCTGACAAGAACAGTAGATCCTCTTCAGTCCAATACACTGCACTTGCTGGGAAAAGACGCCAGTGCTATTTGTCCTGTGTATGGCAATGGCAGCGCAATAGTGACTCTTCTTACTAGAAAACAACTCTTGCTTGTAGGACCAGAAACTGCGTGTGATTCAACTCCATTTAGGACTGGGAAACAAAAGCTAGCTCACCTTACAAGAAACACACTCTGCTTTAGAGAAAAGAGCACTCTTCTACTCTACTGTGTTTCCTATAGGGCCAGAACAGTGATCTTGCTCAGAACAAAAGAACTGTGCTTCCTACACACGGGCCATATCTAGTTCAACTCTGCTTAGGAAACTGACAAGAACAGTAGCTCCTCTTCAGTCCGATACACTGCACTTGCTGCGAACAGACGCGAGTGCTATTTGCACTGTGTATGTCAATGGGAGCGCAATAGTGACTTTCCTTACCAGAAAACAACTCTTGCTCGTAAGACCAGAAACTGCATGAGATTCAACTCCATTTAGGACTGGGAAACAAATGCTAGCTCGCCTTACATGAAACACACTCTGCTTTAGAGAAAAGAGCACTCTTCTACTCTACTGTGTTTCCTATAGGGCCAGTACAGTGAGCTTGCTCAGAACAAAAGGACTGTGCTTCCTACACACAGGGCCATATCTCGTTCAACTCTGCTTAGGAAACTGACAAGAACAGTAGCAACTCTTCAGTCCGATACACTGTACTTGCTGGGAACAGACGCGAGTGCTATTTGCATTGTATATGTCAATGGGAGCACAATAGTGACTTTCCTTACCAGAAAACAACTTTTGCTCGTAAGACCAGAAACTGCATGTGATTCAACTCCATTTAGGACTGGGAAACAAATGCTAGCTCGCCTTACATGAAACACACTCTGCTTTTGAGAAAAGAGCACTCTTCTACTCTACTGTGTTTCCTAAGGGGTCCGAACAGTGAGCTTGCTCAGAACAAAAGAACTGTGCTTCCTACACACATGGGCCATATCTAGTTCAACTCTGCTTAGGAAACTGACAAGAACAATAGCTCCTCTTCCTTCAATACACTGTACTTGCAGGGAACAGACGCGAGTGCTATTTGCACTGTGTATGGCAATTGGAGCACAATAGTGACTTGTCTTACCAGAAAACAAGTCTTGCTCTTGGACAAAAAACTGCATGTGACTCAACTCCATTTAGGACTAGGAAACAAACGCTAGCTCGACTTCCAAGAAACACACTCTGCTTTTGAGAAAAGAGCACTCTTCTACTCTACTGTGTTTCCTATAGAGCCAGAAGATTGAACTTGCTCAGAACATTAGAACTGTGCTTCCTACACACACGGCCATATCTAGTTCAGTTCTGCTTAGGAACCTGACAAGAACAGTAGATCCTCTTCTGTACAACACACTGTACTTGCTGGGAACAGACGCCAGTGCTATTTGTCCTGTGTATGGCAATGGCAGTGCAATAGTGACTCTTCTTACCATAAAACAACTCTTGCTCGTAGGACTAGAAACTGCATGTGATTCAACTCCATTTAGTACTGGGAAACAAACGCTAGCTCGCCTTACAAGAAACACACTCTGCTTTAGGGAAAAGAGCACTCTTCTACTCTATTGTGTTTCCTATAGGGCCAGAACAGTGAGCTTTCTCAGAGCAAAAGAACTGTGCTTCCTACACACGGGCCATAACTAGTTCAACTCTGCTTAGGAAACTGACAAGAACAGTAGCTCCTCTTCAGTCCGATACACTGTACTTGCTGGGAACAGACGCGAGTGCTATTTGCACTGTGTATGGCAATGGGAGCGCAATAGTGACTTCCCTTACCAGAAAACAACTCTTGCTCGTAGGACCAGAAACTGCATGTGATTCAACTCCATTTAGGACTGGGAAACAAATGCTAGCTCGCCTTACAAGAAACACACTCTGCTTTTGAGAAAAGGGCACTCTTCTACTCTACTGTGTTTCCTATGGGGTCCGAACAGTGAGCTTGCTCAGAACAAAAGAACTGTGCTTTCTACACACACGGGCCATATCTAGTTCAACTCTGCTTAGGAAACAAACAAGAACAGTAGCTCCTCTTCAATCCGATACATTGTACTTGCGGGGAGCAGACGCGAGTGCTATTTGCACTGTGTATGGCATTGGAGCACAATAGTGACTCGTCTTACCAGAAAACAACTCGTGCTCGTAGGACAAAAAACTGCATGTGACTCAACTCCATTTAGGACTGGGAAACAAACGCTAGCTCGACTTACAAGAAACACACTCTGCTTTTGAGAAAAGAGCACTCTTCTTCTCTACTGTGTTTCCTATGGGGTCCTAACAGTGAGCTTGGTCAGAACAAAAGAACTGTGCTTCCTACACACACGGCCATATCTAGTTCACTTCTGCTTAGGAACCTGACAAGAACAGTAGATCCTCTTCAGTCCAATACACTGTACTTGCTGGGAAAAGACGCCAGTGCTATTTGTCCTGTGTATGGCAATGGCAGCGCAATAGTGACTGTTCTTACCAGAAAACAACTCTTGCTTGTAGGAACAGAAACTGCATGTGATTCAACTCCATTTAGGACTGGGAAACAAAAGCTAGCTCACCTTACAAGAAACACACTCTGCTTTAGAGAAAAGAGCACTCTTCTACTCTACTGTGTTTCCTATAGGGCCAGAACAGTGAGCTTGCTCAGAACAAAAGAACTGTGCTTCCTACACATACGGCCATATCTAGTTCAACTCTGCTTAGGAAAATGACAAAAACAATAGCTCCTCTTCCTTCCAATACACTGTACTTGCAGTGAACAGACGCGAGTGCTATTTGAACTGTGTTGGCAATTGGAGCACAATAGTGACTTGTCTTACCAGAAAACAACTCTTGCTAGTAGGACAAAAAACTGCATGTGACTCAACTCCATTTAGGACTAGGAAACAAACGCTAGCTCGACTTACAAGAAACACACTCTGCTTTTGAGAAAAGAGCATTCTTCTACTCTACTGTGTTTCCTATGGGGTCCGAACAGTGAGCTTGCTCAGAACAAAAGAACTGTGCTTCCTACACACACGGCCATATCTAGTTCAATTCTGCTTAGGAACCTGACAAGAACAGTAGATCCTCTTAAGTCCAATACACTGTACTTGCTGGGAACAGACGCCAGTGCTATTTGTCCTGTGTATGGCAATGGCAGCGCAATAGTGACTCTTCTTACCAGAAAACAACTCTTGCTTGTAGGACCAGAAACTGCATGTGATTCAACTCCATTTAGGACTGGGAAACAAAAGCTAGCTCACCTTACAAGAAACACACTCTGCTTTTGAGAAAAGAGCACTCTTCTACTCTACTGTGTTTCCTATAGGGCCAGAACAGTGAGCTTGCTCAGAACATAAGAACTGTGCTTCCTACACACGGTCCATATCTAGTTGAACTCTGCTTAGGAAACTGACAAGAACAGTAGCTCCTATTCAGTCTGATACACTGTACTTGCAGGGAACAGACGCGAGTGCTATTTGCACTGTGTGTGGCAATTGGAGCGCAATAGTGACTTCTCCACCAGAAAACAACTCTTGCTCGTAGGACAAAAAACTGCATGTGACTCAACTCCATTTAACTGGGAAACAAACGCTAGCTCGACTTCCAAGAAACACACTCTGATTTGAGAAAAAAGCACTCTTCTACTCTACTGTGTTTCCTATGTGTCCCGAACAGTGAGCTTGCCCAGAACAAAAAAACTGTGCTTCCTACTCACATGGCCATATCTAGTTCAACTCTGCATAGGAAACTGACAAGAACAGTAGCTCCTCTTTAGTCCGATACACTGTACTTGCTGGAAAGAGACGCGAGTGCTATTTGCACTGTGTATGTCAATGGGAGCACAATAGTGACTCATCTTACCAGAAAACAACTCTTGCTCGTAGGACCAGAAACTGCATGTGATTCAACTCCATTTAGGATTGGGAAACAAACGCTAGCTCGCCTTACAAGAAACACACTCTGCTTTAGAGAAAAGAGCACTCTTCTACTCTACTGTGTTTCCTATAGGGCCAGAACAGTGAGCTTGCTCAGAACATAAGAACTGTGCTTCCTACACACGGGCCATATCTAGTTGAACTCTGCTTAGGAAACTGACAAGAACAGTAGCTCCTCTTCAGTCCAAAACACTGTACTTGCTGGGAACAGACGCCAGTGCTATTTGTCCTGTGTATGGCAATGGCAGCGCAATAGTGACTCTTCTTACCATAAAACAACTCTTGCTCTTAGGACTAGAAACTGCATGGGATTCAACTCCATTTAGGACTGGGAAACAAACGCTAGCTTGCCTTACAAGAAACACACTCTGCTTGAGAGAAAAGAGCACTCTTCTACTCTACTGTGTTTCCTATAGGGCCAGAACAGTGAGCTTGCTCAAAACAAAAGAACTGTGCTTCCTACATACGGCCCATAACTAGTTCAACTCTGATTAGGAACCTGACAAGAACAGTAGATCCTCTTCAGTCCAATACACTGTACTTGCTGGGAACAGACGCGAGTGCTATTTGTCCTGTGTATGGCAATGGCAGCGCAATAGTGTCTCTTCTTACCAGAAAACAACCCTTGCTCGTAGGACCAGAAACTGCATGTGATTCAACTCCATTTAGGACTGGGAAACAAATGCTAGCTCGCCTTACATGAAACACACTCTGCTTTTGAGAAAAGAGAACTCTTCTACCCTACTGTGTTTCCTATGGGGTCCGAATAGTGAGCTTGCTCAGAACAAAAGAACTGTGCTTCCTACACACGGGCAATATCTAGTTCAACTCTGCTTAGGAAACTGACAAGAACAGTAGCTCCTCTAGAGTCCGATACACTGTATTTGCTGGGAACAGACGCGAGTGCTATTTGCACTGTGTATGGCAATTGGAGCACAATAGTGACTCGTCTTACCAGAAAAAAACTCTTGCTCGTAGGACAAAAAACTGCATGTGACTCAACTCCATTTAGGACTGGGAAACAAACGCTAGCTCGCCTTACAAGAAACACACTCTGCTTTAGAGAAAAGAGCAATCTTCTACTCTACTGTGTTTCCTATGGGGTCCGAACAGTGAGCTTGCTCAGAAAAAAAGAACTGTGCTTCCTACACACACGGCCACATCTAGTTCAACTCTGCTTAGGAAACTGACAAGAACACTAGATCCTTTTCAGTCCAATACACTGTACTTGCTGGGAACAGAAGCCAGTGCTATTTGTCCTGTTTATGGCAGTTGCAGGGCAATAGTGACTCTTTTTACCAGAAAACAACTCTTGCTCGTAGGACCAGAAACTGCATGTGATTCAACTCCATTTAGGACTGGGAAATAAAAGCCAGCTCACCTTACAAGAAACACACTCTGCTTTAGAGAAAAGAGCACTCTTCTACTCTACTGTGTTTCCTATAGGGCCAGAACAGTGATCTTGCTCAGAACAAAAGAACTATGCTTCCTACACACGGGCCATATCTAGTTCAACTCTGCTTAGGAAACTGACAAGAACAGTAGCTCCTCTTCAGTCCGATACACTGTACTTGCTGGGAAGAGACGCGAGCGCTATTTGCACTGTGTATGGCAATGGGAGCGCAATAGTGACTTTCCTTACCAGAAAACAACTCTTGCTCGTAAGACCAGAAACTGCATGTGATTCAACTCCATTTAGGACTGGGAAACAAATGCTAGCTCGCCTTACATGAAACACACTCTGCTTTTGAGAAAAGAGCACTTTTCTACTCTACTGTGTTTCCTATGGGGTCCGAACAGTGAGCTTGCTCAGAACAAAAGAACTGTGCTTCCTACATACACGGCCATATCTAGTTCAACTCTGCTTAGGAACCTGACAAGAACACTAGATCCTCTTCAGTCCAATACACTGTACTTGCTGGGAACAGACGCCAGTGCTATTTGTCCTGTGTATGGCAGTTGCAGCGCAATAGTGACTCTTCTTACCAGATAACAACTCTTGCTCGTAGGACCAGAAACTGCATGTGATTCAACTCCATTTAGGACTGGGAAACAAAAGCTAGCTCACCTTACAAGAAACACACTCTGCTTTAGAGAAAAGAGCACTCTTCTACTCTACTGTGTTTCCTATAGGGCCAGAACAGTGAGCTTGCTCAGAACAAAAGAACTGTGCTTCCTACACACGGGCCATATCTAGTTCAACTCTGCTTAGGAAACTGACAAGAACAGTAGCTCCTCTTCAGTCCGATACACTGTACTTGCTGGGAATAGACGCGAGTGCTATTTGCACTATGTATGGCAAGGGGAGCGCAATAGTGACTTTCCTTACCAGAAAACAACTCTTGCTCTTAGGACCATAAACTGCATGAGATTCAACTCCATTTAGGACTGGGAAACAAACGCTAGCTCGCCTTACAAGAAACACACTCTGCTTTTGAGAAAAGAGCACTCTTCTACTCTACTGTGTTTCCTATGATGTCCGAACAGTGAGCTTGCTCAGAACAAAAGAACTGTGCTTCCTACACACACGGCCATATCTAGTTCAATTCTGCTTAGGAACCTGACAAGAACAGTAGATCCTCTTCAGTCCAATACACTGTACTTGCGGGGAACAGACGCGAGTGCTATTTGCACTGTGTATGGCATTGGAGCACAATAGTGACTTGTCTTACCAGAAAACAACTCTTGCTCGTAGGACAAAAAACTGCATGTGACTCAACTCCATTTAGGACTGGGAAACAAACGCTAGCTCGACGTCCAAGAAACACACTCTGCTTTTGAGAAAAGAGCACTCTTCTACTCTACTGTGTTTCCTGTGTGTTCCGAACAGTGAGCTTGCTCAGAACAAAAAAACTGTGCTTCCTACACACACGGCCATATCTAGTTCAAGTCTGCTTAGGAACCTGACAAGAACAGTAGATCCTCTTCAGTCTAATACACTGTAATTGCTGGGAACAGACGCCAGTGCTGTTTGTCCTGTGTATGGCAATGGCAGCGCAATAGTGACTCTTCTTACCAGAAAACAACTCTTGCTCGTAGGACCAGAAACTGCATGTGATTCAACTCCATTTAGGACTGGGAAACAAAAGCTAGCTCACCTTACAAGAAACACAGTCTGCTTTAGAGAAAAGAGCACTCTTCTACTCTACTGTGTTTCCTATAGGGCCAGAACAGTGACCTTGCTCAGAACAAAAGAACTGTGCTTCCTACACACGGGCCATATCTAGTTCAACTCTGTTTAGGAAACTGACAAGAACAGTAGCTCCTCTTCAGTCCAAAACACTGTACTTGCTGGGAACAGACGCCAGTGCTATTTGTCCTGTGTATGGCAATGGCAGCGCAATAGTGACTCTTCTTACCATAAAACAACTCTTGCTCTTAGGACTAGAAACTGCATGGGATTCAACTCCATTTAGGACTGGGAAACAAACGCTAGCTTGCCTTACAAGAAACACACTCTGCTTGAGAGAAAAGAGCACTCTTCTACTCTACTGTGTTTCCTATAGGGCCAGAACAGTGAGCTTGCTCAAAACAAAAGAACTGTGCTTCCTACATACGCCCCATAACTAGTTCAACTCTGCTTAGGAACCTGACAAGAACAGTAGATCCTCTTCAGTCCAATACACTGTACTTGCTGGGAACAGACGCGAGTGCTATTTGTCCTGTGTATGGCAATGGCAGCGCAATAGTGTCTCTTCTTACCAGAAAACAACCCTTGCTCGTAGGACCAGAAACTGCATGTGATTCAACTCCATTTAGGACTGGGAAACAAACGCTAGCTCGCCTTACATGAAACACACTCTGCTTTTGAGAAAAGAGAACTCTTCTACCCTACTGTGTTTCCTATGGGGTCCGAATAGTGAGCTTGCTCAGAACAAAAGAACTGTGCTTCCTACACACACGGGCAATATCTAGTTCAACTCTGCTTAGGAAACTGACAAGAACAGTAGCTCCTCTAGAGTCCGATACACTGTATTTGCTGGGAACAGACGCGAGTGCTATTTGCACTGTGTATGGCAATTGGAGCACAATAGTGACTCGTCTTACCAGAAAAAAACTCTTGCTCGTAGGACAAAAAACTGCGTGTGACTCAACTCCATTTAGGACTGGGAAACAAACGCTTGCTCGACTTCCAAGAAACACACTCTGCTTTTGAGAAAAGAGCACTCTTCTACACCACTGTGTTTCCTATGTGTTCCGAACAGTGAGCTTGCTCAGAACAAAAGAACTGTGCTTCCTACACACATGGCCATATCTAGTTCAAGTCTGCTTAGGAACCTGACAAGAACAGTAGATCTTCTTCAGTCCAATACACTGTACTTGCTGGGAACAAACGCCAGTGCTATTTGTCCTGTGTATGGCAATGGCAGCGCAATAGTGACTCTTCTTACCAGAAAACAACCCTTCCTCGTAGGACCAGAAACTGCATGTGATTCAACTCCATTTAGGACGGGGAAACAAACGCTAGCTCGCCTTACAAAAACACACTCTGCTTTTGAGAAAAGAGCACTCTTCTACTCTACTGTGTTACCTATGTGTTCCGAACAGTGAGCTTGCTCAGAACAAAAAAACTGTGCTTCCTACACACACGGCCATATCTAGTTCAAGTCTGCTTAGGAACCTGACAAGAACAGTAGATCCTCTTCAGTCCAATACACTGTAATTGCTGGGAACAGATGCCAGCGCTGTTTGTCCTGTGTATGGCAATGGCAGCGCAATAGTGACTCTTCTTACCAGAAAACAACTCTTGCTCGTAGGACCAGAAACTGCATGTGATTCAACTCCATTTAGGACTGGGAAACAAAAGCTAGCTCACCTTACAAGAAACACACTCTGCTTTAGAGAAAAGAGCACTCTTCTACTCTACTGTGTTTCCTATAGGGCCAGAACAGTGAGCTTGCTCAGAACAAAAGAACTGTGCTTCCTACACACACGGGCCATATCTAGTTCAACTCTGCTTAGGAAACTGACAAGAACAGTAGCTCCTCTTCAGTCCGATACACTGTACTTGCTGGGAATAGACGTGTTAGCTATTTGCACTATGTATGGCAAGGGGAGCGCAATAGTGACTTTCCTTACCAGAAAACAACTCTTGCTCTTAGGACCAGGAACTGCATGAGATTCAACTCCATTTAGGACTTGGAAACAAACGCTAGCTCGCCTTACAAGAAACACACACTGCTTTTGAGAAAAGAGCACTGTTCTACTCTACTGTGTTTCCTATGATGTCCGAACAGTGAGCTTGCTCAGAACAAAAGAACTGTGCTTCCTACACACATGGCCATATCTAGTTCAATTCTGCTTAGGAACCTGACAAGAACAGTAGATCCTCTTCATTCCAATACACTGTACTTGCTGGAACAGACGCGAGTGCTATTTGCACTGTGTATGGCATTGGAGCACAATAGTGACTTGTCTTACCAGAAAACAACTCTTGCTTGTAGGACAAAAAACTGCATGTGACTCAACTCCATTTAGGACTGCGAAACAAACGCTAGCTCGACGTCCAAGAAACACACTCTGCTTTTGAGAAAAGAGCACTCTTCTACTCTACTGTGTTTCCTATGTGTTCCGAACAGTGAGCTTGCTCAGAACAAAAAAACTGTGCTTCCTACACACACGGGCCATATCTAGTTCAAGTCTGCTTAGGAACCTGACAAGAACAGTAGATCCTCTTCAGTCCAATACACTGTACTTGCTGGGAACAGAAGCCAGTGCTATTTGTCCTGTGTATCGCAATGGCAGCGCAATAGTGACTCTTCTTACCAGAAAACAACTCTTGCTCGTAGGACCAGAACCTGCATGTGATTCAACTCCATTTAGGACGGGGAAACAAATGCTAGCTCGCCTTACATGAAACACACTCTGCTTTTGAGAAAAGAGCACTCTTCTACTCTACTGTGTTTCCTATGTGTTCTGAACAGTGAGCTTGCTCAGAACAAAAAAACTGTGCTTCCTACACACACGGCCATATCTAGTTCAAGTCTGCTTAGCAACCTGACAAGAACAGTAGATCCTCTTCAGTCCAATACACTGTAATTGCTGGGAACAGACGCCATGCTGTTTGTCCTGTGTATGGCAATGGCAGCGCAATAGTGACTCTTCTTACCAGAAAACAACCCTTGCTCGTAGGACCAGAAACTGCATGTGATTCAACTCCATTTAGGACTGGGAAACAAAAGCTAGCTCACCTTACAAGAAACACACTCTGCTTTAGAGAAAAGAGCACTCTTCTGCTCTACTGTGTTTCCTATAGGGCCAGAACAGTGACCTTGCTCAGAACAAAAGAACTGTGCTTTCTACACACGGGCCATATCTAGTTCAACTCTGCTTAGGAAACTGACAAGAACAGTAGCTCCTCTTCAGTCCGATACACTGTACTTGCTGGGAACAGATGCGAGTGCTATTTGCACTGTGTATGGCAATGGGAACGCAATAGTGACTTTTCTTACCAGAAAACAACTCTTGCTCGTAAGACCAGAAACTTCATGTGATTCAACTCCATTTAGGACTGGGAAACAAATGCTGGCTCGCCTTACATGAAACACACTCTGCATTTGAGAAAAGAGCACTCTTCTACTCTACTGTGTTTCCTATGGGGTCCGAACAGTGAGCTTGCTCAGAACAAAAGAACTGTGCTTCCTACACACACGGGCCATATCTAGTTCAACTCTGCTTAGGAAACTGACAAGAACAGTAGCTCCTCTTCCGTCCAATACACTGTACTTGCGGGGAACAGACACGAGTGCTATTTGCACTGTGTATGGCAATTGGAGCACAATAGTGACTCGTCTTACCAGAAAACAACTCTTGCTCATAGGACAAAAAACTGCATGTGACTCAACTCCATTAAGGACTGGGAAACAAACGCTAGCTCGCCTTACAAGAAACACACTCTGCTTTTGAGAAAAGAGCACTCTTCTACTCTACTGTGTTTCCTATAGGGCCAGAACAGTGAGCTTGCTCAGAACAAAAGAACTGTGCTTCCTACACACGGCCATATCTAGTTCAATTCTGCTTAGGAACCGGACAAGGACAGTAGATCCTCTTCATTCCAGTAAACTGTAATTGCTGGGAACAGACACCAGTGCTGTTTGTCCTGTGTATGGCAATGGCAGCACAATAGTGACTCTTCATACCACAAAACATCTCTTGCTCGTAGGATCAGAAACTGCATGTGATTCAACACCATTTAGGACTGGGAAACAAAAGCTTTCTCACCTTACAAGAAACACACTCTGCTTTAGAGAAAAGAGCACTCTTCTACTCTACTGTGTTTCCTATAGGGCCAGAATAGTGAGCTTGCTCAGAAAAAAAGAACTGTGCTTCCTACACATGGGCCATATCTAGTTCAACTCTGCTTAGGAAACTGACAAGAACAGTAGCTCCTCTTCAGTCCGATACACTGTACTTGCTGGGAACAGACGTGAGTGCTATTTGCACTGTGTATGGCCTTGGGAGCACAGTAGTGACTTTGTTACCAGAAAACAACTCTTGTTCGTAAGACCAGAAACTTCATGTGATTCAACTCCATTTAGGACTGGGAAACAAATGCTAGCTCGCCTTACATGAAACACACTCTGCTTTTGAGAAAAGAGCACTCTTCTACTCTACTGTGTTTCCTATAGGGCCAGAATAGTGAGCTTGCTCAGAACAAAATAACTGTGCTTCCTACACATTGGCCATATCTACTTCAACTCTGCTTAGGAAACTGACAAGAACAGTAGCTCCTCTTCCGTCCAATACACTGTACTTGCGGGGAACAGACGCGAGTGCTATTTGCACTGTGTATGGCAATTGGAGCACAATAGTGACTTGTCTTACCAGAAAACAACTCTTGCTCATAGGACAAAAAACTGCATGTGACTCAACTCCATTTAGGACTGGGAAACAAACGCTAGCTCGCCTTACAAGAAACACACTCTGCTTTTGATAAAAGAGCACTCTTCTACTTTACTGTGTTTCCTATGGGGTCCGAACAGTGAGCTTGCTCAGAACAGAAGAACTGTGCTTCCTACACACAAGGCCATATCTAGTTCAATTCTGCTTAGGAACCTGACAAAAAGAGTAGATCCTCTTCAGTCCAATACACTGTACTTGCTGAGAACAGACGCCAGTGCTATTTGTCCTGTGTATGGCAATGGCAGCACAATAGTGACTCTTCTTACCAGAAAACAACTCTTGCTCGTAGGACCAGAAACTGCATGTGATTCCACTCCATTTAGGACTGGGAAACAAACTCTAGCTCACTTTACAAGAAACACACTCTGCTTTAGAGAAAAGAGCACTCTTCTACTCCACTGTGTTTCCTATAGGGCCAGAACAGTGAACTTGCTCAGAGCAAAAGAACTGTGCTTCCTACACACGGGCCATAACTAGTTCAACTCTGCTTAGGAAACTGACAAGAACAGTAGCTCCTCTTCAGTCCATTACACTGTACTTGCTGGGAACAGACGCCAGTGCTATTTGTCCTGTGTATGGCAGTTGCAGCGCAATAGTGACTCTTCTTACCAGAAAACAACACCTGCTCGTAGGACCAGAAACTGCATGTGATTCAACTCCATTTAGGACTGGGAAACAAAAGCTAGCTCACCTTACAAGAAACACACTCTGCTTTAGAGAAAAGAGCACTCTTCTACTCTACTGTGTTTCCTATAGGGCCAGAACAGTGAGCTTGCTCAAAACAAAAGAACTGTGCTTCCTACACACGGGCCATATCTAGTTCAAGTCTGCTTAGGAAACTGACAAGAACAGTAGCTCCTCTTCAGTCCGATACACTGTACTTGCTGGGAACAGACGCGAGTGCTATTTGCACTGTGTATGGCAATGGGAGCACAATAGTGACTTTCCTTACGAGAAAACAACTCTTGCTCGTAAGACCAGAAACTGCATGTGATTCAACTCCATTTAGGACTGGGAAACAAATACTAGCTCGCCTTACATGAAACACACTCTACTTTTGAGAAAAGAGCACTGTTCTACTCTACTGTGTTTCCTATGGGGTCCGAACAGTGAGCTTGCTCAGAACAAAAGAACTGTGCTTCCTACACACACGGCCATATCTAGTTCAACTGTGCTTAGGAAACTGACAAGAACAGTAGCTCCTCTTCCGTCCAATACACTGTACTTGCGGGGAACAGACGCGATTGTTATTTGCACTGTGTATGGCAATGGGAGCACAATAGAACTTGTCTTACCAGAAAACAACTTTTGCTAATAGGACAAAAAACTTCATGTGACTCAACTCCATTTAGGACTGGGAAACATACGCTAGCTCGCCTTACAAGAAACACACTCCGATTTTGAGAAAAGAGCACTCTTCTACTCTACTGTGTTTCCTATGTGTTCCGAACAGTGAGCTTGCTCAGAACAAAAAAACTGTGCTTCCTACACACACGGGCATATCTAGTTAAAGTCTGCTTAGGAACCTGACAAGAACAGTAGATCCTCTTCAGTCCAATACACTGTGCTTGCTGGGAACAGAAGCCAGTGCTATTTGTCAGTGTATGGCAATTGCAGTGCAATAGTGTCTCTTCTTACCAGAAAACAACTCTTGCTCGTAGGTCCAGAAACTGCATGTGATTCCACTCCATTTAGGACTGGGAAACAAACGCTAGCTCGCCTTACAAAAACACACTCTGCTTTTGAGAAAAGAGCACTCTTCTACTCTACTGTGTTTCCTATGTGTTCCAAACAGTGAGCTTGCTCAGAAAAAAAAAAACTGTGCTTCCTACACACACGGCCATATCTAGTTCAAGTCTGCTTAGGAACCTGACAAGAACAGTAGATCCCCTTCAGTCCAATACACTGTACTTGCTAGGAACAGACGCCAGTGCTATTTGTCCTGTGTATGGCAATGGCAGTGCAATAGTGACTCTTCTTACCAGAAAACAACTCTTGCTTGTAGGACCAGAAACTGCATGTGATTCAACTCCATTTAGGACTAGGAAACAAACGCTAGCTCGCCTTACAAAAACACACTCTGCTTTTGAGAAAAGAGCACTCTTCTACTCTACTGTGTTTCCAATAGGGCCAGAACAGTGAGCTTGTTCAGAACATAAGAACTGTGCTTCCTACACACACGGGCCATATCTAGTTCAACTCTGCTTAGGAAACTGACAAGAACAGTAGCTCCTCTTCAGTCCGATACACTGTACTTGCTGGGAATAGACGCGAGAGCTATTTGCACTATGTATGGCAAGGGGAGCGCAATAGTGGCTTTCCTTACCAGAAAACAACTCTTGCTCTTAGGACCAGCAACTGCATGAGATTCAACTCCATTTAGGACTTGGAAACAAACGCTAGCTCGCCTTACAAGAAACACACTCTGCTTTTGAGAAAAGAGCACTCTTCTACTCTACTGTGTTTCCTATGATGTCCGAACAGTGAGCTTGCTCAGAACAAAAGAACTGTGCTTCCTACACACACGGCCATATCTAGTTCAAGTCTGCTTAGGAACCTGACAAGAACAGTAGATCTTCTTCAGTCCAATACACTGTACTTGCTGGGAACAAACGCCAGTGCTATTTGTCCTGTGTATGGCAATGGCAGCGCAATAGTGACTCTTCTTACCAGAAAACAACCCTTGCTCGTAGGACCAGAAACTGCATGTGATTCAACTCCATTTAGGACGGGGAAACAAACGCTAGCTCGCCTTACAAAAACACACTCTGCTTTTGAGAAAAGAGCACTCTTCTACTCTACTGTGTTTCCTATGTGTTCCGAACAGTGAGCTTGCTCAGAACAAAAAAACTGTGCTTCCTACACACACGGCCATATCTAGTTCAAGTCTGCTTAGGAACCTGACAAGAACAGTAGATCCTCTTCAGTCCAATACACTGTAATTGCTGGGAACAGATGCCAGTGCTGTTTGTCCTGTGTATGGCAATGGCAGCGCAATCGTGACTCTTCTTACCAGAAAACAACTCTTGCTCGTAGGACCAGAAACTGCATGTGATTCAACTCCATTTAGGACTGGGAAACAAAAGCTAGCTCACCTTACAAGAAACACACTCTGCTTTAGAGAAAAGAGCACTCTTCTACTCTACTGTGTTTCCTATAGGGCCAGAACAGTGAGCTTGCTCAGAACAAAAGAACTGTGCTTCCTACACACGGGCCATATCTAGTTCAAGTCTGCTTAGGAAACTGACAAGAACAGTAGCTCCTCTTCAGTCCGATACACTGTACTTGCTGGGAACAGACGCAAGTGCTATTTGCACCGTGTATGGCAATGGGAGCGCAATAGTGACTTTCCTTACCAGAAAACAACTCTTGCTCGTAAGACCAGAAACTGCATGTGATTCAACTCCATTTAGGACTGGGAAACGAATGCTAGCTCGCCTTACATGAAACACACTCTGCTTTTGAGAAAAGAGCACTCTTCTACTCTACTGTGTTTCCTGTGGGGTCCGAACGGTGAGCTTGCTCAGAACAAAAGAACTGTGCTTCCTACACACAAGGCCATATCTAGTTCAACTCTGCTTAGGAAACTGACAAGAACACTAGATCCTCGTCAGTCCATTACACTGTACTTGCTGGGAACAGACGCCAGTGCTATTTGTCCTGTGTATGGCAGTTGCAGCGCAATAGTGACTCTTCTTACCAGAAAACAACTCTTGCTCGTAAGACCAGAAACTGCATGTGATTCAACTCCATTTAGGACTGGGAAACAAATGCTAGCTCGCCTTACATGAAACACACTCTGCTTTTGAGAAAAGTGCACTCTTCTACTCTACTGTGTTTCCTATGGGGTCCGAACAGTGAGCTTGCTCAGAACAAAAGAACTGTGCTTCCTACACACACGGCCATATCTAGTTCAACTGTGCTTAGGAAACTGACAAGAACAGTAGCTCCTCTTCCGTCCAATACACTGTACTTGCGGGGAACAGACGCGAGTGCTATTTGCACTGTGTATGGCAATGGGAGCACAATAGTGACTTGTCTTGCCAGAAAACAACTTTTGCTAATAGGACAAAAAACTTCATGTGACTCAACTCCATTTAGGACTGGAAAACAAACGCTAGCTCGCCTTACAAGAAACACACTCCGATTTTGAGAAAAGAGCACTCTTCTACTCTACTGTGTTTCCTATGTGTTCCGAAAAGTGAGCTTGCTCAGAACAAAAAAAACTGTGCTTCCTACACACACGGACATATCTAGTTCAAGTCTGCTTAGGAACCTGACAACAACAGTAGATCCTCTTCAGTCCAATACACTGTACTTGCTGGGAACAGACACCAGTGCTATTTGTCCTGTGTATGGCAATGGCAGTGCAATAGTGTCTCTTCTTACCAGAAAACAACTCTTGCTCGTAGGACCAGAAACTGCATGTGATTCCACTCCATTTAGGAATGGGAAACAAACGCTAGCTCGCCTTACAAAAACACACTCTGCTTTTGAGAAAAGAGCACTCTTCTACTCTACTGTGTTTCCTATGTGTTCCGAACAGTGAGCTTGTTCAGAACAAAAAAACTGTGCTTCCTACACACACGGCCATATCTAGTTCAAGTCTGCTAAGGAACCTGACAAGAACAGTAGATCCTCTTCAGTCCAATACACTGTACTTGCTGGGAACAGACGCCAGTGCTATTTGTCCTGTGTATGGCAATGGCAGCACAATAGTGACTCTTCTTACCAGAAAACAACTCTTGCTTGTAGGACCAGAAACTGCATGTGATTCAACTCCATTTAGGACTAGGAAACAAATGCTAGCTCGCCTTACAAAAACACACTCTGCTTTTGAGAAAAGAGCACTCTTCTACTCTACTGTGTTTCCTATGTGTTCTGAACAGTGAGCTTACTCAGAACAAAAGAACTGTGCTTCCTACACACACGGGCCATATCTAGTTCAACTCTGCTTAGGAAACTGACAAGAACAGTAGATCTTCTTCAGTCCAATACACTGTACTTGTGGGGAACAGACGCGAGTGCTATTTGCACTGTGTATGGCAATTGGAGCACAATAGTGACTCGTCCTACCAGAAAACAATTCTTGCTCGTAGGACAAAAAACTGCATGTGACTCAACTCCATTTAGGACTGGGAAACAAACGCTAGCTCGCCTTACAAGAAACACACTCTGCTTTTGAGAAAAGAGCACTCTTCTACTCTACTGTGTTTCCTATAGGGCCAGAACAGTGAGCTTGCTCAGAACAAAAGAACTGTGCTTCCTACACACGGGCCATATCTAGTTCAACTCTGCTTAGGAAACTGACAAGAACAGTAGCTCCTCTTCAGTCCGATACACTGTACTTGCTGGGAACAGACGCGAGTGCTATTTGCACTGTGTATGGCAATGGGAGCACAATAGTGACTTTCCTTACCAGAAAACAAATCTTGCTCATAGGACAAAAAATTGCATGTGACTCAACTCCATTTAGGACTGGGAAACAAACGCTAGCTCAACTTCCAAGAAATACACTTTGCTTTTGAGAAAAGAGCACTCTTCTACTCTACTGTGTTTCCTATATGTTCCGAACAGTGAGCTTGCTCAGAAAAAAAAAACTGTGCTTCCTACTCACACGGCCATATCTAGTTCAAGTCGGCTTAGGAAACTGACAAGAACAGTAGATCCTCTTCAGTTCAATACACTGTACTTGCTGGGAACAGACGCCAGTGCTATTTGTCCTGTGTATGGCAATGGCAGTGCAATAGTGACTCTTCTTAACAGAAAACAACTCTTGCTCGTAGGACCAGAAACTGCATGTGATTCAACTCCATTTAGGACTGGGAAACAAATTCTAGCTCGCTTTACGAGAAACACACTCTGCTTTTGAGAAAAGAGCACTCTTCTACTCTACTGTGTTTCCAATAGGGCCAGAACAGTGAGCTTGCTCAGAAAAAAAGAACTGTGCTTCCTACACACACGGGCCATATCTAGTTCAACTCTGCTTAGGAAACTTAGAAGAACAGTAGCTCATCTTCAGTCCAATACACTGTATTTGCTGGGAACATACGGGAGGGCTATTTGCACTGTGTGTGGCAATGGGAGCGCAATAGTGACTTTCCTTACCAGAAAACAACTCTTGCTCGTAGGACCAGAAACTGCATGTGATTCCACTCCATTTAGGACTGGGAAACAAACGGTAGCTCAACTTCCAAGAAACACACTTTGCTTTTGAGAAAAGAGCACTCTTCTACTCTACTGTGTTTCCTATATGATCCGAACAGTGAGCTTGCTCAGAAAAAAAAACTGTACTTCCTACTCACACGGCCATATCTAGTTCAAGTCTGCTTAGGAACCTGACAAGAACAGTAGATCCTCTTCAGTTCAATACACTGTACTTGCTGGGAACAGACGCCAGTGCTATTTGTCCTGTGTATGGCAATGGCAGCGCAATAGTGACTCTTCTTACCAGAAAACAACTCTTGCTTGTAGGACCAGAAACTGCATGTGATTCAACTCCATTTAGGACTGGGAAACAAAAGCTAGCTCACCTTGCAAGAAACACACTCTGCTTTAGAGAAAAGAGCACTCTTCTACTCTACTGTTTTTCCTATAGGGCCAGAACAGTGAGCTTGCTCAGAACAAAATAACTGTGCTTCCTACACACACGGGCCATATCTAATTCAACTCTGCTTAGGAAACCAACAAGAACAGTAGCTCCTCTTCAGTCCGATACACTGTACTTGCTGAGAACAGACGCGAGTGCTATTTGTACTGTGTACGGCAATGGGAGCGCAATAGTGACTTTCCTTACCAGAAACAACTCTTGATCGTAGGACCAGAAACTGCATGTGATTCAACTCCACTTAGGAGTGGGAAACAAATGCTAGGTCGCCTTACATGAAACATACTCTGCTTTTGAGAAAAGAGCACCCTTCTACTCTACTGTGCTTCCTATGGGGTCCGAACAGTGAACTTGCACAGAACAAAAGAACTGTGCTTCCTACACACACGGGCCATATCTAGTTCAACTCTGCTTAGGAAACTGACAAGAACAGTAGATCCTCTTCAGTACAATACACTGCACTTGCGGGGAACAGACACGAGTGCTATTTGCACTGTGTATGGCAATTGGAGCACAATATTGACTCGTCTTACCAGAAAACAACTCTTGCTCGTAGGACAAAACACTGCATGTGACTCAACTCCATTTAGATCTGGGAAACAAATGCAAGCTCACCTTACAAGAAACACACTGCTTTTGAGAAAAGAGCACTCTACTACTCTACTGTGTTTCCTATGGGGTCCGAACAGTGAGATGCTCAGAACAAAAGAACTGTGCTTCCTACACACACGGCCATATCTAGTTCAATTCTGCTTAGGAACCTGACAAGAACATTAGAATCTCTTCAGTCCAATACACTGTACTTGCTGGGAACAGACGCCAGTGCTATTTGTCCTGTGTATGGCAATGGCAGCACAATAGTGACTCTTCTTACCAGAAAACAACTCTTGCTTGTAGGACCCGAAACTGCATGTGATTCAACTCCATTTAGGACTGGGAAACAAAAGCTAGCTCGCTATACAAGAAACACACTCTGCTTTTGAGAAAAGAGCACTCTTCTACTCTACTGTATTTCCTATAAGGCCAGAACATTGAGCTTGCTCAGAAAAAAAGAACTGTGCTTCCTACACACGGGCCATAACTAGTTCAACTTTGCTTAGGAAACTGACAAGAAGAGTAGCTCCTCTTCAGTCCGATACACTGTACTTGCTGGGAACAGACGCCAGTGCTATTTGCACTGTGTATGGCAATGGGAGCGCAATAGTGACTTTACTTACCAGAAAACAACTCTTGATCGTAGGACCAGAAACTGCATGTGATTCAACTCCATTTAGGACTGGGAAACAAAAGGTAGCTCGCCTTACAAGAAACACACTCTGCTTTTGAGAAAAGAGCACTCTTCCAATCTAGTGTGCTTCCTATGGGGTCCGAACAGTGAGCTTACTCAGAACAAAAGAACTGTGCTTCCTACACACACGAGCCATATCTAGTTCAACTCTGCTTAGGAAACTGACAAGAACAGTAGCTCCTCTTCAGTCCAATACACTGTACTTGCGGGGAACAGACGCGAGTGCTATTTGCACTGTGTATGGCAATTGGAGCACAATAGTGACTCGTCTTACCAGAAAACAATTCTTGCTCGTAGGACAAAAAACTGCATGTGACTCAACTCCATTTAGGACTGGAAAACAAACGCTAGCTCGCCTTACAAGAAACACACTCTGCTTTGGAGAAAAGAGCACTCTTCTACTCTACTGTGTTTCCTATAGGGCCAGAACAGTGAGGTTGCTCAGAACAAAAGAACTGTGCTTCCTACACACGGGCCATATCTAGTTCAACTCTGCTTAGGAAACTGACAAGAACAGTAGCTCCTCTTCAGTCCTATACACTGTACTTGCTGGGAACAGACGCGAGTGCTATTTGCACTGTGTATGGCAATGGGAGCACAATAGTGACTTTCCTTACCAGAAAACAAGTCTTGCTCGTAGGACAAAAAATTGCATGTGACTCAACTCCATTTAGGACTGGGAAACAAACCCTAGCTCAACTTCCAAGAAACACACTTTGCTTTTGAGAAAAGAGCACTCTTCTACTCTACTGTGTTTCCTCTATGTTCCGAACAGAGAGCTTGTTCAGAAAAAAAAAAAAAAAACTGTGCTTCCTACTCACACGGCCATATCTAGTTCAAGTCTGCTTAGGAACCTGACAAGAACAGTAGATCCTCTTCAGTTCAATGCACTCTACTTGCTGGGAATAGACGCCAGTGCTATTTGTCCTGTGTATAGCAATGGCAGTGCAATAGTGACTCTTCTTAACAGAAAACAACTCTTGCTCGTAGGACCAGAAACTGCATGTGATTCAACTCCATTTAGGACTGGGAAACAAATTCTAGCTCGCTTTACAAGAAACACACTCTGCTTTTGAGAAAAGAGCACTCTTCTACTCTACTGTGTTTCCAATAGGGCCAGAAGAGTGAGCTTGCTCAGAAAAAAAGAACTGTGCTTCCTACACACATGGGCCATATCTAGTTCAACTCTGCTTAGGAAACTTAGAAGAACAGTAGCTCATCTTCAGTCCAATACACTGTAGTTGCTGGGAACAGACGGGAGGGATATTTGCACTGTGTATGGCAATGGGAGTGCAATAGTGACTTTCCTTACCAGAAAACAACTCTTGCTCGTAGGACCAGAAACTGCATGTGATTCCACTCCATTTCGGACTGGGAAACAAACGCTAGCTCGCCTTACATGAAACACACTCTGCTTTTGAGAAAAGAGCACTCTTCTACTCTACTCTGTTTCTATGGGTTCCAAACAGTGAGCTTGCTCAGAACAAAAGAACTGTGCTTCCTACACACACGGGCCATATCTAGTTCAACTCTCCTTAGGAAACTGACAAGAACAGTAGCTCCTCTTCCGTCCAGTACACTGTACTTGCGGGGAACAGACGCGAGTGCTATTTGCACTGTGTATGGCAATTGGAGCACAGTAGTGACTTGTCTTACCAGAAAAGAACTCTTGCTCATAGGACAAAAAACTGCATGTGACTCAACTCCTTTTTGGACTGGGATACAAACGCTAGCTCGACTTCCAAGAAACACACTCTGCTTTTGAGAAAAGAGCACTCTTCTACTCTACTGTGTTTCCTATGGGGCCCAAACAGTGAGCTTGCTCAGAACAAAAGAACTGTGCTTCCTACACGCACGGACGATATCTAGTTCAACTCTGCTTAGTAAAATGACAAGAACAGTAGCTCCTATTCAGTCCAATACACTGTACTTGCTGGGAAAAGACGCGAGTGCTATTTGCCTTGTGAAGGGGCAATGGGAGCGCAATAGTGACTTTCCTTACCAGAAAACAACTCTTGTTCATAGGACCAGAAACTGCATGTGATTCAACTCCATTTAGGACTAGGAAACAAACGCTAGCTCGCCTTACAAAAACACACTCTGCTTTTGAGAAAAGAGCACTCTTCTACTCTACTGTATTTCCTATGTTTTCCGAAAAGTGAGCTTGCTCAAAACAAAAAAACTGTGCTTCCTACACACGGGCCATATCTAGTTCAACTCTGCTTTGGAAACTGACAAGAACAGTAGCTCCTCTTCAGTCCAATACACTGTACTTGCTGGGAACAGACGCAAGTGCTATTTGCACTGTGTATGGCAATGGGAGCGCAATAGTGACTTTCCTTACCAGAAAACAACTCTTGCTGGTAAGACCAGAAACTGCATGTGATTCAACTCCATTTAGGACTGGGAAACAAACTCTAGCTCGCCTTACATGAAACACACTCTGCTTTTGAGAAAAGAGCACTCTTCTACTCTACTGTGTTTCCTATGGGGTCCGAACAGTGAGCTTGCTCAGAACAAAAGAACTGTGCTTCCTACACACACGGGCCATATCTAGTTCAACTGTGCTTAGGAAACTGACAAGAACAGTAGCTCCTCTTCCGTCCAATACTCTGTACTTGCGGGGAACAGACACGAGTGCTATTTGCACTGTGTATGGCAATTGGAGCACAATAGTGACTTGTCTTACCAGAAAACAACTTTTTCTCATAGGACGAAAAACTGCATGTGACTCAACTCCATTTAGGACTGGGAAACAAACGCTAGCTCGCCTTACAAGAAACACACTCTGCTTTTGAGAAAAGGGCACTCTTCTACTCTACTGTGTTTCCTATGTGTTCCAAACAGTGAGCTTGCTCAGAACAAAAAAACTGTGCTTCCTACACACACGGCCATATCTAGTTCAACTCTCCTTAGGAAACTGACAAGAACACTAGATCCTCTTCAGTCCAATACACTGTACTTGCTGGGAACAGACGCCAGTGCTATTTGTCCTGTGTATGGCAATGGCAGAACCATAGTGACTCTTCTTACCAGAAAACAACTCTTGCTCATAGGACCAGAAACTGCATGTGATTCCACTCCATTTAGGACTGGGAAACAAACGCTAGCTCGCCTTACAAGAAACACACTTTGCTTTTGAGAAAAGAGCACTCTTCTACTCTACTGTGTTTCCTATGGGGTCTGAACAGTGAGCTTGCTCAGAACAAAAGAACTGTGCTTCCTACACACACGGGCCATATCTAGTTCAACTCTGCTTAGGAAACTGACAAGAACAGTAGCTCCTCTTCCGTCCAATACACTGTACTTGCGGGTACAGACGCGAGTTCTATTTGCACTGTGTATGGCAATTGGAGCACAATAGTGACTCGTCTTACCAGAAAACAACTCTTGCTCGTAGGACAAAAAACTGCATGTGGCTCAACTCCATTTAGGACTGGGAAACAAATGCTAGCTCGCCGTACATGAAACACACTCTGCTTTTGAGAAAAGAGCACTCTTCTACTCTACTGTGCTTCCTATGGGGTCCCGAACAGTGAACTTGCTCAGAACAAAAGAATTGTGCTTTCTACACACACGGGCCATATCTAGTTCAACTCTGCTTAGGAAACTGACAAAAACAGTAGATCCTCTTCAGTACAATACAATGTACTTGCGGGGAACAGACGCGAGTGCTATTTGCACTGTGTATGGCAATTGGAGCACAATAGTGACTCGTCTTACCAGAAAACAACTCTTGCTCGTAGGACAAAACACTGCATGTGACTCAACTCCATTTAGGACTGGGAAACAAATTCCAGCTCGCCTTACAAGAAACACACTCTGCTTTTGAGAAAAGAGCACTCTTCTACTCTACTGTGTTTCCTATGGGGTCCGAACAGTAAGCTGCTCAGAACAAAAGAACTGTGCTTCCTACACACACGGCCATATCCAGTTCAATTCTGCTTAGGAACCTGACAAGAACAGTAGATCCTCTTCAGTCCAATACACTGTACTTGCTGGGAACAGACGCCAGTGCTATTTGTCCTGTGTAAGGCAATGGCAGCACAATAGTGACTCTTCTTACCAGAAAACAACTCTTGCTTGTAGGACCAGAAACTGCATGTGATTCAACTCCATTTAGGACTGGGAAACAAAAGCTAGCTCACCTTGCAAGAAACACACTCTGCTTTAGAGAAAAGAGCACTCTTCTACTCTACTGTATTTCCTATAGGGCCAGAACAGTGAGCTTGCTCAGAACAAAAGAACTGTGCTTTCTACACACGGGTCATATCTCGTTCAACTCTGCTTAAGAAACTGACAAGAACAGTAGCTCCTCTTCAGTCCGATACACTGTTGTTGCTGGGAACAGACACGAGTGCTATATGCACTGTGTATGGCAATGGGAGCGAATAGTGACTTTCCTTACCAGAAAACAACTCTTGCTCGTAAGACCAGAAACTGCATGTGATTCAACTCCATTTAGGACTGGGAAACAAATGCTAGCTTGCCTTACATGAAACACTCTGCTTTTGAGAAAAGAGCACTCTTCTACTCTACTCTGTTTCCTATTGGTTCCAAACAGTGAGCTTGCTCAGAACAAAAGAACTGTGCTTCCTACACACACGGGCCATATCTAGTTCAACTCTCCTTAGGAAACTGACAAGAACAGTAGCTCCTCTTCCGTCCAATACACTGTACTTGCGGGGAACAGACGCGAGTGCTATTTGCACTGTGTATGGCAATTGGAGCACAATAGTGACTTGTCTTACCAGAAAACAACTCTTGCTCATAGGACAAAAAACTGCATGTGACTCAAACTCCATTTAGGACTGGGAAAGAAACACTAGCTCGACTTCCAAGCAACACACTCTGCTTTTGAGAAAAGAGCACTCTTCTACTCTACTGTGTTTCCTATGGGGTCCAAACAGTGAGCTTGCTCAGAACAAAAGAACTGTGCTTCCTATATGCACGGACCATATCTAGTTCAACTCTGCTTAGTAAACTGACAAGAACAGTAGCTCCTATTCAGTCCAATACACTGTACTTGCTGGGAAAAGACGCGAGTGCTATTTGCCTTGTGAAGGGCAATGGGAGCGCAATAGTGACTTTCCTTACCAGAAAACAACTCTTGTTCATAGGACCAGAAACTGCATGTGATTCAACTCCATTTAGGACTAGGAAACAAACGCTAGCTCGCCTTACAAAAACACACTCTGCTTTTGAGAAAAAAGCACTCTTCTACTCTAATGTGTTTCCTATGTGTTCCGAACAGTGAGCTTACTCAGAACAAAAGAACTGTGCTTCCTACACACACGGGCCATATCTAGTTCAACTCTGCTTAGGAAACTGACAAGAACAGTAGACCTTCTTCAGTCCAATACACTCTACTTGCGGGGAACAGACGCGAGTGCTATTTGCACTGTGTATGGCAATTGGAGCACAATAGTTACTCGTCTTACCAGAAAACAATTCTTGATCGTAGGACCAGAAACTGCATGTGATTCAACTCCATTTAGGACTGGGAAACAAAAGGTAGCTCGCCTTACAAGAAACACACTCTGCTTTTGAGAAAAGAGCACTCTTCTAATCTAGTGTGCTTCCTATGGGGTCCGAACAGTGAGCTTACTCAGAACAAAAGAACTGTGCTTCCTACACACACGAGCCATATCTAGTTTAACTCTGCTTAGGAAACTGACAAGAACAGTAGCTCCTCTTCAGTCCAATACACTGTACTTGCGGGGAACAGACGCGAGTGCTATTTGCACTGTGTATGGCAATTGGAGCACAATAGTGACTCGTCTTACCAGAAAACAATTCTTGCTCATAGGACAAAAAACTGCATGTGACTCAACTCCATTTAGGACTGGAAAACAAACGCTAGCTCGCCTTACAAGAAACACACTCTGCTTTTGAGAAAAGAGCACTCTTCTACTCTACTGTGTTTCCTATAGGGCCAGAACAGTGAGGTTGCTCAGAACAAAAGAACTGTGCTTCCTACACACGGGCCATATCTAGTTCAACTCTGCTTAGGAAACTGACAAGAACAGTAGCTCCTCTTCAGTCCTATACACTGTACTTGCTGGGAACAGACGCGAGTGCTATTTGCACTGTGTATGGCAATGGGAGCACAATAGTGACTTTCCTTACCAGAAAACAAGTCTTGCTCGTAGGACAAAAAATTGCATGTGACTCAACTCCATTTAGGACTGGGAAACAAACCCTAGCTCAACTTCCAAGAAACACACTTTGCTTTTGAGAAAAGAGCACTCTTCTACTCTACTGTGTTTCCTCTATGTTCCGAACAGAGAGCTTGCTCAGAAAAAAAAAAAAAAACTGTGCTTCCTACTCACACGGCCATATCTAGTTCAAGTCTGCTTAGGAACCTGACAAGAACAGTAGATCCTCTTCAGTTCAATGCACTCTACTTGCTGGGAATAGACGCCAGTGCTATTTGTCCTGTGTATAGCAATGGCAGTGCAATAGTGACTCTTCTTAACAGAAAACAACTCTTGCTCGTAGGACCAGAAACTGCATGTGATTCAACTCCATTTAGGACTGGGAAACAAATTCTAGCTCGCTTTACAAGAAACACACTCTGCTTTTGAGAAAAGAGCACTCTTCTACTCTACTGTGTTTCCAATAGGGCCAGAAGAGTGAGCTTGCTCAGAAAAAAAGAACTGTGCTTCCTACACACATGGGCCATATCTAGTTCAACTCTGCTTAGGAAACTTAGAAGAACAGTAGCTCATCTTCAGTCCAATACACTGTAGTTGCTGGGAACAGACGGGAGGGATATTTGCACTGTGTATGGCAATGGGAGTGCAATAGTGACTTTCCTTACCAGAAAACAACTCTTGCTCGTAGGACCAGAAACTGCATGTGATTCCATTCCATTTTGGACTGGGAAACAAACGCTAGCTCGCCTTACATGAAACACACTCTGCTTTTGAGAAAAGAGCACTCTTCTACTCTACTCTGTTTCTATGGGTTCCAAACAGTGAGCTTGCTCAGAACAAAAGAACTGTGCTTCCTACACACACGGGCCATATCTAGTTCAACTCTCCTTAGGAAACTGACAAGAACAGTAGCTCCTCTTCCGTCCAGTACACTGTACTTGCGGGGAACAGACCGCGAGTGCTATTTGCACTGTGTATGGCAATTGGAGCACAGTAGTGACTTGTCTTACCAGAAAAGAACTCTTGCTCATAGGACAAAAAACTGCATGTGACTCAACTCCTTTTTGGACTGGGATACAAACGCTAGCTCGACTTCCAAGAAACACACTCTGCTTTTGAGAAAAGAGCACTCTTCTACTCTACTGTGTTTCCTATGGGGCCCCAAACAGTGAGCTTGCTCAGAACAAAAGAACTGTGCTTCCTACACGCACGGACAATATCTAGTTCAACTCTGCTTAGTAAAATGACAAGAACAGTAGCTCCTATTCAGTCCAATACACTGTACTTGCTGGGAAAAGACGCGAGTGCTATTTGCCTTGTGAAGGGCAATGGGAGCGCAATAGTGACTTTCCTTACCAGAAAACAACTCTTGTTCATAGGACCAGAAACTGCATGTGATTCAACTCCATTTAGGACTAGGAAACAAACGCTAGCTCGCCTTACAAAAACACACTCTGCTTTTGAGAAAAGAGCACTCTTCTACTCTACTGTGTTTCCTATGTTTTCCGAAAAGTGAGCTTGCTCAAAACAAAAAAACTGTGCTTCCTACACACGGGCCATATCTAGTTCAACTCTGCTTTGGAAACTGACAAGAACAGTAGCTCCTCTTCAGTCCAATACACTGTACTTGCTGGGAACAGACGCGAGTGCTATTTGCACTGTGTATGGCAATGGGAGCGCAATAGTGACTTTCCTTACCAGAAAACAACTCTTGCTGGTAAGACCAGAAACTGCATGTGATTCAACTCCATTTAGGACTGGGAAACAAACTCTAGCTCGCCTTACATGAAACACACTCTGCTTTTGAGAAAAGAGCACTCTTCTACTCTACTGTGTTTCCTATGGGGTCCGAACAGTGAGCTTGCTCAGAACAAAAGAACTGTGCTTCCTACACACACGGGCCATATCTAGTTCAACTGTGCTTAGGAAACTGACAAGAACAGTAGCTCCTCTTCCGTCCAATACTCTGTACTTGCGGGGAACAGACGCGAGTGCTATTTGCACTGTGTATGGCAATTGGAGCACAATAGTGACTTGTCTTACCAGAAAACAACTTTTTCTCATAGGACGAAAAACTGCATGTGACTCAACTCCATTTAGGACTGGGAAACAAACGCTAGCTCGCCTTACAAGAAACACACTCTGCTTTTGAGAAAATGGCACTCTTCTACTCTACTGTGTTTCCTATGTGTTCCAAACAGTGAGCTTGCTCAGAACAAAAAAACTGTGCTTCCTACACACACGGCCATATCTAGTTCAACTCTCCTTAGGAAACTGACAAGAACACTAGATCCTCTTCAGTCCAATACACTGTACTTGCTGGGAACAGACGCCAGTGCTATTTGTCCTGTGTATGGCAATGGCAGAACAATAGTGACTCTTCTTACCAGAAAACAACTCTTGCTCATAGGACCAGAAACTGCATGTGATTCCACTCCATTTAGGACTGGGAAACAAACGCTAGCTCGCCTTACAAGAAACACACTTTGCTTTTGAGAAAAGAGCACTCTTCTACTCTACTGTGTTTCCTATGGGGTCTGAACAGTGAGCTTGCTCAGAACAAAAGAACTGTGCTTCCTACACACACGGGCCATATCTAGTTCAACTCTGCTTAGGAAACTGACAAGAACAGTAGCTCCTCTTCCGTCCAATACACTGTACTTGCAGGTACAGACGCGAGTTCTATTTGCACTGTGTATGGCAATTGGAGCACAATAGTGACTCGTCTTACCAGAAAACAACTCTTGCTCGTAGGACAAAAAACTGCATGTGGCTCAACTCCATTTAGGACTGGGAAACAAATGCTAGCTCGCCGTACATGAAACACACTCTGCTTTTGAGAAAAGAGCACTCTTCTACTCTACTGTGCTTCCTATGGGGTCCGAACAGTGAACTTGCTCAGAACAAAAGAATTGTGCTTTCTACACACACGGGCCATATCTAGTTCAACTCTGCTTAGGAAACTGACAAAAACAGTAGATCCTCTTCAGTACAATACAAATGTACTTGTGGGGAACAGACGCGAGTGCTATTTGCACTGTGTATGGCAATTGGAGCACAATAGTGACTCGTCTTACCAGAAAACAACTCTTGCTCGTAGGACAAAACACTGCATGTGACTCAACTCCATTTAGGACTGGGAAACAAATTCCAGCTCGCCTTACAAGAAACACACTCTGCTTTTGAGAAAAGAGCACTCTTCTACTCTACTGTGTTTCCTATGGGGTCCGAACAGTAAGCTGCTCAGAACAAAAGAACTGTGCTTCCTACACACACGGCCATATCCAGTTCAATTCTGCTTAGGAACCTGACAAGAACAGTAGATCCTCTTCAGTCCAATACACTGTACTTGCTGGGAACAGACGCCAGTGCTATTTGTCCTGTGTAAGGCAATGGCAGCACAATAGTGACTCTTCTTACCAGAAAACAACTCTTGCTTGTAGGACCAGAAACTGCATGTGATTCAACTCCATTTAGGACTGGGAAACAAAACTAGCTCACCTTGCAAGAAACACACTCTGCTTTAGAGAAAAGAGCACTCTTCTACTCTACTGTATTTCCTATAGGGCCAGAACAGTGAGCTTGCTCAGAACAAAAGAACTGTGCTTTCTACACACGGGTCATATCTCGTTCAACTCTGCTTAAGAAACTGACAAGAACAGTAGCTCCTCTTCAGTCCGATACACTGTAGTTGCTGGGAACAGACACGAGTGCTATTTGCACTGTGTATGGCAATGGGAGCGCAATAGTGACTTTCCTTACCAGAAAACAACTCTTGCTCGTAAGACCAGAAACTGCATGTGATTCAACTCCATTTAGGACTGGGAAACAAATGCTAGCTTGCCTTACATGAAACACTCTGCTTTTGAGAAAAGAGCACTCTTCTACTCTGTTTCCTATTGGTTCCAAACAGTGAGCTTGCTCAGAACAAAAGAACTGTGCTTCCTACACACACGGGCCATATCTAGTTCAACTCTCCTTAGGAAACTGACAAGAACAGTAGCTCCTCTTCCGTCCAATACACTGTACTTGCGGGGAACAGACGCGAGTGCTATTTGCACTGTGTATGGCGATTGGAGCACAATAGTGACTTGTCTTACCAGAAAACAACTCTTGCTCATAGGACAAAAAACTGCATGTGACTCAACTCCATTTAGGACTGGGAAAGAAACACTAGCTCGACTTCCAAGAAACACACTCTGCTTTTGAGAAAAGAGCACTCTTCTACTCTACTGTGTTTCCTATGGGGTCCAAACAGTGAGCTTGCTCAGAACAAAAGAACTGTGCTTCCTATATGCACCGACCATATCTAGTTCAACTCTGCTTAGTAAACTGACAAGAACAGTAGCTCCTATTCAGTCCAATACACTGTACTTGCTGGGAAAAGACGCGAGTGCTATTTGCCTTGTGAAGGGCAATGGGAGCGCAATAGTGACTTTCCTTACCAGAAAACAACTCTTGTTCATAGGACCAGAAACTGCATGTGATTCAACTCCATTTAGGACTAGGAAACAAACGCTAGCTCGCCTTACAAAAACACACTCTGCTTTTGAGAAAAAAGCACTCTTCTACTCTAATGTGTTTCCTATGTGTTCCGAACAGTGAGCTTACTCAGAACAAAAGAACTGTGCTTCCTACACACACGGGCCATATCTAGTTCAACTCTGCTTAGGAAACTGACAAGAACAGTAGACCTTCTTCAGTCCAATACACTGTACTTGCGGGGAACAGACGCGAGTGCTATTTGCACTGTGTATGGCAATTGGAGCACAATAGTTACTCGTTTTACCAGAAAACAATTCTTGATCGTAGGACCAGAAACTGCATGTGATTCAACTCCATTTAGGACTGGGAAACAAAAGGTAGCTCGCCTTACAAGAAACACACTCTGCTTTTGAGAAAAGAGCACTCTTCTAATCTAGTGTGCTTCCTATGGGGTCCGAACAGTGAGCTTACTCAGAACAAAAGAACTGTGCTTCCTACACACACGAGCCATATCTAGTTCAACTCTGCTTAGGAAACTGAGAAGAACAGTAGCTCCTCTTCAGTCCAATACACTGTACTTGCGGGGAACAGACGCGAGTGCTATTTGCACTGTGTATGGCAATTGGAGCACAATAGTGACTCGTCTTACCAGAAAACAATTCTTGCTCGTAGGACAAAAAACTGCATGTGACTCAACTCCATTTAGGACTGGAAAACAAACGCTAGCTCGCCTTACAAGAAACACACTCTGCTTTTGAGAAAAGAGCACTCTTCTACTCTACTGTGTTTCCTATAGGGCCAGAACAGTGAGGTTGCTCAGAACAAAAGAACTGTGCTTCCTACACACGGGCCATATCTAGTTCAACTCTGCTTAGGAAACTGACAAGAACAGTAGCTCCTCTTCAGTCCTATACACTGTACTTGCTGGGAACAGACGCGAGTGCTATTTGCACTGTGTATGGCAATGGGAGCACAATAGTGACTTTCCTTACCAGAAAACAAGTCTTGCTCGTAGGACAAAAAATTGCATGTGACTCAACTCCATTTAGGACTGGGAAACAAACCCTAGCTCAACTTCCAAGAAACACACTTTGCTTTTGAGAAAAGAGCACTCTTCTACTCTACTGTGTTTCCTCTATGTTCCGAACAGAGAGCTTGCTCAGAAAAAAAAAAAACAAACTGTGCTTCCTACTCACACGGCCATATCTAGTTCAAGTCTGCTTAGGAACCTGACAAGAACAGTAGATCCTCTTCAGTTCAATGCACTCTACTTGCTGGGAATAGACGCCAGTGCTATTTGTCCTGTGTATAGCAATGGCAGTGCAATAGTGACTCTTCTTAACAGAAAACAACTCTTGCTCGTAGGACCAGAAACTGCATGTGATTCAACTCCATTTAGGACTGGGAAACAAATTCTAGCTCGCTTTACAAGAAACACACTCTGCTTTTGAGAAAAGAGCACTCTTCTACTCTACTGTGTTTCCAATAGGGCCAGAAGAGTGAGCTTGCTCAGAAAAAAAGAACTGTGCTTCCTACACACATGGGCCATATCTAGTTCAACTCTGCTTAGGAAACTTAGAAGAACAGTAGCTCATCTTCAGTCCAATACACTGTAGTTGCTGGGAACAGACGGGAGGGATATTTGCACTGTGTATGGCAATGGGAGTGCAATAGTGACTTTCCTTACCAGAAAACAACTCTTGCTCGTAGGACCAGAAACTGCATGTGATTCCACTCCATTTCGGACTGGGAAACAAACGCTAGCTCGCCTTACATGAAACACACTCTGCTTTTGAGAAAAGAGCACTCTTCTACTCTACTCTGTTTCTATGGGTTCCAAACAGTGAGCTTGCTCAGAACAAAAGAACTGTGCTTCCTACACACACGGGCCATATCTAGTTCAACTCTCCTTAGGAAACTGACAAGAACAGTAGCTCCTCTTCCGTCCAGTACACTGTACTTGCGGGGAACAGACGCGAGTGCTATTTGCACTGTGTATGGCAATTGGAGCACAGTAGTGACTTGTCTTACCAGAAAAGAACTCTTGCTCATAGGACAAAAAACTGCATGTGACTCAACTCCTTTTTGGACTGGGATACAAACGCTAGCTCGACTTCCAAGAAACACACTCTGCTTTTGAGAAAAGAGCACTCTTCTACTCTACTGTGTTTCCTATGGGGCCCAAACAGTGAGCTTGCTCAGAACAAAAGAACTGTGCTTCCTACACGCACGGACAATATCTAGTTCAACTCTGCTTAGTAAAATGACAAGAACAGTAGCTCCTATTCAGTCCAATACACTGTACTTGCTGGGAAAAGACGCGAGTGCTATTTGTCTTGTGAAGGGCAATGGGAGCGCAATAGTGACTTTCCTTACCAGAAAACAACTCTTGTTCATAGGACCAGAAACTGCATGTGATTCAACTCCATTTAGGACTAGGAAACAAACGCTAGCTCGCCTTACAAAAACACACTCTGCTTTTGAGAAAAGAGCACTCTTCTACTCTACTGTGTTTCCTATGTTTTCCGAAAAGTGAGCTTGCTCAAAACAAAAAAACTGTGCTTCCTACACACGGGCCATATCTAGTTCAACTCTGCTTTGGAAACTGACAAGAACAGTAGCTCCTCTTCAGTCCAATACACTGTACTTGCTGGGAACAGACGCGAGTGCTATTTGCACTGTGTATGGCAATGGGAGCACAATAGTGACTTTCCTTACCAGAAAACAACTCTTGCTGGTAAGACCAGAAACTGCATGTGATTCAACTCCATTTAGGACTGGGAAACAAACTCTAGCTCGCCTTACATGAAACACACTCTGCTTTTGAGAAAAGAGCACTCTTCTACTCTACTGTGTTTCCTATGGGGTCCGAACAGTGAGCTTGCTCAGAACAAAAGAACTGTGCTTCCTACACACACGGGCCATATCTAGTTCAACTGTGCTTAGGAAACTGACAAGAACAGTAGCTCCTCTTCCGTCCAATACTCTGTACTTGCGGGGAACAGACGCGAGTGCTATTTGCACTGTGTATGGCAATTGGAGCACAATAGTGACTTGTCTTACCAGAAAACAACTTTTTCTCATAGGACGAAAAACTGCATGTGACTCAACTCCATTTAGGACTGGGAAACAAACGCTAGCTCGCCTTACAAGAAACACACTCTGCTTTTGAGAAAAGGGCACTCTTCTACTCCACTGTGTTTCCTATGTGTTCCAAACAGTGAGCTTGCTCAGAACAAAAAAACTGTGCTTCCTACACACACGGCCATATCTAGTTCAACTCTCCTTAGGAAACTGACAAGAACACTAGATCCTCTTCAGTCCAATACACTGTACTTGCTGGGAACAGACGCCAGTGCTATTTGTCCTGTGTATGGCAATGGCAGAACAATAGTGACTCTTCTTACCAGAAAACAACTCTTGTTCATAGGACCAGAAACTGCATGTGATTCCACTCCATTTAGGACTGGGAAACAAACGCTAGCTCGCCTTACAAGAAACACACTCTGCTTTTGAGAAAAGAGCACTCTTCTACTCTACTGTGTTTCCTATAGGGCCAGAACAGTGACCTTGCTCAGAACAAAAGAACTGTGCTTCCTACACACACGGCCATATCTAGTTCAACTCTGCTTAGGAAACTGACAAGAACAGTAGCTCCTCTTCAGTCCGATACACTGTACTTGCTGGGAACAGACGCGAGTGCTATTTGCACTGTGTATGGCAATGGGAGCACAATAGTGACTTTCCTTACCAGAAAACAAATCTTGCTCATAGGACAAAAAATTGCATTTGACTCAACTCCATTTAGGACTGGGAAACAAACGCTAGCTCAACTTCCAAGAAATACACTTTGCTTTTGAGAAAAGAGCACTCTTCTACTCTACTGTGTTTCCTATTTGTTCCGAACAGTGAGCTTGCTCAGAAAAAAAGAACCGTGCTTCCTACACGCACGGCCATATCTAGTTCAACTCTGCTTAGGAACCTGACAAGAACAGTAGATCCTCTTCAGTTCAATACACTGTACTTGCTGGAAACAGACGCCAGCGCTATTTGTCCTGTGTATGGCAATGGCAGCGCAATAGTGACTCTTCTTACCAGAAAACAACTCTTGATTGTAGGACGAGAAACTGCATGTGATTCAACTCCATTTAGGACTGGGAAACAAAAGCTAGCTCACCTTGCAAGAAACACACTCTGCTTTAGAGAAAAGAGCACTCTTCTACTCTACTGTTTTTCCTATAGGGCCAGAACAGTGAGCTTGCTCAGAACAAAAGAACTGTGCTTCCTACACACACGGGCCATATCTAATTCAACTCTGCTTAGGAAACCCACAAGAACAGTAGCTCCTCTTCAGTCCGATACACTGTACTTGCTGAGAACAGACGCGAGTGCTATTTGTACTGTGTACGGCAAAGGGAGCGCAATAGTGACTTTCCTTACCAAAAACAACTCTTGATCGTAGGACCAGAAACTGCATGTGATTCAACTCCACTTAGGAGTGGGAAACAAATGCTAGGTCGCCTTACATGAAACACACTCTGCTTTTGAGAAAAGAGCACTCTTCTACTCTACTGTGCTTCCTATGGGGTCCGAACAGTGAACTTGCTCAGAACAAAAGAACTGTGCTTCCTACACACACGGGCCATATCTAGTTCAACTCTGCTTAGGAAACTGACAAAAAGAGTAGATCCTCTTCAGTACAATACAATGTACTTGCGGGGAACAGACGCGAGTGCTATTTGCACTGTGTATGGCAATTGGAGCACAATAGTTACTTGTCTTACCAGAAAACAACTCTTGCTCGTAGGACAAAACACTGCATGTGACTCAACTCCATTTAGGACTGGGAAACAAATGCAAGCTCGTCTTACAAGAAACACACTCTGCTTTTGAGAAAAGAGCACTCTACTACTCTACTGTGTTTCCTTTGGGGTCCGAACAGTGAGCTGCTCAGAACAAAAGAACTGTGCTTCCTACACACGGCCATATCTAGTTCAATTCTGCTTAGGAACCTGACAAGAACAGTAGATCCTCTTCAGTCCAATACACTGTACTTGCTGGGAACAGACGCCAGTGCTATTTTTCCTGTGTATGGCAATGGCAGCAAAATAGTGACTCTTCTTACCAGAAAACAACTCTTGCTTGTAGGACCAGAAACTGCATGTGATTCAACTCCATTTAGGACTGGGAAACAAAAGCTAGCTCACCTTGCAAGAAACACACTCTGCTTTAGAGAAAAGAGCACTCTTCTACTCTACTGTTTTTCCTATAGGGCCAGAGCAGTGAGCTTGCTCAGAACAAAAGAACTGTGCTTCCTACACACCGGCCATATCTCGTTCAACTCTGCTTAGGTAACTGACAAGAACAGTAGATCCTCTTCAGTCCGATACACTGTACTTGCTGGGAATAGACACGAGTGCTATTTGCACTGTGTATGGCAATTGGAGCACAATAGTGACTTGTCATACCAGAAAACAACTCTTGCTCGTAGGACAAAAAACTGCATGTGACTCAACTCCATTTAGGACTGGGAAAGAAACACTAGCTCGACTTCCAAGAAACACACTCTGCTTTTGAGAAAAGAGCACTCTTCTACTCTACTGTGTTTCCTATGGGGTCCAAACAGTGAGCTTGCTCAGAACAAAAGAACTGTGCTTCCTACACGCACGGACCATATCTAGTTCAACTCTGCTTAGTAAAATGACAAAACAGTAGCTCCTATTCAGTCCAATACACTGTACTTGCTGGGAAAAGACGCGAGTGCTATTTGCCTTGTGAAGGGCAATGGGAGCACAATAGTGACTTTCCTTACCAGAAAACAACTCTTGTTCATAGGACCAGAAACTGCATGTGATTCAACTCCATTTAGGACTAGGAAACAAACGCTAGCTCGCCTTACAAAAACACACTTTGCTTTTGAGAAAAGAGCACTCTTCTACTCTACTGTGTTTCCTATGTGTTCCTAAAAGTGAGCTTGCTCAGAACAAAAAAACTGTGCTTCCTACACACGGGCCATATCTAGTTCAACTCTGCTTTGGAAACTGACAAGAACAGTAGCTCCTCTTCAGTCCGATACACTGTACTTTCTGGGAACAGACGCGAGTGCTATTTGCACTGTGTATGGCAATGGGAGCGCAATAGTGACTTTCCTTACCAGAAAACAACTCTTGCTCGTAAGACCAGAAACTGCATGTGATTCAACTCCATTTAGGACTGGGAAACAAACTCTAGCGCGCCTTACATGAAACACACTCTGCTTTTGAGAAAAGAGCACTCTTCTACTCTACTGTGCTTCCTATGGGGTCCGAACAGTGAGCTTGCTCAAACAAAAGAACTGTGCTTCCTACTCACACGGCCATATCTAGTTCAAGTCTGCTTAGGAACCTGACAAGTACAGTAGATCCTCTTCAGTTCGATAGACTGTACTTGCTGGGAACAGACAGGAGGGATATTTGCACTGTGTATGGCAATGGGAGTTCAATAGTGACTTTCCTTACCAGAAAACAACTCTTGCTCGTAGGACCAGAAACTGCATGTGATTCCACTCCATTTAGGACTGGGAAACAAACGCTAGCTCGCCTTACATGAAACACACTCTGCTTTTGAGAAAAGAGCACTCTTCTACTCTACTCTTTTTCTATGGGTTCCAAACAGTGAGCTTGCTCAGAACAAAAGAACTGTGCTTCCTACACACACGGGCCATACCTAGTTCAACTCTCCTTAGGAAACTGACAAGAACAGTAGCTCCTCTTCCGTCCAGTACACTGTACTTGCGGGGAACAGACGCGAGTGCTATTTACACTGTGTATGGCAATTGGAGCCCAATAGTGACTTGTCTTACCAGAAAAGAACTCTTGCTCATAGGACAAAAAACTGCATGTGACTCAACTCCTTTTAGGACTGGAAAACAAACGCTAGCTCGACTTCCAAGAAACACACTCTGCTTTTGAGAAAAGAGCACTCTTCTACTCTACTGTGTTTCCTATGGGGTCCAAACAGTGAGCTTGCTCAGAACAAAAGAACTGTGCTTCCTACACGCACGGACCATATCTAGTTCAACTCTGCTTAGTAAACTGACAAGAACGGTAGCTCCTCTTCAGTCCAATACACTGTACTTGCTGGGAACAGACGCGAGTGCTATTTGCACTGTGTATGGCAATGGGAGCGCAATAGTGACTTTCCTTACCAGAAAACAACTCTTGCTCGTAAGACCAGAAACTGCATGTGATTCAACTCCATTTAGGACTGGGAAACAAACTCTAGCTCGCCTTACATGAAACACACTCTGCTTTTGAGAAAAGAGAACTCTTCTACTCTACTGTGTTTCCTATGGAGTCCGAACAGTGAGCTTGCTCAGAACAAAAGAACTGTGCTTCCTACACACACGGGCCATATCTAGTTCAACTCTCCTTAGGAAACTGACAAGAACAGTAGCTCCTCTTCCGTCCAATACACTGCACTTGCCGGGAACAGACGCGAGTGCTATTTGCACTGTGTATGGCAATTGGAGCACAATAGTGACTTGTCTTACCAGAAAACAACTTTTTCTCATAGTACAAAAAACTGCATGTGACTCAACTCCATTTAGGACTGGGAAACAAACGCTAGCTCGCCTTACAAGAAACACACTCTGCTTTTGAGAAAAGGGCACTCTTCTACTCTACTGTGTTTCCTATGTGTTCCAAACAGTGAGCTTGCTCAGAACAAGAAAACTGTGCTTCCTACACACACGGCCATATCTAGTTCAACTCTGCTTAGGAAACTGACAAGAAACTAGATCCTCTTCAGTCCAATACACTGTACTTGCTGGGAACAGACGCCAGTGCTATTTGTCCTGTGTATGGCAATGCAGTACAATAGTGACTCTTCTTACCAGAAAACAACTCTTGCTCGTAGGACCAGAAACTGCCTGTGATTCCACTCCATTTAGGACTGGGAAACAAACGCTAGCTCGCCTTAAAAGAAACACACTTTGCTTTTGAGAAAAGAGCACTCTTCTACTCTACTGTGTTTCCTATGGGGTCCAAACAGTGAGCTTGCTCAGAACAAAAGAACTGTGCTTCCTACACACACGGGCCATATCTAGTTCAACTCTGCTTAGGAAACTGACAAGAACAGTAGCTCCTCTTCCGTCCAATACACTGTACTTGCGGTTATAGACGCGAGTTCTATTTGCACTGTGTATGGCCATTGGAGCACAATAGTGACTCGTCTTACCAGAAAACAACTCTTGCTTGTAAGACCAGAAACTGCATGTGATTCAACTCCATTTAGGACTGGGAAACAAATGCTAGCTTGCCTTACAAGAAACACACTCTGCTTTTGAGAAAAGAGCACTCTTCTACTCTACTCTGTTTCCTATGGGTTCCAAACAGTGAGCTTGCTCAGAACAAAAGAACTGTGCTTCCTACACACACGGGCCATATCTAGTTCAACTCTCCTTAGGAAACTGACAAGAACAGTAGCTCCTCTTCCGTCCAATACACTGTACTTGCGGGGAACAGACGAGAGTGCTATTTGCACTGTGTATGGCAATTGGAGCAAAATAGTGACTCGTCTTACCAGAAAACAACTCTTGCTCGTAGGACAAAACACTGCATGTGACTCAACTCCATTTAGGACTGGGAAACAAATTCCAGCTCGCCTTACAAGAAACACACTCTGCTTTTGAGAAAAGAGCACTCTTCTACTCTACTGTGTTTCCTATGGGGTCCGAACAGTAAGCTGCTCAGAACAAAAGAACTGTGCTTCCTACACACACGGCCATATCTAGTTCAATTCTGCTTAGGAACCTGACAAGAACAGTAGATCCTCTTCAGTCCAATACACTGTACTTGCTGGGAACAGACGCCAGTGCTATTTGTCCTGTGTATGGCAATGGCAGCACAATAGTGACTCTTCTTACCAGAAAACAACTCTTGCTTGTAAGACCAGAAACTGCATGTGATTCAACTCCATTTAGGCCTGGGAAACAAAAGCTAGCTCACCTTGCAAGAAACACACTCTGCTTTAGAGAAAAGAGCACTCTTCTACTCTACTGTATTTCCTATAGGGCCAGAACAGTGAGCTTGCTCAGAACAAAAGAACTGTGCTTTCTACACACGGGCCATATCTCCTTCAACTCTGCTTAGGAAACTGACAAGAACAGTAGCTCCTCTTCAGTCCGATACACTGTAGTTGCTGGGAACAGACGCGAGTGCTATTTGCAGTGTGTATGGCAATGGGAGCGCAATAGTGACTTTCCTTACCAGAAAACAACTCTTGCTCGTAAGACCAGAAACTGCATGTGATTCAACTCCATTTAGGACTGGGAAACAAATGCTAGCTTGCCTTACATGAAACACTCTGCTTTTGAGAAAAGAGCACTCTTCTACTCTACTCTGTTTCCTATGGGTTCCAAACAGTGAGCTTGCTCAGAACAAAAGAACTGTGCTTCCTACACACACGGGCCATATCTAGTTCAACTCTCCTTAGGAAACTGACAAGAACAGTAGCTCCTCTTCCGTCCAATACACTGTACTTGCGGGGAACAGACGCGAGTGCTATTTGCACTGTGTATGGCAATTGGAGCACAATAGTGACTTGTCTTACCAGAAAACAACTCTTGCTCATAGGACAAAAAACTGCATGTGACTCAACGCCATTTAGGACTGGGAAAGAAACACTAGCTCGACTTCCAAGAAACACACTCTGCTTTTGAGAAAAGAGCACTCTTCTACTCTACTGTGTTTCCTATGGGGTCCAAACAGTGAGCTTGCTCAGAACAAAAGAACTGTGCTTCCTATACGCACGGACCATATCTAGTTCAACTCTGCTTAGTAAACTGACAAGAACAGTAGCTCCTATTCAGTCCAATACACTGTACTTGCTGGGAAAAAACGCGAGTGCTATTTGCCTTGTGAAGGGCAATGGGAGCGCAATAGTGACTTTCCTTACCAGAAAACAACTCTTGTTCATAGGACCAGAAACTGCATGTGATTCAACTCCATTTAGGACTAGGAAACAAACGCTAGCTCGCCTTACAAAAACACACTCTGCTTTTGAGAAAAGAGCACTCTTCTACTCTACTGTGTTTCCTATGGTGTCTGAACAGTGAGCTTGCTCAGAACAAAAGAACTGTGCTTCCTACACACGGGCCATAACTAGTTCAACTCTGCTTAGGAAACTGACAAGAACAGTAGCTCCTCTTCAGTCTGAAACACTGTACTTGCTGGGAACTGATGCGAGTGCTATTTGCACTGTGTACGGCAATGGGAGTGCAATAGTGACTTTCCTTACCAGAAAACAACTCTTGCTCATAGAACCAGAAACTGCAAGTGATTCAACTCCATTTAGGACTGGGATACAAATGCTAGCTCGCATTACATGAAACACACTCTACTTTTGAGAAGAGAGCACTCTTCTACTCTACTGTGTTTCCTATATGGCCATAACAGTGAGCTTGGTCAGAACAAAAGATCTGTGCTTCCTACACACGGGCCATAACTAGTTCAACTCTGCTTGGAAACTGACAAGAACAGTAGCTCCTCTTCAGTCCGATACACCGCACTTGCTGGGAAAACACGCAAGTGCTATTTGCCTTGTGTAGGGCAATGGGAGCGCAATAGAGACTTTCCTTACCAGAAAACAACTCTTGTTCGTAGGAACAGAAACTGCATGTGATTCAACTCCATTTAGGACTAGGAAACAAACGCTAGCTTGCCTTACAAAAACACACTCTGCTTTTGAGAAAAGAGCACGCTTCTACTCTACTGTGTTTCCTATAGGGCCAGAATAGTGAGCTTGCTCAGAACATAAGAACTGTGCTTCCTACACACACGGGCCATATCATGTTCAACTCTGCTTAGGAAACTGACAAGAACAGTAGCTCCCCTTCAGTCTGATACACTGTACTTGCTGGGAACAGATGCGGGAGCTATTTGCACTGTGTATGGCAAGGGGAGCACAATAGTGACTTTCCTTACCAGAAAACAACTCTAGCTCTTAGGACCAGAAACTGCATATGATTCAACTCCATTTAGGACTAGGAAACAAACGCTAGCTCGCCTTACAAAACACACTCTGCTTTTGAGAAAAGAGCACTCTTCTACTCTACTGTGTTTCCTATAGGGCCAGAAGAGTGAACTTGCTCAGAACATAAGAACTGTGCTTCCTACACACACGGGCCATATCTAGTTCAACTCTGCTTAGGAAACTGACAAGAACAGTAGCTCCTCTTCAGTCTGATACACTGTACTTGCTGGGAACAGATGCGAGAGCTATTTGCAATGTGTATGGCAAGGGGAGCGCAATAGTGACTTTCCTTACCAGTAAACAACTCTTGCTCGTAGGACCAGAAACTGCATGTGATTCAACTCCATTTAGAAATGGGAAACAAACGCTAGCTCGCCTTACAAGAAACACACTCTCCTCTTTAGAAAAGAGCACTCTTCTACTCTACTGTGTTTCCTATGGTGTCCGAACAGTTACCTTGCTCAGAACAAAAGAACTGTGATTCCTACACACACGGGTCATTTCTAGTTCAACTCTGCTTAGGAAACTGACAAGAACACTAGATCCTGTTCAGTCCAATACACTGTACTTGCGGGGAACAGAGGCAAGTGCTATTTGCACTGTGTATGGCAATTGGAGCCCAATAGTTACTTGTCTTACCAGAAAACAACTCTTGCTCGTAGGACCAGAAACTGCATGTGATTCAACTCCATTTAGGACTGGAAACAAATGCTAGCTTGCCTTACATGAAACACTCTGCTTTTGAGAAAAGAGCACTCTTCTACTCTACTCTGTTTCCTATGGGTTCCAAACAGTGAGCTTGCTCAGAACAAAAGAACTGTGCTTCCTACACACACGGGCCATATCTAGTTCAACTCTCCTTAGGAAACTGACAAGAACAGTAGCTCCTCTTCCGTCCAATACACTGTACTTGCGGGGAACAGACGCGAGTGCTATTTGCACTGTGTATGGCAATTGGAGCACAATAGTGACTTGTCTTACCAGAAAACAACTCTTGCTCATAGGACAAAAAACTGCATGTGACTCAACTCCATTTAGGACTGGGAAAGAAACACTAGCTCGACTTCCAAGAAACACACTCTGCTTTTGAGAAAAGAGCACTCTTCTACTCTACTGTGTTTCCTATGGGGTCCAAACAGTGAGCTTGCTCAGAACAAAATAACTGTGCTTCCTATACGCACGGACCATATCTAGTTCAACTCTGCTTAGTAAACTGACAAGAACAGTAGCTCCTATTCAGTCCAATACACTGTACTTGCTGGGAAAAGACGCGAGTGCTATTTGCCTTGTGAAGGGCAATGGGAGCGCAATAGTGACTTTCCTTACCAGAAAACAACTCTTGTTCATAGGAAAAGAAACTGCATGTGATTCAACTCCATTTAGGACTAGGAAACAAACGCTAGCTCGCCTTACAAAAACACACTCTGCTTTTGAGAAAAGAGCACTCTTCTACTCTACTGTGTTTCCTATGGTGTCTGAACAGTGAGCTTGCTCAGAACAAAAGAACTGTGCTTCCTACACACGGGCCATAACTAGTTCAACTCTGCTTAGGAAACTGACAAGAACAGTAGCTCCTCTTCAGTCTGAAACACTGTACTTGCTGGGAACTGACGCGAGTGCTATTTGCACTGTGTACGGCAATGGGAGCGCAATAGTGACTTTCCTTACCAGAAAACAACTCTTGCTCATAGAACCAGAAACTGCAAGTGATTCAACTCCATTTAGGACTGGGATACAAATGCTAGCTCGCCTTACATGAAACACACTCTACTTTTGAGAAGAGAGCACTCTTCTACTCTACTGTGTTTCCTATATGGCCATAACAGTGAGCTTGGTCAGAACAAAAGATCTGTGCTTCCTACACACGGGCCATAACTAGCTCAACTCTGCTTGGAAACTGACAAGAACAGTAGCTCCTCTTCAGTCCGATACACCGCACTTGCTGGGAAAACACGCAAGTGCTATTTGCCTTGTGTAGGGCAATGGGAGCGCAATAGAGACTTTCCTTACCAGAAAACAACTCTTGTTCGTAGGAACAGAAACTGCATGTGATTCAACTCCATTTAGGACTAGGAAACAAACGCTAGCTTGCCTTACAAAAACACACTCTGCTTTTGAGAAAAGAGCACGCTTCTACTCTACTGTGTTTCCTATAGGGCCAGAATAGTGAGCTTGCTCAGAACATAAGAACTGTGCTTCCTACACACACGGGCCATATCATGTTCAACTCTGCTTAGGAAACTGACAAGAACAGTAGTTCCCCTTCAGTCTGATACACTGTACTTGCTGGGAACAGACGCGGGAGCTATTTGCACTGTGTATGGCAAGGGGAGCACAATAGTGACTTTCCTTACCAGAAAACAACTCTAGCTCTTAGGACCAGAAACTGCATATGATTCAACTCCATTTAGGACTAGGAAACAAACGCTAGCTCGCCTTACAAAACACACTCTGCTTTTGAGAAAAGAGCACTCTTCTACTCTACTGTGTTTCCTATAGGGCCAGAAGAGTGAACTTGCTCAGAACATAAGAACTGTGCTTCCTACACACACGGGCCATATCTAGTTCAACTCTGCTTAGGAAACTGACAAGAACAGTAGCTCCTCTTCAGTCTGATACACTGTACTTGCTGGGAACAGATGCGAGAGCTATTTGCAATGTGTATGGCAAGGGGAGCGCAATAGTGACTTTCCTTACCAGTAAACAACTCTTGCTCGTAGGACCAGAAACTGCATGTGATTCAACTCCATTTAGAAATGGGAAACAAACGCTACCTCGCCTTACAAGAAACACACTCTCCTTTTTAGAAAAGAGCACTCTTCTACTCTACTGTGTTTCCTATGGTGTCCGAACAGTTACCTTGCTCAGAACAAAAGAACTGTGATTCCTACACACACGGGTCATTTCTAGTTCAACTCTGCTTAGGAAACTGACAAGAACACTAGATCCTGTTCAGTCCAATACACTGTACTTGCGGGGAACAGACGCAAGTGCTATTTGCACTGTGTATGGCAATTGGAGCCCAATAGTTACTTGTCTTACCAGAAAACAACTCTTGCTCGTAGGACCAGAAACTGCATGTGATTCAACTCCATTTAGGACTGGGAAACAAAAGCTAGCTCACCTTACAAGAAACACACTCTGCTTTAGAGAAAAGAGCACTCTTCTACTCTACTGTGTTTCCTATTGGGCCAGAACAGTGAGCTTGCTCAGAACAAAAGCAATGTGCTTCCTACACACACGGGCCATATCTAGTTCAACTCTGCTTAGTAACCTGACAAGAACAGTAGCTCCTCTTAAGTCCAATACACTGTAATTGCGGGGAACATACACAAGTGCAATTTGCACTGTGTATGGCAATTGGAGCACTACAGTGACTTGTCTTACCAGAAAAAAACTCTTGCTCGTAGGACAAAAAACTGCATGTGACTCAACTCCATTTAGGACTGGGAAACAAACGCTAGCTCGCCTTACATGAAACACACTCTGCTTTTGAGAAAAGAGCACTCTTCTACTCTACTCTGTTTCCTATGTGTTCCGAACAGTGAGCTTGCTCAGAACAAAAAAACTGTGCTTCCTACACACACGGCCATATCTAGTTCAAGTCTGCTTAGGAACCTGACAAGAACAGTAGATCCTCTTCAGTCCAATACACTGTACTTGCTGGGAACAGACGCCAGTGCTATTTGTCTTGTGTATGGCAATGGCAGCGCAATAGTGACTCTTCTTACCATAAAACAACTCTTGCTCGTAGGACCAGAAACTGCATGTGATTCAACTCCATTTAGGACTGGGAAACAAACTCTAGGTCGCTTTACAAGAAACACACTCTGCTTTTGAGAAAAGAGCACTCTTCTACTCTACTGTGTTTCCTATATGGCCAGAAGAGTGAGCTTGCTCAGAACATAAGAAATGTGATTCCTACACACACGGGCCATATCTAATTCAACTCTGCTTAGGAAACTGACAAGAACAGTAGCTCCTATTCAGTCCAATACACTGTACTTGCTGGGAAAAGACGCGAGTGCTATTTGCCTTGTGTAGGGCAATGGGAGCGCAATAGTGACTTTCCTTACCAGAAAACAACTCTTGTTTGTAGGACCAGAAACTGCATGTGATTCAACTCCATTTAACTAGGAAACAAACGCTAGCTCGCCTTACAAAAACACACTCTGCTTTTGAGAAAAGAGCACTCTTCTACTCTACTGTGTTTCGTATATGGCCAGAAGAGTGAGCTTGGTCAGAACAAAAGAACTGTGCTTCCTACACACGGGTCATAACTAGTTCAACTCTGCTTAGGAAACTGACAAGAACAGTAGCTCCTCTTCAGTCCGAAACACTGTACTTGCTGGGAACAGACGCGAGTGCTATTTGCACTGTGTATGTAAATGGGAGCGCAATAGTGACTTTCCTTACCAGAAAACATCTCTTGCTCATAGGACCAGAAACTGTATGTGGTTCAACTCCACTTAGGACTGGGATACAAATGCTAGCTCGCCTTCCATGAAACACACTCTGCTTTTGAGAAAAGAGCACTCTTCTACTCTACTGTGCTTCCTATGGTGTCCGAACATTGAGCTTGCTCAGAACAAAAGAACTGTGCTTCCTACAAACACGGGCCATATCTAGTTCAACTCTGCTTAGGAAACTGAGAAGAACAGTAGCTCCTCTTCAGTCCAATACACTGTACTTTCGGGGAACAGACGCGAGAGCTATTTGCACTGTGTATGGCAATTGGAGCACAATAGTGACTCGTCTTACCAGAAAACAACTCTTGCTCGTAGGACAAAAAACTGCATGTGACTCAACTCCATTTAGGACTGGGAAACAAACGCTAGCTCGCCTTACAAGAAACACACTCTGCTTTTGAGAAAAGAGCACTCTTCTACTCTACTGTGTTTCCTATGGTGTCCGAACAGTGAGCTTGCTCAGAACAAAAGAACTGTGATTCCTACACACACGGCCATATCTAGTTCAATTCTGCTTAGGAATCTGACAAAAACAGTAGATCCTCTTCAGTCCAATACACTGTACTTGCTGGGAACAGACGCCAGTGCTATTTGTCCTGTGTATGGCAATGGCAGCGCTATAGTGACTCTTCTTACCATAAAACAACTCTTGCACGTAGGACTAGAAACTGCATGTGATTCAACTCCATTTAGGACTGGGAAACAAACGCTTGCTCGCCTTACAAGAAACACACTCTGCTTTAGAGAAAAGAGCACTCTTCTACTCTACTGTGTTTCCTATATGGCCAGAACAGTGAGCTTGGTCAGAACAAAAGAACTGTGCTTCCTACACACGGGCCATAACTAGTTCAACTCTGCTTAGGAAACTGACAAGAACAGTAGCTTCTCTTCAGTCCGAAACACTGTACTTGCTGGGAACAAAAGCGAGTGCTATTTGCACTGTGTATGGTAATGGGAGCGCAATAGTGACTTTCCTTACCAGAAAACAACTCTTGCTCATAGGACCAGAAACTGCATGGGATTCAACTCCATTTAGGACTGCGATACAAATGCTAGCTAGCCTTCCATGAAACACACTGGCTTTTGAAAAAAGAGCACTCTTCTACTCTACTGTGCTTCCTATGGGGTCCGAACAGTGAGCTTGCTCAGAACAAAAGAACTGTGCTTCTTACACACACGGGCCATATCTAGTTCAACTCTGCTTAGGAACCTGAGAAGAACAGTAGCTCCTCTTCAGTCCAATACACTGTACTTTCGGGGAACAGACGCTAGTGCTATTTGCACTGTGTATGGCAATTGGAGCACAATAGTGACTCGTCTTACCAGAAAACAGCTCTGCTCGTAGGACAAAAAACTGCATGTGACTCAACTCCATTTAGGACTGGGAAACAAACGCTAGCTCACCTTACAAGAAACACACTCTGCTTTTGAGAAAAGAGCAGTCTTCTACTCTACTGTGTTTCCTATTGGGTCTGAACAGTGAGCTTGCTCAGAACAAAAGAACTGTGCTTCCTACACACACGGCCATAACTAGTTCAATTCTGCTTAGGAACCTGACAAGAACAGTAGATCCTCTTCAGTCCAATACACTGTACTTACTGGGAACAGACGCCAGTGCTATTTGTCCTGTGTGTGGCAATGGCAGCGCAATAGTGACTCTTCTTACCAGAAAACAACTCTTGCTTGTAGGACCAGAAACTGCATGTGATTCAACTCCATTTAGGACTGGGAAACAAAAGCTAGCTCACCTTGCAAGAAACACACTCTGCTTTAGAGAAAAGAGCACTCTTCTACTCTACTGTATTTCCTATAGGGCCAGAACAGTGAGCTTGCTCAGAACAAAAGAACTGTGCTTTCTACACACGGGTCATATCTCGTTCAACTCTGCTTAAGAAACTGACAAGAACAGTAGCTCCTCTTTATTCCAATACACTGTAGTTGCTGGGAACAGACACGAGTGCTATTTGCACTGTGTATGGCAATGGGAGCGCAATAGTGACTTTCCTTACCAGAAAACAACTCTTGCTCGTAAGACCAGAAACTGCATGTGATTCAACTCCATTTAGGACTGGGAAACAAATGCTAGCTTGCCTTACATGAAACACTCTGCTTTTGAGAAAAGAGCACTCTTCTACTCTACTCTGTTTCCTATTGGTTCCAAACAGTGAGCTTGCTCAGAACAAAAACTGTGCTTCCTACACACACGGGCCATATCTAGTTCAACTCTCCTTAGGAAACTGACAAGAACAGTAGCTCCTCTTCCGTCCAATACACTGTACTTGCGGGGAACAGACGCGAGTGCTATTTGCACTGTGTATGGCGATTGGAGCACAATAGTGACTTGTCTTACCAGAAAACAACTCTTGCTCATAGGACAAAAAACTGCATGTGACTCAACTCCATTTAGGACTGGGAAAGAAACACTAGCTCGACTTCCAAGAAACACACTCTGCTTTTGAGAAAAGAGCACTCTTCTACTCTACTGTGTTTCCTATGGGGTCCAAACAGTGAGCTTGCTCAGAACAAAAGAACTGTGCTTCCTATATGCACCGACCATATCTAGTTCAACTCTGCTTAGTAAACTGACAAGAACAGTAGCTCCTATTCAGTCCAATACACTGTACTTGCTGGGAAAAGACGCGAGTGCTATTTGCCTTGTGAAGGGCAATGGGAGCGCAATAGTGACTTTCCTTACCAGAAAACAACTCTTGTTCATAGGACCAGAAACTGCATGTGATTCAACTCCATTTAGGACTAGGAAACAAACGCTAGCTCGCCTTACAAAAACACACTCTGCTTTTGAGAAAAAAGCACTCTTCTACTCTAATGTGTTTCCTATGTGTTCCGAACAGTGAGCTTACTCAGAACAAAAGAACTGTGCTTCCTACACACACGGGCCATATCTAGTTCAACTCTGCTTAGGAAACTGACAAGAACAGTAGACCTTCTTCAGTCCAATACACTGTACTTGCGGGGAACAGACGCGAGTGCTATTTGCACTGTGTATGGCAATTGGAGCACAATAGTTACTCGTCTTACCAGAAAACAATTCTTGATCGTAGGACCAGAAACTGCATGTGATTCAACTCCATTTAGGACTGGGAAACAAAAGGTAGCTCGCCTTACAAGAAACACACTCTGCTTTTGAGAAAAGAGCACTCTTCTAATCTAGTGTGCTTCCTATGGGGTCCGAACAGTGAGCTTACTCAGAACAAAAGAACTGTGCTTCCTACACACACGAGCCATATCTAGTTCAACTCTGCTTAGGAAACTGAGAAGAACAGTAGCTCCTCTTCAGTCCAATACACTGTACTTGCGGGGAACAGACGCGAGTGCTATTTGCACTGTGTATGGCAATTGGAGCACAATAGTGACTCGTCTTACCAGAAAACAATTCTTGCTCGTAGGACAAAAAACTGCATGTGACTCAACTCCATTTAGGACTGGAAAACAAACGCTACCTCGCCTTACAAGAAACACACTCTCCTTTTTAGAAAAGAGCACTCTTCTACTCTACTGTGTTTCCTATGGTGTCCGAACAGTTACCTTGCTCAGAACAAAAGAACTGTGATTCCTACACACACGGGTCATTTCTAGTTCAACTCTGCTTAGGAAACTGACAAGAACACTAGATCCTGTTCAGTCCAATACACTGTACTTGCGGGGAACAGACGCAAGTGCTATTTGCACTGTGTATGGCAATTGGAGCCCAATAGTTACTTGTCTTACCAGAAAACAACTCTTGCTCGTAGGACCAGAAACTGCATGTGATTCAACTCCATTTAGGACTGGGAAACAAAAGCTAGCTCACCTTACAAGAAACACACTCTGCTTTAGAGAAAAGAGCACTCTTCTACTCTACTGTGTTTCCTATTGGGCCAGAACAGTGAGCTTGCTCAGAACAAAAGCAATGTGCTTCCTACACACACGGGCCATATCTAGTTCAACTCTGCTTAGTAACCTGACAAGAACAGTAGCTCCTCTTAAGTCCAATACACTGTAATTGCGGGGAACATACACAAGTGCAATTTGCACTGTGTATGGCAATTGGAGCACTACAGTGACTTGTCTTACCAGAAAAAAACTCTTGCTCGTAGGACAAAAAACTGCATGTGACTCAACTCCATTTAGGACTGGGAAACAAACGCTAGCTCGCCTTACATGAAACACACTCTGCTTTTGAGAAAAGAGCACTCTTCTACTCTACTCTGTTTCCTATGTGTTCCGAACAGTGAGCTTGCTCAGAACAAAAAAACTGTGCTTCCTACACACACGGCCATATCTAGTTCAAGTCTGCTTAGGAACCTGACAAGAACAGTAGATCCTCTTCAGTCCAATACACTGTACTTGCTGGGAACAGACGCCAGTGCTATTTGTCTTGTGTATGGCAATGGCAGCGCAATAGTGACTCTTCTTACCATAAAACAACTCTTGCTCGTAGGACCAGAAACTGCATGTGATTCAACTCCATTTAGGACTGGGAAACAAACTCTAGGTCGCTTTACAAGAAACACACTCTGCTTTTGAGAAAAGAGCACTCTTCTACTCTACTGTGTTTCCTATATGGCCAGAAGAGTGAGCTTGCTCAGAACATAAGAAATGTGATTCCTACACACACGGGCCATATCTAATTCAACTCTGCTTAGGAAACTGACAAGAACAGTAGCTCCTATTCAGTCCAATACACTGTACTTGCTGGGAAAAGACGCGAGTGCTATTTGCCTTGTGTAGGGCAATGGGAGCGCAATAGTGACTTTCCTTACCAGAAAACAACTCTTGTTTGTAGGACCAGAAACTGCATGTGATTCAACTCCATTTAACTAGGAAACAAACGCTAGCTCGCCTTACAAAAACACACTCTGCTTTTGAGAAAAGAGCACTCTTCTACTCTACTGTGTTTCGTATATGGCCAGAAGAGTGAGCTTGGTCAGAACAAAAGAACTGTGCTTCCTACACACGGGTCATAACTAGTTCAACTCTGCTTAGGAAACTGACAAGAACAGTAGCTCCTCTTCAGTCCGAAACACTGTACTTGCTGGGAACAGACGCGAGTGCTATTTGCACTGTGTATGTAAATGGGAGCGCAATAGTGACTTTCCTTACCAGAAAACATCTCTTGCTCATAGGACCAGAAACTGTATGTGGTTCAACTCCACTTAGGACTGGGATACAAATGCTAGCTCGCCTTCCATGAAACACACTCTGCTTTTGAGAAAAGAGCACTCTTCTACTCTACTGTGCTTCCTATGGTGTCCGAACATTGAGCTTGCTCAGAACAAAAGAACTGTGCTTCCTACAAACACGGGCCATATCTAGTTCAACTCTGCTTAGGAAACTGAGAAGAACAGTAGCTCCTCTTCAGTCCAATACACTGTACTTTCGGGGAACAGACGCGAGAGCTATTTGCACTGTGTATGGCAATTGGAGCACAATAGTGACTCGTCTTACCAGAAAACAACTCTTGCTCGTAGGACAAAAAACTGCATGTGACTCAACTCCATTTAGGACTGGGAAACAAACGCTAGCTCGCCTTACAAGAAACACACTCTGCTTTTGAGAAAAGAGCACTCTTCTACTCTACTGTGTTTCCTATGGTGTCCGAACAGTGAGCTTGCTCAGAACAAAAGAACTGTGATTCCTACACACACGGCCATATCTAGTTCAATTCTGCTTAGGAATCTGACAAAAACAGTAGATCCTCTTCAGTCCAATACACTGTACTTGCTGGGAACAGACGCCAGTGCTATTTGTCCTGTGTATGGCAATGGCAGCGCTATAGTGACTCTTCTTACCATAAAACAACTCTTGCACGTAGGACTAGAAACTGCATGTGATTCAACTCCATTTAGGACTGGGAAACAAACGCTTGCTCGCCTTACAAGAAACACACTCTGCTTTAGAGAAAAGAGCACTCTTCTACTCTACTGTGTTTCCTATATGGCCAGAACAGTGAGCTTGGTCAGAACAAAAGAACTGTGCTTCCTACACACGGGCCATAACTAGTTCAACTCTGCTTAGGAAACTGACAAGAACAGTAGCTTCTCTTCAGTCCGAAACACTGTACTTGCTGGGAACAAAAGCGAGTGCTATTTGCACTGTGTATGGTAATGGGAGCGCAATAGTGACTTTCCTTACCAGAAAACAACTCTTGCTCATAGGACCAGAAACTGCATGGGATTCAACTCCATTTAGGACTGCGATACAAATGCTAGCTAGCCTTCCATGAAACACACTGGCTTTTGAAAAAAGAGCACTCTTCTACTCTACTGTGCTTCCTATGGGGTCCGAACAGTGAGCTTGCTCAGAACAAAAGAACTGTGCTTCTTACACACACGGGCCATATCTAGTTCAACTCTGCTTAGGAACCTGAGAAGAACAGTAGCTCCTCTTCAGTCCAATACACTGTACTTTCGGGGAACAGACGCTAGTGCTATTTGCACTGTGTATGGCAATTGGAGCACAATAGTGACTCGTCTTACCAGAAAACAGCTCTGCTCGTAGGACAAAAAACTGCATGTGACTCAACTCCATTTAGGACTGGGAAACAAACGCTAGCTCACCTTACAAGAAACACACTCTGCTTTTGAGAAAAGAGCAGTCTTCTACTCTACTGTGTTTCCTATTGGGTCTGAACAGTGAGCTTGCTCAGAACAAAAGAACTGTGCTTCCTACACACACGGCCATAACTAGTTCAATTCTGCTTAGGAACCTGACAAGAACAGTAGATCCTCTTCAGTCCAATACACTGTACTTACTGGGAACAGACGCCAGTGCTATTTGTCCTGTGTGTGGCAATGGCAGCGCAATAGTGACTCTTCTTACCAGAAAACAACTCTTGCTTGTAGGACCAGAAACTGCATGTGATTCAACTCCATTTAGGACTGGGAAACAAAAGCTAGCTCACCTTGCAAGAAACACACTCTGCTTTAGAGAAAAGAGCACTCTTCTACTCTACTGTATTTCCTATAGGGCCAGAACAGTGAGCTTGCTCAGAACAAAAGAACTGTGCTTTCTACACACGGGTCATATCTCGTTCAACTCTGCTTAAGAAACTGACAAGAACAGTAGCTCCTCTTCATTCCAATACACTGTAGTTGCTGGGAACAGACACGAGTGCTATTTGCACTGTGTATGGCAATGGGAGCGCAATAGTGACTTTCCTTACCAGAAAACAACTCTTGCTCGTAAGACCAGAAACTGCATGTGATTCAACTCCATTTAGGACTGGGAAACAAATGCTAGCTTGCCTTACATGAAACACTCTGCTTTTGAGAAAAGAGCACTCTTCTACTCTACTCTGTTTCCTATTGGTTCCAAACAGTGAGCTTGCTCAGAACAAAAACTGTGCTTCCTACACACACGGGCCATATCTAGTTCAACTCTCCTTAGGAAACTGACAAGAACAGTAGCTCCTCTTCCGTCCAATACACTGTACTTGCGGGGAACAGACGCGAGTGCTATTTGCACTGTGTATGGCGATTGGAGCACAATAGTGACTTGTCTTACCAGAAAACAACTCTTGCTCATAGGACAAAAAACTGCATGTGACTCAACTCCATTTAGGACTGGGAAAGAAACACTAGCTCGACTTCCAAGAAACACACTCTGCTTTTGAGAAAAGAGCACTCTTCTACTCTACTGTGTTTCCTATGGGGTCCAAACAGTGAGCTTGCTCAGAACAAAAGAACTGTGCTTCCTATATGCACCGACCATATCTAGTTCAACTCTGCTTAGTAAACTGACAAGAACAGTAGCTCCTATTCAGTCCAATACACTGTACTTGCTGGGAAAAGACGCGAGTGCTATTTGCCTTGTGAAGGGCAATGGGAGCGCAATAGTGACTTTCCTTACCAGAAAACAACTCTTGTTCATAGGACCAGAAACTGCATGTGATTCAACTCCATTTAGGACTAGGAAACAAACGCTAGCTCGCCTTACAAAAACACACTCTGCTTTTGAGAAAAAAGCACTCTTCTACTCTAATGTGTTTCCTATGTGTTCCGAACAGTGAGCTTACTCAGAACAAAAGAACTGTGCTTCCTACACACACGGGCCATATCTAGTTCAACTCTGCTTAGGAAACTGACAAGAACAGTAGACCTTCTTCAGTCCAATACACTGTACTTGCGGGGAACAGACGCGAGTGCTATTTGCACTGTGTATGGCAATTGGAGCACAATAGTTACTCGTCTTACCAGAAAACAATTCTTGATCGTAGGACCAGAAACTGCATGTGATTCAACTCCATTTAGGACTGGGAAACAAAAGGTAGCTCGCCTTACAAGAAACACACTCTGCTTTTGAGAAAAGAGCACTCTTCTAATCTAGTGTGCTTCCTATGGGGTCCGAACAGTGAGCTTACTCAGAACAAAAGAACTGTGCTTCCTACACACACGAGCCATATCTAGTTCAACTCTGCTTAGGAAACTGAGAAGAACAGTAGCTCCTCTTCAGTCCAATACACTGTACTTGCGGGGAACAGACGCGAGTGCTATTTGCACTGTGTATGGCAATTGGAGCACAATAGTGACTCGTCTTACCAGAAAACAATTCTTGCTCGTAGGACAAAAAACTGCATGTGACTCAACTCCATTTAGGACTGGAAAACAAACGCTAGCTCGCCTTACAAGAAACACACTCTGCTTTTGAGAAAAGAGCACTCTTCTACTCTACTGTGTTTCCTATAGGGCCAGAACAGTGAGGTTGCTCAGAACAAAAGAACTGTGCTTCCTACACACGGGCCATATCTAGTTCAACTCTGCTTAGGAAACTGACAAGAACAGTAGCTCCTCTTCAGTCCTATACACTGTACTTGCTGGGAACAGACGCGAGTGCTATTTGCACTGTGTATGGCAATGGGAGCACAATAGTGACTTTCCTTACCAGAAAACAAGTCTTGCTCGTAGGACAAAAAATTGCATGTGACTCAACTCCATTTAGGACTGGGAAACAAACCCTAGCTCAACTTCCAAGAAACACACTTTGCTTTTGAGAAAAGAGCACTCTTCTACTCTACTGTGTTTCCTCTATGTTCCGAACAGAGAGCTTGCTCAGAAAAAAAAAAAAAAAAACTGTGCTTCCTACTCACACGGCCATATCTAGTTCAAGTCTGCTTAGGAACCTGACAAGAACAGTAGATCCTCTTCAGTTCAATGCACTCTACTTGCTGGGAATAGACGCCAGTGCTATTTGTCCTGTGTATAGCAATGGCAGTGCAATAGTGACTCTTCTTAACAGAAAACAACTCTTGCTCGTAGGACCAGAAACTGCATGTGATTCAACTCCATTTAGGACTGGGAAACAAATTCTAGCTCGCTTTACAAGAAACACACTCTGCTTTTGAGAAAAGAGCACTCTTCTACTCTACTGTGTTTCCAATAGGGCCAGAAGAGTGAGCTTGCTCAGAAAAAAAGAACTGTGCTTCCTACACACATGGGCCATATCTAGTTCAACTCTGCTTAGGAAACGTAGAAGAACAGTAGCTCATCTTCAGTCCAATACACTGTAGTTGCTGGGAACAGACGGGAGGGATATTTGCACTGTGTATGGCAATGGGAGTGCAATAGTGACTTTCCTTACCAGAAAACAACTCTTGCTCGTAGGACCAGAAACTGCATGTGATTCCACTCCATTTCGGACTGGGAAACAAACGCTAGCTCGCCTTACATGAAACACACTCTGCTTTTGAGAAAAGAGCACTCTTCTACTCTACTCTGTTTCTATGGGTTCCAAACAGTGAGCTTGCTCAGAACAAAAGAACTGTGCTTCCTACACACACGGGCCATATCTAGTTCAACTCTCCTTAGGAAACTGACAAGAACAGTAGCTCCTCTTCCGTCCAGTACACTGTACTTGCGGGGAACAGACGCGAGTGCTATTTGCACTGTGTATGGCAATTGGAGCACAGTAGTGACTTGTCTTACCAGAAAAGAACTCTTGCTCATAGGACAAAAAACTGCATGTGACTCAACTCCTTTTTGGACTGGGATACAAACGCTAGCTCGACTTCCAAGAAACACACTCTGCTTTTGAGAAAAGAGCACTCTTCTACTCTACTGTGTTTCCTATGGGGCCCAAACAGTGAGCTTGCTCAGAACAAAAGAACTGTGCTTCCTACACGCACGGACAATATCTAGTTCAACTCTGCTTAGTAAAATGACAAGAACAGTAGCTCCTATTCAGTCCAATACACTGTACTTGCTGGGAAAAGACGCGAGTGCTATTTGCCTTGTGAAGGGCAATGGGAGCGCAATAGTGACTTTCCTTACCAGAAAACAACTCTTGTTCATAGGACCAGAAACTGCATGTGATTCAACTCCATTTAGGACTAGGAAACAAACGCTAGCTCGCCTTACAAAAACACACTCTGCTTTTGAGAAAAGAGCACTCTTCTACTCTACTGTGTTTCCTATGTTTTCCGAAAAGTGAGCTTGCTCAAAACAAAAAAACTGTGCTTCCTACACACGGGCCATATCTAGTTCAACTCTGCTTTGGAAACTGACAAGAACAGTAGCTCCTCTTCAGTCCAATACACTGTACTTGCTGGGAACAGACGCGAGTGCTATTTGCACTGTGTATGGCAATGGGAGCGCAATAGTGACTTTCCTTACCAGAAAACAACTCTTGCTGGTAAGACCAGAAACTGCATGTGATTCAACTCCATTTAGGACTGGGAAACAAACTCTAGCTCGCCTTACATGAAACACACTCTGCTTTTGAGAAAAGAGCACTCTTCTACTCTACTGTGTTTCCTATGGGGTCCGAACAGTGAGCTTGCTCAGAACAAAAGAACTGTGCTTCCTACACACACGGGCCATATCTAGTTCAACTGTGCTTAGGAAACTGACAAGAACAGTAGCTCCTCTTCCGTCCAATACTCTGTACTTGCGGGGAACAGACGCGAGTGCTATTTGCACTGTGTATGGCAATTGGAGCACAATAGTGACTTGTCTTACCAGAAAACAACTTTTTCTCATAGGACGAAAAACTGCATGTGACTCAACTCCATTTAGGACTGGGAAACAAACGCTAGCTCGCCTTACAAGAAACACACTCTGCTTTTGAGAAAAGGGCACTCTTCTACTCCACTGTGTTTCCTATGTGTTCCAAACAGTGAGCTTGCTCAGAACAAAAAAACTGTGCTTCCTACACACACGGCCATATCTAGTTCAACTCTCCTTAGGAAACTGACAAGAACACTAGATCCTCTTCAGTCCAATACACTGTACTTGCTGGGAACAGACGCCAGTGCTATTTGTCCTGTGTATGGCAATGGCAGAACAATAGTGACTCTTCTTACCAGAAAACAACTCTTGTTCATAGGACCAGAAACTGCATGTGATTCCACTCCATTTAGGACTGGGAAACAAACGCTAGCTCGCCTTACAAGAAACACACTCTGCTTTTGAGAAAAGAGCACTCTTCTACTCTACTGTGTTTCCTATAGGGCCAGAACAGTGACCTTGCTCAGAACAAAAGAACTGTGCTTCCTACACACACGGCCATATCTAGTTCAACTCTGCTTAGGAAACTGACAAGAACAGTAGCTCCTCTTCAGTCCGATACACTGTACTTGCTGGGAACAGACGCGAGTGCTATTTGCACTGTGTATGGCAATGGGAGCACAATAGTGACTTTCCTTACCAGAAAACAAATCTTGCTCATAGGACAAAAAATTGCATTTGACTCAACTCCATTTAGGACTGGGAAACAAACGCTAGCTCAACTTCCAAGAAATACACTTTGCTTTTGAGAAAAGAGCACTCTTCTACTCTACTGTGTTTCCTATTTGTTCCGAACAGTGAGCTTGCTCAGAAAAAAAGAACCGTGCTTCCTACACGCACGGCCATATCTAGTTCAACTCTGCTTAGGAACCTGACAAGAACAGTAGATCCTCTTCAGTTCAATACACTGTACTTGCTGGGAACAGACGCCAGCGCTATTTGTCCTGTGTATGGCAATGGCAGCGCAATAGTGACTCTTCTTACCAGAAAACAACTCTTGATTGTAGGACGAGAAACTGCATGTGATTCAACTCCATTTAGGACTGGGAAACAAAAGCTAGCTCACCTTGCAAGAAACACACTCTGCTTTAGAGAAAAGAGCACTCTTCTACTCTACTGTTTTTCCTATAGGGCCAGAACAGTGAGCTTGCTCAGAACAAAAGAACTGTGCTTCCTACACACACGGGCCATATCTAATTCAACTCTGCTTAGGAAACCCACAAGAACAGTAGCTCCTCTTCAGTCCGATACACTGTACTTGCTGAGAACAGACGCGAGTGCTATTTGTACTGTGTACGGTAAAGGGAGCGCAATAGTGACTTTCCTTACCAAAAACAACTCTTGATCGTAGGACCAGAAACTGCATGTGATTCAACTCCACTTAGGAGTGGGAAACAAATGCTAGGTCGCCTTACATGAAACACACTCTGCTTTTGAGAAAAGAGCACTCTTCTACTCTACTGTGCTTCCTATGGGGTCCGAACAGTGAACTTGCTCAGAACAAAAGAACTGTGCTTCCTACACACACGGGCCATATCTAGTTCAACTCTGCTTAGGAAACTGACAAAAAGAGTAGATCCTCTTCAGTACAATACAATGTACTTGCGGGGAACAGACGCGAGTGCTATTTGCACTGTGTATGGCAATTGGAGCACAATAGTTACTTGTCTTACCAGAAAACAACTCTTGCTCGTAGGACAAAACACTGCATGTGACTCAACTCCATTTAGGACTGGGAAACAAATGCAAGCTCGTCTTACAAGAAACACACTCTGCTTTTGAGAAAAGAGCACTCTACTACTCTACTGTGTTTCCTTTGGGGTCCGAACAGTGAGCTGCTCAGAACAAAAGAACTGTGCTTCCTACACACGGCCATATCTAGTTCAATTCTGCTTAGGAACCTGACAAGAACAGTAGATCCTCTTCAGTCCAATACACTGTACTTGCTGGGAACAGACGCCAGTGCTATTTTTCCTGTGTATGGCAATGGCAGCAAAATAGTGACTCTTCTTACCAGAAAACAACTCTTGCTTGTAGGACCAGAAACTGCATGTGATTCAACTCCATTTAGGACTGGGAAACAAAAGCTAGCTCACCTTGCAAGAAACACACTCTGCTTTAGAGAAAAGAGCACTCTTCTACTCTACTGTTTTTCCTATAGGGCCAGAGCAGTGAGCTTGCTCAGAACAAAAGAACTGTGCTTCCTACACACCGGCCATATCTCGTTCAACTCTGCTTAGGTAACTGACAAGAACAGTAGATCCTCTTCAGTCCGATACACTGTACTTGCTGGGAACAGACACGAGTGCTATTTGCACTGTGTATGGCAATTGGAGCACAATAGTGACTTGTCATACCAGAAAACAACTCTTGCTCGTAGGACAAAAAACTGCATGTGACTCAACTCCATTTAGGACTGGGAAAGAAACACTAGCTCGACTTCCAAGAAACACACTCTGCTTTTGAGAAAAGAGCACTCTTCTACTCTACTGTGTTTCCTATGGGGTCCAAACAGTGAGCTTGCTCAGAACAAAAGAACTGTGCTTCCTACACGCACGGACCATATCTAGTTCAACTCTGCTTAGTAAAATGACAAAACAGTAGCTCCTATTCAGTCCAATACACTGTACTTGCTGGGAAAAGACGCGAGTGCTATTTGCCTTGTGAAGGGCAATGGGAGCACAATAGTGACTTTCCTTACCAGAAAACAACTCTTGTTCATAGGACCAGAAACTGCATGTGATTCAACTCCATTTAGGACTAGGAAACAAACGCTAGCTCGCCTTACAAAAACACACTTTGCTTTTGAGAAAAGAGCACTCTTCTACTCTACTGTGTTTCCTATGTGTTCCTAAAAGTGAGCTTGCTCAGAACAAAAAAACTGTGCTTCCTACACACGGGCCATATCTAGTTCAACTCTGCTTTGGAAACTGACAAGAACAGTAGCTCCTCTTCAGTCCGATACACTGTACTTTCTGGGAACAGACGCGAGTGCTATTTGCACTGTGTATGGCAATGGGAGCGCAATAGTGACTTTCCTTACCAGAAAACAACTCTTGCTCGTAAGACCAGAAACTGCATGTGATTCAACTCCATTTAGGACTGGGAAACAAACTCTAGCGCGCCTTACATGAAACACACTCTGCTTTTGAGAAAAGAGCACTCTTCTACTCTACTGTGTTTCCTATGGGGTCCGAACAGTGAGCTTGCTCAGAACAAAAGAACTGTGCTTCCTACTCACACGGCCATATCTAGTTCAAGTCTGCTTAGGAACCTGACAAGTACAGTAGATCCTCTTCAGTTCGATAGACTGTACTTGCTGGGAACAGACAGGAGGGATATTTGCACTGTGTATGGCAATGGGAGTTCAATAGTGACTTTCCTTACCAGAAAACAACTCTTGCTCGTAGGACCAGAAACTGCATGTGATTCCACTCCATTTAGGACTGGGAAACAAACGCTAGCTCGCCTTACATGAAACACACTCTGCTTTTGAGAAAAGAGCACTCTTCTACTCTACTCTTTTTCTATGGGTTCCAAACAGTGAGCTTGCTCAGAACAAAAGAACTGTGCTTCCTACACACACGGGCCATACCTAGTTCAACTCTCCTTAGGAAACTGACAAGAACAGTAGCTCCTCTTCCGTCCAGTACACTGTACTTGCGGGGAACAGACGCGAGTGCTATTTACACTGTGTATGGCAATTGGAGCCCAATAGTGACTTGTCTTACCAGAAAAGAACTCTTGCTCATAGGACAAAAAACTGCATGTGACTCAACTCCTTTTAGGACTGGAAAACAAACGCTAGCTCGACTTCCAAGAAACACACTCTGCTTTTGAGAAAAGAGCACTCTTCTACTCTACTGTGTTTCCTATGGGGTCCAAACAGTGAGCTTGCTCAGAACAAAAGAACTGTGCTTCCTACACGCACGGACCATATCTAGTTCAACTCTGCTTAGTAAACTGACAAGAACGGTAGCTCCTCTTCAGTCCAATACACTGTACTTGCTGGGAACAGACGCGAGTGCTATTTGCACTGTGTATGGCAATGGGAGCGCAATAGTGACTTTCCTTACCAGAAAACAACTCTTGCTCGTAAGACCAGAAACTGCATGTGATTCAACTCCATTTAGGACTGGGAAACAAACTCTAGCTCGCCTTACATGAAACACACTCTGCTTTTGAGAAAAGAGAACTCTTCTACTCTACTGTGTTTCCTATGGAGTCCGAACAGTGAGCTTGCTCAGAACAAAAGAACTGTGCTTCCTACACACACGGGCCATATCTAGTTCAACTCTCCTTAGGAAACTGACAAGAACAGTAGCTCCTCTTCCGTCCAATACACTGCACTTGCCGGGAACAGACGCGAGTGCTATTTGCACTGTGTATGGCAATTGGAGCACAATAGTGACTTGTCTTACCAGAAAACAACTTTTTCTCATAGTACAAAAAACTGCATGTGACTCAACTCCATTTAGGACTGGGAAACAAACGCTAGCTCGCCTTACAAGAAACACACTCTGCTTTTGAGAAAAGGGCACTCTTCTACTCTACTGTGTTTCCTATGTGTTCCAAACAGTGAGCTTGCTCAGAACAAGAAAACTGTGCTTCCTACACACACGGCCATATCTAGTTCAACTCTGCTTAGGAAACTGACAAGAAACTAGATCCTCTTCAGTCCAATACACTGTACTTGCTGGGAACAGACGCCAGTGCTATTTGTCCTGTGTATGGCAATGCAGTACAATAGTGACTCTTCTTACCAGAAAACAACTCTTGCTCGTAGGACCAGAAACTGCCTGTGATTCCACTCCATTTAGGACTGGGAAACAAACGCTAGCTCGCCTTAAAAGAAACACACTTTGCTTTTGAGAAAAGAGCACTCTTCTACTCTACTGTGTTTCCTATGGGGTCCAAACAGTGAGCTTGCTCAGAACAAAAGAACTGTGCTTCCTACACACACGGGCCATATCTAGTTCAACTCTGCTTAGGAAACTGACAAGAACAGTAGCTCCTCTTCCGTCCAATACACTGTACTTGCGGGTATAGACGCGAGTTCTATTTGCACTGTGTATGGCCATTGGAGCACAATAGTGACTCGTCTTACCAGAAAACAACTCTTGCTTGTAAGACCAGAAACTGCATGTGATTCAACTCCATTTAGGACTGGGAAACAAATGCTAGCTTGCCTTACAAGAAACACACTCTGCTTTTGAGAAAAGAGCACTCTTCTACTCTACTCTGTTTCCTATGGGTTCCAAACAGTGAGCTTGCTCAGAACAAAAGAACTGTGCTTCCTACACACACGGGCCATATCTAGTTCAACTCTCCTTAGGAAACTGACAAGAACAGTAGCTCCTCTTCCGTCCAATACACTGTACTTGCGGGGAACAGACGAGAGTGCTATTTGCACTGTGTATGGCAATTGGAGCAAAATAGTGACTCGTCTTACCAGAAAACAACTCTTGCTCGTAGGACAAAACACTGCATGTGACTCAACTCCATTTAGGACTGGGAAACAAATTCCAGCTCGCCTTACAAGAAACACACTCTGCTTTTGAGAAAAGAGCACTCTTCTACTCTACTGTGTTTCCTATGGGGTCCGAACAGTAAGCTGCTCAGAACAAAAGAACTGTGCTTCCTACACACACGGCCATATCTAGTTCAATTCTGCTTAGGAACCTGACAAGAACAGTAGATCCTCTTCAGTCCAATACACTGTACTTGCTGGGAACAGACGCCAGTGCTATTTGTCCTGTGTATGGCAATGGCAGCACAATAGTGACTCTTCTTACCAGAAAACAACTCTTGCTTGTAAGACCAGAAACTGCATGTGATTCAACTCCATTTAGGCCTGGGAAACAAAAGCTAGCTCACCTTGCAAGAAACACACTCTGCTTTAGAGAAAAGAGCACTCTTCTACTCTACTGTATTTCCTATAGGGCCAGAACAGTGAGCTTGCTCAGAACAAAAGAACTGTGCTTTCTACACACGGGCCATATCTCCTTCAACTCTGCTTAGGAAACTGACAAGAACAGTAGCTCCTCTTCAGTCCGATACACTGTAGTTGCTGGGAACAGACGCGAGTGCTATTTGCAGTGTGTATGGCAATGGGAGCGCAATAGTGACTTTCCTTACCAGAAAACAACTCTTGCTCGTAAGACCAGAAACTGCATGTGATTCAACTCCATTTAGGACTGGGAAACAAATGCTAGCTTGCCTTACATGAAACACTCTGCTTTTGAGAAAAGAGCACTCTTCTACTCTACTCTGTTTCCTATGGGTTCCAAACAGTGAGCTTGCTCAGAACAAAAGAACTGTGCTTCCTACACACACGGGCCATATCTAGTTCAACTCTCCTTAGGAAACTGACAAGAACAGTAGCTCCTCTTCCGTCCAATACACTGTACTTGCGGGGAACAGACGCGAGTGCTATTTGCACTGTGTATGGCAATTGGAGCACAATAGTGACTTGTCTTACCAGAAAACAACTCTTGCTCATAGGACAAAAAACTGCATGTGACTCAACGCCATTTAGGACTGGGAAAGAAACACTAGCTCGACTTCCAAGAAACACACTCTGCTTTTGAGAAAAGAGCACTCTTCTACTCTACTGTGTTTCCTATGGGGTCCAAACAGTGAGCTTGCTCAGAACAAAAGAACTGTGCTTCCTATACGCACGGACCATATCTAGTTCAACTCTGCTTAGTAAACTGACAAGAACAGTAGCTCCTATTCAGTCCAATACACTGTACTTGCTGGGAAAAAACGCGAGTGCTATTTGCCTTGTGAAGGGCAATGGGAGCGCAATAGTGACTTTCCTTACCAGAAAACAACTCTTGTTCATAGGACCAGAAACTGCATGTGATTCAACTCCATTTAGGACTAGGAAACAAACGCTAGCTCGCCTTACAAAAACACACTCTGCTTTTGAGAAAAGAGCACTCTTCTACTCTACTGTGTTTCCTATGGTGTCTGAACAGTGAGCTTGCTCAGAACAAAAGAACTGTGCTTCCTACACACGGGCCATAACTAGTTCAACTCTGCTTAGGAAACTGACAAGAACAGTAGCTCCTCTTCAGTCTGAAACACTGTACTTGCTGGGAACTGATGCGAGTGCTATTTGCACTGTGTACGGCAATGGGAGTGCAATAGTGACTTTCCTTACCAGAAAACAACTCTTGCTCATAGAACCAGAAACTGCAAGTGATTCAACTCCATTTAGGACTGGGATACAAATGCTAGCTCGCATTACATGAAACACACTCTACTTTTGAGAAGAGAGCACTCTTCTACTCTACTGTGTTTCCTATATGGCCATAACAGTGAGCTTGGTCAGAACAAAAGATCTGTGCTTCCTACACACGGGCCATAACTAGTTCAACTCTGCTTGGAAACTGACAAGAACAGTAGCTCCTCTTCAGTCCGATACACCGCACTTGCTGGGAAAACACGCAAGTGCTATTTGCCTTGTGTAGGGCAATGGGAGCGCAATAGAGACTTTCCTTACCAGAAAACAACTCTTGTTCGTAGGAACAGAAACTGCATGTGATTCAACTCCATTTAGGACTAGGAAACAAACGCTAGCTTGCCTTACAAAAACACACTCTGCTTTTGAGAAAAGAGCACGCTTCTACTCTACTGTGTTTCCTATAGGGCCAGAATAGTGAGCTTGCTCAGAACATAAGAACTGTGCTTCCTACACACACGGGCCATATCATGTTCAACTCTGCTTAGGAAACTGACAAGAACAGTAGCTCCCCTTCAGTCTGATACACTGTACTTGCTGGGAACAGACGCGGGGAGCTATTTGCACTGTGTATGGCAAGGGGAGCACAATAGTGACTTTCCTTACCAGAAAACAACTCTAGCTCTTAGGACCAGAAACTGCATATGATTCAACTCCCATTTAGGACTAGGAAACAAACGCTAGCTCGCCTTACAAAACACACTCTGCTTTGAGAAAAGAGCACTCTTCTACTCTACTGTGTTTCCTATAGGGCCAGAAGAGTGAACTTGCTCAGAGAACATAAGAACTAGTGCTTCCTACACACACGGGCGCCATATCTAGTTCAACTCTGCTTAGGAAACTGACAAGAACAGTAGCTCCTCTTCAGTCTGATACACTGTAACTTGCTGGGAACAGATGCGAGAGCTATTTGCAATGTGTATGGCAAGGGGAGCGCAATAGTGACTTTCCTTACCAGTAAACAACTCTTGCTCGTAGGACCAGAAACTGCATGTGATTCAACTCCATTTAGAAATGGGAAACAAACGCTAGCTCGCCTTACAAGAAACACACTCTCTCTCTTTAGAAAAGAGCACTCTTCTACTCTACTGTGTTTCCTATGGTGTCCGAACAGTTACCCTTGCTCAGAAACAAAAGAACTGTGATTCCTACACACACGGGTCATTTCTAGTTCAACTCTGCTTAGGAAACTGACAAGAACACTAGATCCTGTTCAGTTCCAATACACTGTACTTGCGGGGAACAGAGGCAAGTGCTATTTGCACTGTGTATGGCAATTGGAGCCCAATAGTTACTTTGTCTTACCAGAAAACAACTCTTGCTCGTCAGGACCAGAAACTGCATGTGATTCAACTCCATTTAGGACTGGAAACAAATGCTAGCTTGCCTTACATGAAACACTCTGCTTTTGAGAAAAGAGCACTCTTCTACTCTACTCTGTTTCCTATGGGTTCCAAACAGTGAGCTTGCTCAGAACAAAAGAACTGTGCTTCCTACACACACGGGCCATATCTAGTTCAACTCTCCCTTAGGAAACTGACAAGAACAGTAGCTCCTCTTCCGTCCAATACACTGTACTTGCGGGGAACAGACGCGAGTGCTATTTGCACTGTGTATGGCAATTGGAGCACAATAGTGACTTGTCTTACCAGAAAAACAACTCTTGCTCATTAGGACAAAAAAACTGCATGTGACTCAACTCCATTTAGGACTGGGAAAGAAACACTAGCCTCGACTTCCAAGAAACACACTCTGCTTTTGAGAAAAGAGCACTCTTCTACTCTACTTGTGTTTCCTATGGGGGTCCAAACAGTGAGCTTGCTCAGAACAAAATAACTGTGCTTCCTATACGCACGGACCATATCTAGTTCAACTCTGCTTAGTAAACTGACAAGAACAGTAGCTCCTATTCAGTCCAATACACTGTACTTGCTGGGAAAAGACGCGAGTGCTATTTGCCTTGTGAAGGGCAATGGGAGCGCAATAGTGACTTTCCTTACCAGAAAACAACTCTTGTTCATAGGAAAAGAAACTGCATGTGATTCAACTCCATTTAGGACTAGGAAACAAACGCTAGCTCGCCTTACAAAAACACACTCTGCTTTTGAGAAAAGAGCACTCTTCTACTCTACTGTGTTTCCTATGGTGTCTGAACAGTGAGCTTGCTCAGAACAAAAGAACTGTGCTTCCTACACACGGGCCATAACTAGTTCAACTCTGCTTAGGAAACTGACAAGAACAGTAGCTCCTCTTCAGTCTGAAACACTGTACTTGCTGGGAACTGACGCGAGTGCTATTTGCACTGTGTACGGCAATGGGAGCGCAATAGTGACTTTCCTTACCAGAAAACAACTCTTGCTCATAGAACCAGAAACTGCAAGTGATTCAACTCCATTTAGGACTGGGATACAAATGCTACCTCGCCTTACATGAAACACACTCTACTTTTGAGAAGAGAGCACTCTTCTACTCTACTGTGTTTCCTATATGGCCATAACAGTGAGCTTGGTCAGAACAAAAGATCTGTGCTTCCTACACACGGGCCATAACTAGCTCAACTCTGCTTGGAAACTGACAAGAACAGTAGCTCCTCTTCAGTCCGATACACCGCACTTGCTGGGAAAACACGCAAGTGCTATTTGCCTTGTGTAGGGCAATGGGAGCGCAATAGAGACTTTCCTTACCAGAAAACAACTCTTGTTCGTAGGAACAGAAACTGCATGTGATTCAACTCCATTTAGGACTAGGAAACAAACGCTAGCTTGCCTTACAAAAACACACTCTGCTTTTGAGAAAAGAGCACGCTTCTACTCTACTGTGTTTCCTATAGGGCCAGAATAGTGAGCTTGCTCAGAACATAAGAACTGTGCTTCCTACACACACGGGCCATATCATGTTCAACTCTGCTTAGGAAACTGACAAGAACAGTAGCTCCCCTTCAGTCTGATACACTGTACTTGCTGGGAACAGACGCGGGAGCTATTTGCACTGTGTATGGCAAGGGGAGCACAATAGTGACTTTCCTTACCAGAAAACAACTCTAGCTCTTAGGACCAGAAACTGCATATGATTCAACTCCATTTAGGACTAGGAAACAAACGCTAGCTCGCCTTACAAAACACACTCTGCTTTTGAGAAAAGAGCACTCTTCTACTCTACTGTGTTTCCTATAGGGCCAGAAGAGTGAACTTGCTCAGAACATAAGAACTGTGCTTCCTACACACACGGGCCATATCTAGTTCAACTCTGCTTAGGAAACTGACAAGAACAGTAGCTCCTCTTCAGTCTGATACACTGTACTTGCTGGGAACAGATGCGAGAGCTATTTGCAATGTGTATGGCAAGGGGAGCGCAATAGTGACTTTCCTTACCAGTAAACAACTCTTGCTCGTAGGACCAGAAACTGCATGTGATTCAACTCCATTTAGAAATGGGAAACAAACGCTACCTCGCCTTACAAGAAACACACTCTCCTTTTTAGAAAAGAGCACTCTTCTACTCTACTGTGTTTCCTATGGTGTCCGAACAGTTACCTTGCTCAGAACAAAAGAACTGTGATTCCTACACACACGGGTCATTTCTAGTTCAACTCTGCTTAGGAAACTGACAAGAACACTAGATCCTGTTCAGTCCAATACACTGTACTTGCGGGGAACAGACGCAAGTGCTATTTGCACTGTGTATGGCAATTGGAGCCCAATAGTTACTTGTCTTACCAGAAAACAACTCTTGCTCGTAGGACCAGAAACTGCATGTGATTCAACTCCATTTAGGACTGGGAAACAAAAGCTAGCTCACCTTACAAGAAACACACTCTGCTTTAGAGAAAAGAGCACTCTTCTACTCTACTGTGTTTCCTATTGGGCCAGAACAGTGAGCTTGCTCAGAACAAAAGCAATGTGCTTCCTACACACACGGGCCATATCTAGTTCAACTCTGCTTAGTAACCTGACAAGAACAGTAGCTCCTCTTAAGTCCAATACACTGTAATTGCGGGGAACATACACAAGTGCAATTTGCACTGTGTATGGCAATTGGAGCACTACAGTGACTTGTCTTACCAGAAAAAAACTCTTGCTCGTAGGACAAAAAACTGCATGTGACTCAACTCCATTTAGGACTGGGAAACAAACGCTAGCTCGCCTTACATGAAACACACTCTGCTTTTGAGAAAAGAGCACTCTTCTACTCTACTCTGTTTCCTATGTGTTCCGAACAGTGAGCTTGCTCAGAACAAAAAAACTGTGCTTCCTACACACACGGCCATATCTAGTTCAAGTCTGCTTAGGAACCTGACAAGAACAGTAGATCCTCTTCAGTCCAATACACTGTACTTGCTGGGAACAGACGCCAGTGCTATTTGTCTTGTGTATGGCAATGGCAGCGCAATAGTGACTCTTCTTACCATAAAACAACTCTTGCTCGTAGGACCAGAAACTGCATGTGATTCAACTCCATTTAGGACTGGGAAACAAACTCTAGGTCGCTTTACAAGAAACACACTCTGCTTTTGAGAAAAGAGCACTCTTCTACTCTACTGTGTTTCCTATATGGCCAGAAGAGTGAGCTTGCTCAGAACATAAGAAATGTGATTCCTACACACACGGGCCATATCTAATTCAACTCTGCTTAGGAAACTGACAAGAACAGTAGCTCCTATTCAGTCCAATACACTGTACTTGCTGGGAAAAGACGCGAGTGCTATTTGCCTTGTGTAGGGCAATGGGAGCGCAATAGTGACTTTCCTTACCAGAAAACAACTCTTGTTTGTAGGACCAGAAACTGCATGTGATTCAACTCCATTTAACTAGGAAACAAACGCTAGCTCGCCTTACAAAAACACACTCTGCTTTTGAGAAAAGAGCACTCTTCTACTCTACTGTGTTTCGTATATGGCCAGAAGAGTGAGCTTGGTCAGAACAAAAGAACTGTGCTTCCTACACACGGGTCATAACTAGTTCAACTCTGCTTAGGAAACTGACAAGAACAGTAGATCCTCTTCAGTCCGAAACACTGTACTTGCTGGGAACAGACGCGAGTGCTATTTGCACTGTGTATGTAAATGGGAGCGCAATAGTGACTTTCCTTACCAGAAAACATCTCTTGCTCATAGGACCAGAAACTGTATGTGGTTCAACTCCACTTAGGACTGGGATACAAATGCTAGCTCGCCTTCCATGAAACACACTCTGCTTTTGAGAAAAGAGCACTCTTCTACTCTACTGTGCTTCCTATGGTGTCCGAACATTGAGCTTGCTCAGAACAAAAGAACTGTGCTTCCTACAAACACGGGCCATATCTAGTTCAACTCTGCTTAGGAAACTGAGAAGAACAGTAGCTCCTCTTCAGTCCAATACACTGTACTTTCGGGGAACAGACGCGAGAGCTATTTGCACTGTGTATGGCAATTGGAGCACAATAGTGACTTGTCTTACCAGAAAACAACTCTTGCTCGTAGGACAAAAAACTGCATGTGACTCAACTCCATTTAGGACTGGGAAACAAACGCTAGCTCGCCTTTCAAGAAACACACTCTGCTTTTGAGAAAAGAGCACTCTTCTACTCTACTGTGTTTCCTATGGTGTCCGAACAGTGAGCTTGCTCAGAACAAAAGAACTGTGATTCCTACACACACGGCCATATCTAGTTCAATTCTGCTTAGGAATCTGACAAAAACAGTAGATCCTCTTCAGTCCAATACACTGTACTTGCTGGGAACAGACGCCAGTGCTATTTGTCCTGTGTATGGCAATGGCAGCGCTATAGTGACTCTTCTTACCATAAAACAACTCTTGCACGTAGGACTAGAAACTGCATGTGATTCAACTCCATTTAGGACTGGGAAACAAACGCTTGCTCGCCTTACAAGAAACACACTCTGCTTTAGAGAAAAGAGCACTCTTCTACTCTACTGTGTTTCCTATATGGCCAGAACAGTGAGCTTGGTCAGAACAAAAGAACTGTGCTTCCTACACACGGGCCATAACTAGTTCAACTCTGCTTAGGAAACTGACAAGAACAGTAGCTCCTCTTCAGTCCGAAACACTGTACTTGCTGGGAACAAAAGCGAGTGCTATTTGCACTGTGTATGGCAATGGGAGCGCAATAGTGACTTTCCTTACCAGAAAACAACTCTTGCTCATAGGACCAGAAACTGCATGGGATTCAACTCCATTTAGGACTGCGATACAAATGCTAGCTAGCCTTCCATGAAACACACTGGCTTTTGAAAAAAGAGCACTCTTCTACTCTACTGTGCTTCCTATGGGGTCCGAACAGTGAGCTTGCTCAGAACAAAAGAACTGTGCTTCTTACACACACGGGCCATATCTAGTTCAACTCTGCTTAGGAACCTGAGAAGAACAGTAGCTCCTCTTCAGTCCAATACACTGTACTTTCGGGGAACAGACGCTAGTGCTATTTGCACTGTGTATGGCAATTGGAGCACAATAGTGACTCGTCTTACCAGAAAACAGCTCTGCTCGTAGGACAAAAAACTGCATGTGACTCAACTCCATTTAGGACTGGGAAACAAACGCTAGCTCACCTTACAAGAAACACACTCTGCTTTTGAGAAAAGAGCAGTCTTCTACTCTACTGTGTTTCCTATTGGGTCTGAACAGTGAGCTTGCTCAGAACAAAAGAACTGTGCTTCCTACACACACGGCCATAACTAGTTCAATTCTGCTTAGGAACCTGACAAGAACAGTAGATCCTCTTCAGTCCAATACACTGTACTTACTGGGAACAGACGCCAGTGCTATTTGTCCTGTGTGTGGCAATGGCAGCACAATAGTGACTCTTCTTACCAGAAAACAACTCTTGCTTGTAGGACCAGAAACTGCATGTGATTCAACTCCATTTAGGACTGGGAAACAAAAGCTAGCTCACCTTACAAGAAACACACTCTGCTTTAGAGAAAAGAGCACTCTTCTACTCTACTGTGTTTCCTATGGTGTCTGAACAGTGAGCTTGCTCAGAACAAAAGAACTGTGCTTCCTACACACGGGCCATAACTAGTTCAACTCTTCTTAGGAAAATGACAAGAACAGTAGCTCCTCTTCAGTCTGAAACACTGTACTTGCTGGGAACTGACGCGAGTGCTATTTGCACTGTGTATGGCAATGGGAGCACAATAGTGACTTTCCTTACCAGAAAACATCTCTTGCTCATAGAACCACAAACTGCATGTGATTCAACTCCATTTAGGACTGGGATACTAATGCTAGCTCGCCTTACATGAAACACACTCTGCTTTTGAGAAAAGAGCAGTCTTCTACTCTACTGTGCTTCCTATGGGGTCCGAACAGTGAGCTTGCTCAGAACAAAAGAGCTGTGCTTCCTATACACACCGGCCATATCTAGATCAACTCTGCTTAGGAAACTGAGAAGAACAGTAGCTCCTCTTCATTCCAATACACTGTACTTTCGGGGAACAGACGCGAGTGCTATTTGCACTGTGTATGGCAATTGGAGCACAATAGTGACTCGTCTTACCAGAAAAAAACTCTTGCTCGTAGGACAAAAAACTGCATGAGACTCAACTCCATTTAGGACTGGGAAACAAACGCTAGCTTGCCTTACAAGAAACACACTCTACTTTTGAGAAGAGAGCACTCTTCTACTCTACTGTGTTTCCTTTTGGGTCTGAACAGTGAGCATGCTCAGAACAAAAGAACTGTGCTTCCTACACACACGGCCATAACTAGTTCAATTCTGCTTAGGAACCTGACAAGAACAGTAGATCCTCTTCAGTCCAATACACTGTAATTGCTGCTAACAGACGCCAGTGCTATTTGTCCTGTGTATGGCAATGGCAGCGCAATAGTGACTCTTCTTACCATAAAACAACTCTTGCTCGTAGGACCAGAAACTGCAAGTGTTTCAACTCCATTTAGGACTGGCAAACAAAAGCTAGCTCACCTTACAAGAAACACACTCTGCTTTAGAGAAAAGAGCACTCTTCTACTCTACTGTGTTTCCTATAGGGCCAGAACAGTGAGCTTGCTCAGAGCAAAAGAACTGTGCTTCCTACACACGGGCCATATCTAGTTCAACTCTGCTTAGGAAACTGACAAGAACAGTAGATCCTCTTCAGTCCGATACACTGTACTTGCTGGGAACAGACGCCAGTGCTATTTGCACTGTGTATGGCAATGGGAGCGCAATAGTGACTTTCTTTACCAGAAAACAACTCTTGCTCGTAGGACCAGAAACTGCATGTGACTCAACTCCATTTAGGACTGGGAAACAAATGCTATCTCGCCTTACATGAAACACACTCTGCTTTTGAGAAAAGAGCACTCTTCTACTCCACTGTGCTTCCTATGGTGTCCGAACATTGAGCTTGCTCAGAACAAAAGAACTGTGCTTCCTACATACATGGCCATATCTAGTTCAATTCTGCTTAGGAACCTGACAAGAGCAGTAGATCCTCTTCAGTCCAATACAGTGTACTTGCTGGGAACAGACGACAGTGCTATTTGTCCTGTGTATGGCAATGGCAACGCAATAGTGACTCTTCTTACCATAAAACAACTCTTGCTCATAGGACTAGAAACTGCATGTGATTCAACTCCATTTAGGACTGGGAAACAAACGCTAGCTCGCCTTACAAGAAACACACTCTGCTTTAGAGAAAAGAGCACTCTTCTACTCTACTGTGTTTCCTATATGGCCATAACAGTGAGCTTGGTCAGAACATAAGAACTGTGCTTGCTACACACAAGGGCCATATCATGTTCAACTCTGCTTAGGAAACTGACAAGAACAGTAGCTCCTCTTCAGTCCGATACACTGTACTTGCTGGGAACAGACGCGAGTGCTATTTGCACTGTGTATGGCAATGGGAGCGCAATAGTGACTTTCCTTACCAGAAAACAACTCTTGCTCATAGGACCAAAAACTGCATGGGATTCAACTCCTTTTAGGACTGGGATACAAATGCTAGCTAGCCTTCCATGAAACACACTCTGCTTTTGAGAAAAGAGCACTCTTCTACTCTACTGTGCTTCCTATGGTGTCCGAACAGTGAGCTTGCTCAGAACAAAAGAACTGTGCTTCCTACACACACGGGCCGTATCTAGTTCAACTCTGCTTAGGATACTGAGAAGAACAGTAGCTCCTCTTCAGTCCAATACACTGTACTTTCGGGGAACAGACGCGTGTGCTATTTGCACTGTGTATGGCAATTGGAGCACAATAGTGACTCGTCTTACCAGAAAACAGCTCTTGCTCGTAGGACAAAAAACTGCATGTGACTCAACTCCATTTAGGACTGGGAAACAAACGCTAGCTCGCCTTACAAGAAACACACTCTGCTTTTGAGAAAAGAGCACTCTTCTACTCTACTGTGTTTCCTATTGGGTCTGAACAGTGAGCTTGCTCAGAACAAAAGAACTGTGCTTCCTACACACACGGCCATAACTAGTTCAATTCTGCTTAGGAACCTGACAAGAACAGTAGATCCTCTTCAGTCCAATACACTGTACTTCCTGGGAACAGACGCCAGTGCTATTTGTCCTGTGTATGGCAATGGCAGCGCAATAGTGACTCTTCTTACCATAAAACAACTCTTGCTTGTAGGACTAGAAACTGCATGTGATTCAACTCCATTTAGGACTGGGAAACAAAAGCTAGCTCACCTTACAAGAAACACACTCAGCTTTAGAGAAAAGAGAACTCTTCTTCTCTACTGTGTTTCCTATAGGGCCAGAACAGTGAGCTTGCTCAGAACAAAAGAACTGTGCTTCCTACACACGGGCCATATCTAGTTCAACTCTGCTTAGGAAACTGACAAGAACAGTAGCTCCTCTTCAGTCCGATACACTGTACTTGCTGGGAACAAAAGCGAGTGCTATTTGCACTGTGTATGGCAATGGGAGCGCAATAGTGACTTTCCTTACCAGAAAACAACTCTTGCTCGTAGGACCAGAAACTGCATGTGATTCAACTCCATTTAGGACTGGGAAACACATGCTAGCTCGCCTTATATGAAACACACTCTGCTTTTGAGAAAAGAGCACTCTTCTACTCTACTGTGCTTCCTATGGTGTCCGAACATTGAGCTTGCACAGAACAAAAGAACTGTGCTTCCTACACACACGGGCCATAGCTAGTTCAAGTCTGCTTAGGAAACTGAGAAGAACAGTAGCTCCTCTTCAGTCCAATACACTGTACTTGCTGGGAACAGACAGGAGGGCTAATTGCACTGTGTATGGCAATGGGAGCGCAATAGTTACTTTCCTTACCAGAAAACAACTCTTGCTCCTAGGACCAGAAACTGCATGTGATTCAACTCCATTTAGGACTGGGAAACAAATGCTAGCTCGCCTTACAAGAAACACACTCTGCTTTTGAGAAAAGAGCAATCTTCTACTCTACTGTGTTTCCTATGCGGTCCGAACTGTGAGCCTGCTCAGAACAAAAGAACTGTGCTTCCTACATACACGACCATACCTAGTTCAATTCTGCTTAGGAACCTGACAAGAACAGTAGATCCTCTTCAGTCCAATAAACTGTACTTGCTGGGAAAAGACGCCAGTGCTATTTGTCCTGTGTATGGCAATGGCAGCGCAATAGTGACTCTTCATACTATAAAACAACTCTTGCTCGTAGGACCAGAAACTGCATGTGATTCAACTCCATTTAGGACTGGGAAACAAAAGCTAGTTCACCTTACAAGAAACACACTCTGCGTTTGTGGAAAGAGCACTCTTCTACTCTACTGTGTTTCCTATAGGGCCAGAACAGTGAGCTTGCTCAGAACAAAAGAACTGTGCTTCCTACACACGGGCCATATCTAGTTCAACTCTGCTTAGGAAACTGACAAGAACAGTAGCTCCTCTTCAGTCCAATACACCGTACTTGCTGGGAAAACACGCAAGTGCTATTTGCCTTGTGTAGGGCAATGGGAGCGCAATCGAGGCTTTCCTAACCAGAAAACAACTCTTGTTCGTAGGACCAGAAACTGCATGTGATTCAACTCCATTTAGGACTAGGAAACAAATGCTAGCTTGCCTTACAAAAACACACTCTGCTTTTGAGAAAAGAGCACGCTTCTACTCTACTGTGTTTCCTATAGGGCCAGAACAGTGAGCTTGCTCAGAACATAAGAACTGTGCTTCCTACACACACGGGAAATATCATGTTCAGCTCTGCTTAGGAAACTGACAAGAACAGTAGCTCCTCTTCAGTCCGATACACTGTACTTGCTGGGAACAGACGCGGGAGCTATTTGTACTGTGTATGGCAAGGGGAGCACAATAGTGACTTTCCTTACCAGAAAAAAACTCTTGCTCTTAGGACCAGAAACTGCATGTGATTCAACTCCATTTAGGACTGGGAAACAAACGCTAGCTCGCCTTACAATAAACACACTCTGCTTTTGACAGAAGAGCACTCTTCTACTCTACTGTGTTTCCTATGGTGTCGGAACAGTGAGCTTGCTCAGAACAAAAGAAATGTGCTTCCTACACACACGGCCATATCTAGTTCAATTCTGCTTAGGAACCTGACAAGAACAGTAGATCCTCTTCAGTCCAATACACTGTACTTGCTGGGAACAGACGCCAGTGCTATTTGTCCTGTGTATGGCAATGGCAGCGCAATAGTGACTCTTCATACTATAAAACAACTCTTGCTCATAGGACGAGAAACTGCAAGTGATTCAACTCCATTTAGGACTGGGAAACAAAAGCTAGCTCACCTTACAAGAAACACACTCTGCTTTTGTGGAAAGAGCACTCTTCTACTCTACTGTGTTTCCTATAGGGCCAGAACAGTGAGCTTGCTCAGAACAAAAGAATTGTGCTTCCTACACACATGGACCATATCTAGTTCAACTCTGCTTAGGAAACTGACAAGAACAGTAGCTCCTCTTCAGTCCGATACACAGTACTTGCTGGGAAAACACGCAAGTGCTATTTGCCTTGTGTAGGGCAATGGGAGCGCAATAGAGGCTTTTCTTACCAGAAAACAACTCTTGTTCGTAGGACCAGAAACTGCATGTGATTCAACTCCATTTAGGACTAGGAAACAAACGCTAGCTTGCCTTACAAAAACACACTCTGCTTTTGAGAAAAGAGCACGCTTCTACTCTACTGTGTTTCCTATAGGGCCAGAACAGTGAGCTTGCTCATAAGAACTGTGCTTTCTACACACACGGGCCATATCATGTTCAACTCTGCTTAGGAAACTGACAAGAACAGTAGCTCCTCTTCAGTCCGATACACTGTACTTGCTGGGAACAGACGCGGGAGCTATTTGCACTGTGTATGGCAAGGGGAGCACAATAGTGACTTTCCTTACCAGAAAAAAACTCTTGCTCTTAGGACCAGAAACTGCATGTGATTCAACTCCATTTAGGACTGGGAAACAAACGCTAGCTCGCCTTACAAGAAACACACTCTGCTTTGGACAAAAGAGCACTATTCTACTCTAATGTGTTTCCTATGGTGTCCAAACAGTGAGCTTGCTCAGAACAAAAGAAATGTGCTTCCTACACACACGGCCATATCTAGTTCAATTCTGCTTAGGAACCTGACAAGAACAGTAGATCATCTTCAGTCCAATACACTGTACTTGCTGGGAACAGACACCAGTGCTATTTGTCCTGTGTGTGGCAATGGCAGCGCAATAGTGACTCTTCTTACCATAAAACAACTCTTGCTCGTAGGACTAGATACTGCATGTGATTCAACTCCATTTAGGACTAGGAAACAAATGCTAGCTCGCCTTAGAAGAAACACACTCTGCTTTAGAGAAAAGAGCACTCTTCTACTCTACTGTGTTTCCTATGGTGTCTGAACAGTGAGCTTGCTCAGAACAAAAGAACTGTGCTTCCTACACACGGGCCATAACTAGTTCAACTCTGCTTAGGAAACTGACAAGAACAGTAGCTCCTCTTCAGTCTGAAACACTGTACTTGCTGGGAACTGACGCGAGTGCTATTTGCACTGTGTAAGGCAAAGGGAGCACAATAGTGACTTTCCTTACCAGAAAACAACTCTTGCTCATAGAACCAGAAACTGCATGTTATTCAACTCCATTTAGGACTGGGATACAAATGCTAGCTCGCCTTACATGAAACACACTCTGGTTTTGAGAAAAGAGCACTCTTCTACTCTACTGTGCTTCCTATGGGGTCCGAACAGTGAGCTTGCTCAGAACAAAAGAGCTGTGCTTCCTACACACACCGGCCATATCTAGTTCAACTCTGCTTAGGAAACTGAGAAGAACAGTAGCTCCTCTTCAGTCCAATACACTGTACTTTCGGAAAAGAGACGCGAGTGCTATTTGCACTGTGTATGGCAATTGGAGCACAATAGTGACTCGTCTTACCAGAAAAAAACTCTTGCTCGTAGGACAAAAAACTGCATGAGACTCAACTCCATTTAGGACTGGAAAACAAACGCTAGCTTACCTTACAAGAAACACACTCTACTTTTGAAAAGAGAGCACTCTTCTACTCTACTGTGTTTCCTTTTGGGTCTGAACAGTGAGCTTGCTCAGAACAAAAGAACTGTGCTTCCTACACACACGGCCATAACTAGTTCAATTCTGCTTAGGAACCTGACAAGAACAGTAGATCCTCTTCAGTCCAATACACTGTAATTGCTGCTAACAGACGCCAGTGCTATTTGTCCTGTGTATGGCAATGGCAGCGCAATAGTGACTCTTCTTACCATAAAACAACTCTTGCTCGTAGGACCAGAAACTGCAAGTGATTCAACTCCATTTACGACTGGGAAACAAATGCTAGCTCGCCTTACATGAAACACACTCTGCTTTAGAGAAAAGAGCACTCTTCTACTCTACTGTGTTTCCTATAGGGCCAGAAGAGTGAGCTTGCTCAGAACAAAAGAACTGTGCTTCCTACACACGGGCCATATCTAGTTCAACTCTGCTTAGGAAACTGACAAGAACAGTAGGTCCTCTTCAGTCCGATACACTGTACTTGCTGGGAACAGACGCCAGTGCTATTTGCACTGTGTATGGCAATGGGAGCGCAATAGTGACTTTCTTTACCAGAAAACAACTCTTGCTCGTAGGACCAGAAACTGCATGTGACTCAACTCCATTTAGGACTGGGAAACAAATGCTATCTCGCCTTACATGAAACACACTCTGCTTTTGAGAAAAGAGCACTCTTCTACTCTACTGTGCTTCCTATGGTGTCCGAACAGTGAGCTTGCTCAGAACAAAAGAACTGTGCTTCCTGCATACACGGCCATATCTAGGTCAATTCTGCTTAGTAACCTGACAAGAGCAGTAGATCCTCTTCAGTTCAATACAGTGTACTTGCTGGGAACAGACGCCAGTGCTATTTGTCCTGTGTATCGCAAAGGCAACGCAATAGTGACTCTTCTTACCATAAAACAACTATTGCTCATAGGACTAGAAACTGCATGTGATTCAACTCCATTTAAGACTGGGAAACAAACGCTAGCTCGCCTTACAAGAAACACACTCTGCTTTAGAGAAAAGACCACTCTTCTACTCTACTGTGTTTCCTATATGGCCATAACAGTGAGCTTGGTCAGAACATAAGAACTGTGCTTGCTACACACAAGGGCCATATCATGTTCAACTCTGCTTAGGAAACTGACAAGAACAGTAGCTCTTCTTCAGTCCGATACACTGTACTTGCTGGGAACAGACGCGAGTGCTATTTGTACTGTGTATGGCAATGGGAGCACAATAGTGTCTTTCCTTACCAGAAAACAACTCTTGCTCATAGGACCAAAAACTTAATGGGATTCACCTCCATTTAGGACTGGGATACAAATGCTAGCTAGCCTTCCATGAAACACACTCTGCTTTTGAGAAAAGAGCACTCTTCTACTCTACTGTGCTTCCTATGGTGTCCGAACAGTGAGCTTGCTCAGAACAAAAGAACTGTGCTTCCTACACACACGGGCCATATCTAGTTCAACTCTGCTTAAGAAACTGAGAAGAACAGTAGCTCCTCTTCAGTCCAATACACTGTACTTTCGGGGAACAGACGCGTGTGCTATTTGCCCTGTGTATGGCAATTGGAGCACAATAGTGACTCGTCTTACCAGAAAACAGCTCTTGCTCGTAGGACAAAAAACTGCATGTGACTCAACTCCATTTAGGACTGGGAAACAAACGCTAGCTCGCCTTACAAGAAACACACTCTGCTTTTGAGAAAAGAGCACTCTTCTACTCTACTGTGTTTCCTATTGAGTCTGAACAGTGAGCTTGCTCAGAACAAAAGAACTGTGCTTCCTACACACACGGCCATAACTAGTTCAATTCTGCTTAGGAACCTGACAAGAACAGTAGATCCTCTTCAGTCCAATACACTGTACTTCCTGGGAACAGACGCCAGTGCTATTTGTCCTGTGTATGGCAATGGCAGCGCAATAATGTCTCTTCTTACCATAAAACAACTCTTGCTTGTAGGACTAGAAACTGCATGTGATTCAACTCCATTTAGGACTGGGAAACAAAAGCTAGCACACCTTACAAGAAACACACTCTGCTTTAGAGAAAAGAGCACTCTTCTACTCTACTGTGTTTCCTATAGGGCCAGAACAGTGAGCTTGCTCAGAACAAAAGAACTGTGCTCCCTACACACGGGCCATATCTAGTTCAACTCTGCTTAGGAAACTGAGAAGAACAGTAGCTCCTCTTCAGTCCAATACACTGTACTTGCTGGGAACAGACAGGAGGGCTAATTGCACTGTGTATGGCAATGGGAGCGCAATAGTTACTTTCCTTACCAGAAAACAACTCTTGCTCCTAGGACCAGAAACTGCATGTGACTCAACTCCATTTAGGACTGGGAAACAAATGCTAGCTCGCCTTACAAGAAACACACTCTGCTTTTGAGAAAAGAGCAATCTTCTACTCTACTGTGTTTCCTATGCGGTCCGAACAGTGAGCCTGCTCAGAACAAAAGAACTGTGCTTCCTACATACACGACCATACCTAGTTCAATTCTGCTTAGGAACCTGACAAGAACAGTAGATCCTCTTCAGTCCAATAAACTGTACTTGCTGGGAAAAGACGCCAGTGCTATTTGTCCTGTGTATGGCAATGGCAGCGCAATAGTGACTCTTCATACTATAAAACAACTCTTGCTCATAGGGCCAGAAACTGCATGTGATTCAACTCCATTTAGGACTGGGAAACAAAAGCTAGTTCACCTTACAAGAAACACACTCTGCTTTTGTGGAAAGAGCACTCTTCTACTCTACTGTGTTTCCTATAGGGCCAGAAGAGTGAGCTTGCTCAGAACAAAAGAACTGTGCTTCCTACACACGGGCCATATCTAGTTCAACTCTGCTTAGGAAACTGACAAGAACAGTAGCTCCTCTTCAGTCCAATACACCGTACTTGCTGGGAAAACACGCAAGTGCTATTTGCCTTGTGTAGGGCAATGGGAGCGCAATAGAGGCTTTCCTTACCAGAAAACAACTCTTGTTCGTAGGACCAGAAACTGCATGTGATTCAACTCCATTTAGGACTAGGAAACAAACGCTAGCTTGCCTTACAAAAACACACTCTGCTTTTGAGAAAAGAGCACGCTTCTACTCTACTGTGTTTCCTATAGGGCCAGAACAGTGAGCTTGCTCAGAACATAAGAACTGTGCTTCCTACACACACGGGCCATATCATGTTCAACTCTGCTTAGGAAACTGACAAGAACAGTAGCTCCTCTTCAGTCTGATACACTGTACTTGCTGGGAACAGACGCGGGAGCTATTTGCACTGTGTATGGCAAGGGGAGCACAATAGTGACTTTCCTTACCAGAAAAAAACTCTTGCTCTTAGGACCAGAAACTGCATGTGATTCAACTCCATTTAGGTCTGGGAAACAAACGCTAGCTCGCCTAACAAGAAACACACTCTGCTTTTGACAAAAGAGCACTCTTCTACTCTACTGTGTTTCCTATGGTGTCCGAACAGTGAGCTTGCTCAGAACAAAAGAAATGTGCTTCCTACACACAAGGCCATATCTAGTTCAATTCTGCTTAGGAACCTGACAAGAACAGTAGATCCTCTTCAGTCCAATACACTGTACTTGCTGGGAACAGACGCCAGTGCTATTTGTCCTGTGTATGGCAATGGCAGCGCTATAGTGACTCTTCTTACCATAAAACAACTCTTGCTCGTAGGACTAGATACTGCATGTGATTCAACTCCATTTAGGACTGGGAAACAAACGCTAGCTCGCCTTACAAGAAACACACTCTGCTTTAGAGAAAAGAGCACTCTTCTACTCTACTGTTTTTCCTATGGTGTCTGAACAGTGAGCTTGCTCAGAACAAAAGAACTGTGCTTCCTACACACGGGCCATAACTAGTTCAACTCTGCTTAGGAAACTGACAAGAACAGTAGCTCCTCTTCAGTCTGAAACACTGTACTTGCTGGGAACTGACGCGAATGCTATTTGCACTGTGTATGGCAATGGGAGCACAATAGTGACTTTCCTTACCAGAAAACAACTCTTGCTCATAGAACCAGAAACTGCATGTGATTCAACTCCATTTAGGACTGGGATACAAATGCTAGCTCGCCTTACATGAAACACACTCTGCTTTTGAGAAAAGAGCAGTCTTCTACTCTACTGTGATTCCTATGGGGTCCGAACAGTGAGCTTGCTCAGAACAAAAGAGCTGTGCTTCCTACACACACCGGCCATATCTAGATCAACTCTGCTTAGGAAACTGAGAATAACAGTAGCTCCTCTTCATTCCAATACACTGTACTTTCGGGGAACAGACGCGAGTGCTATTTGCACTGTGTATGGCAATTGGAGCACAATAGTGTCTCGTCTTACCAGAAAAAAACTCTTGCTCGTAGGACAAAAAACTGCATGAGACTCAACTCCATTTAGGACTGGGAAACAAACTCTAGCTTGCTTTACAAGAAACACACTCTGCTTTTGAGAAAAGAGCACTCTTCTACTTTACTGTGTTTCCTATAGGGCCAGAACAGTGAGCTTGCTCAGAACATAAGAACTGTGCTTCCTACACTCACTGGCCATATCTAGTTAACCTCCTCTTAGGAAACTGACAAGAACAGTAGCTCCTGTTCAATCCAATACACTGTACTTGCTGGGAACAAACGGGAAGGCTATTTGCACTGTGTATGGCAATGGAAGCACAATAATAACTTTCCTTACCAGAAAACAACTCTTGCTCATAGGACCAGAAACTGCATGTGATTCCACTCCATTTAGGACTGGGAAACAAACGCTAGCTCGCCTTACAAGAAACACACTCTGTTTTAGAGAAAAGAGCACTCTTCTACTAAACTATGTTTCCTATGGGGTCCAAACAGTGAGCTTGCTCAGAACAAAAGAACTGTGCTTGCTACACACACGGACCATATCTAGTTCAACTCTGCTTAGGAAACTGACAAGAACAGTAGCTCCTCTTCAGTCCAATACACTGTACATGCTGGGAACAGATGCCTGTGCTATTTGCCCTGTGTATGACAATGGGAGCGCAATAGTGACTCTTCTTACCAGAAAACAACTCTTGCTCCTAGGACCACAAACTGCATGTGATTCAACTCCATTTAGGACTAGGAAACAAATGCTAGCTTGCCTTAAAAACACACTCTGCTTTTGAGAAAAGAGCACGCTTCTACTCTACTGTGTTTCCTATAGGGCCAGAACAGTGAGCTTGCTCAGAACATAAGAACTGTTCTTCCTACACACACGGGCCATATCATGTTCAACTCTGCTTAGGAAACTGACAAGAACAGTAGATCCTCTTCGGTCCGATACACTGTTCTTGCTGGGAACAGACGCGGGAGCTATTTGCACTGTGTATGGCAAGGGGAGCACAATAGTGACTTTCCTTACCAGAAAACAACTCTTGCTCTTAGGACCAGAAACTGCATGTGATTCAACTCCATTTAGGACTGGGAAACAAACGCTAGCTCGCCTTACAAGAAACACACTCTGCTTTTGAGAAAAGAGCACTCTTCTACTCTACTGTGTTTCCTATGGGGTCCGAACAGTGAGCTTGCTCAGAACAAAAGAGCTGTGCTTCCTACACACACCGGCCATATCTAGTTCAACTCTGCTTAGGAAACTGAGAAGAACAGTAGCTCCTCTTCAGTCCAATACACTGTACTTTCGGGGAACAGACGCGAGTGCTATTTGCACGGTGTATGGCAATTGGAGCACAATAGTGACTCGTCTTACCAGAAAAAAACTCTTGCTCGTAGGACAAAAAACTGCATGAGACTCAACTCCATTTAGGACTGGGAAACAAACGCCAGCTTGCCTTACAAGAAACACACTCTACTTTTGAGAAGAGAGCACTCTTCTACTCTACTGTGTTTCCTTTTGGGTCTGAACAGTGAGCTTGCTCAGAACAAAAGAACTGTGCTTCCTACACACACGGCCATAACTAGTTCAATTCTGCTTAGGAACCTGACAAGAACAGAAGATCCTCTTCAGTCCAATACACTGTAATTGCTGCTAACATACGCCAGTGCTATTTGTCCTGTGTATGGCAATGGCAGCGCAATAGTGACTCTTCTTACCATAAAACAACTCTTGCTCGTAGGACCAGAAACTGCAAGTGATTCAACTCCATTTAGGACTCGCAAACAAAAGCTAGCTCACCTTACAAGAAACACACTCTGCTTTAGAGAAAAGAGCACTCTTCTACTCTACTGTGTTTCCTATAGGGCCAGAAGAGTGAGCTTGCTCAGAACAAAGAACTGTGCTTCCTACACACGGGCCATATCTAGTTCAACTCTGCTTAGGAAACTGACAAGAACAGTAGCTCCTCTTGAGTCCGATACACTGTACTTGCTGGGAACAGACGCCAGTGCTATTTGCACTGTGTATGGCAATGGGAGCGCAATAGTGACTTTCTTTACCAGAAAACAACTCTTGCTCGTAGGACCAGAAACTGCATGTGACTCAACTCCATTTAGGACTGGGAAACAAATGCTAGCTCGCCTTACATGAAACACACTCTGCTTTTGAGAAAAGAGCACTCTTCTACTCTACTGTGCTTCCTATGGTGTCCGAACAGTGAGCTTGCTCAGAACAAAAGAACTGTGCTTCCTACACACACGGGCCATATCATGTTCAACTCTGCTTAGGAAACTGAGAAGAACAGTAGCTCCTCTTCAGTCCGATACACTGTACTTGCTGGGAACAGACGCGAGTGCTATTTGCACTGTGTATGGCAATGGGAGCACAATAGTGACTTTCCTTACCAGAAAACAACTCTTGCTCATAGGACCAGAAACTGCATGGGTTTCAACTCCATTTAGGACTGGGATACAAATGCTAGCTAGCCTTCCATGAAACACACTCTGCTTTTGAGAAAAGAGCACTCTTCTACTCTACTGTGCTTCCTATGGGGTCCGAACAGTGAGCTTGCTCAGAACAAAAGAACTGTGCTTCCTACACACACGGACCATATCTAGTTCAACTCTGCTTAGGAAACTGAGAAGAACAGTAGCTCCTCTTCAGTCCAATACACTGTACTTTCGGGGAACAGACGCGTGTGCTATTTGCACTGTGTATGGCAATTGGAGCACAATAGTGACTCGTTTTACCAGAAAACAGCTCTTGCTCGTAGGACAAAAAACTGCATGTGACTCAACTCCATTTAGGACTGGGAAACAAAAGCTAGCTCACCTTACAAGAAACACACTCTGCTTTTGAGAAAAGAGCACTCTTCTCCTCTACTGTGTTTCTTATGGGGTCTGAACAGTGAGCTTGCTCAGAACAAAAGAACTGTGCTTCCTACACACACGGGCCATATCTAGTTCAACTCTGCTTAGGAAACTGACAAGAACAGTAGCTCCTCTTCAGTCCGATACACTGTACTTGCTGGGAACAGACGCGAGAGCTATTTGCACTATGTATGGCAAGGGGAGCGCAACAGTGACTTTCCTTACCAGAAAACAACTCTTGCTCGTAGGACCAGAAACTGCATGTGATTCAACTCCATTTAGGAATGGGAAACAAATGCTAGCTCGCCTTACATGTAACACACTCTGCTTTTGAGAAAAGAGCATTCTTCTACTCTACTGTGTTTCCTATAGGGCCAGAACAGTGAGCTTGCTCTGAACAAAGAACTGTGCTTCCTACACACAGGCCATATCTATTTCAACTCTGCTTAGGAAAAGAACAAGAACAGTAGCTCCTCTTCAGTCCGATACACTGTACTTGCAGGGAACAGACGCGAGTGCTATTTGCACTGTGTATGGCAATTGGAGCACAATAGTGACTCGCCCTACCAGAAAACAACTCTTGCTCGTAGGACAAAAACCTGCATGTGACTCAACTCCATTTAGGACTGGGAAAGAAAAGCTAGCTCGCCTTACAAGAAACACACTCTGCTTTTGAGAAAAGAGCACTCTTCTACTATACTGTGTTTCCTATGGGGTCCGAACACTGAGCTTGCTCAGAACAAAAGAACTGTGCTTCCTACACACGGGCCATATCTAGTTCAACTCTGCTTAGGAAACTGACAAGAACAGTAGCTCCTCTTCTGTCCCATAGACTGTACTTGCTGGGAACAGACGCGAGTGCTATTTGCACTGTGTATGGAAATGGGAGTACAATAGTGACTTTCCTTACCAGAAAACAACTCTTGCTCGTAGGACCAGAAACTGCATGTGATTCAACTCCATTTAGGACTGGGAAACAAATGCTAGCTCGCCTTACATGTAACACACTCTGCTTTTGAGAAAAGAGCACTCTTCTACTCTACTGTGTTTCCTATGGGGTCCGAACAGTGAGCTTGCTCAGAACAAAACAACTGTGCTTCCTACACACGGGCCATATCTAGTTCAACTCTGCTTAGGAAACTGACAAGAACACTAGCTCCTCTTCATTCCAATACACTGTACTTGCGGAAAACTGACATGAGTACTATTTGCACTGTGTATGGCAATTGGAGCACAATAGTGACTTGTCTTACCAGAAAACAACTCTTGCTCGTAGGAGAAAATACTGCATGTGACTCAACTCCATTTAGGACTGGAAAACAAACGCTAGCTCGACTTCCAAAAAACACACTCTGCTTTTGAGAAAAGAGCACTCTTCTACTCTACTGTGTTTCCTATGTGTTCCAAACAGTTAGCTTGCTCAGAACAAAAAAACTGTGCTTCCTACACACACGGCCATATCTAGTTCAAGTCTGCTTAGGAACCTGACAAGAACAGTAGATCCTTTTCAGTCCATTACACTGTACTTGCTGGGAACAGACGCCAGTGCTATTTGTCCTGTGTATGGCAATGGCAGAGCAATAATGACTCTTTTTACCATAAAACAACTCTTGCTCATAGTACTAGAAACTGCATGTGATTCAACTCCATTTAGGACTGGGAAACAAATGCTAGCTCGCCTTATAAGAAACACACTCTGCTTTTGAGAAAAGAGCACTCTTCTACTCTACTGTGTTTCCTATGGGGCCAGAACAGTGACCTTGCTCAGAACAAAAGAACTGTGCTTCCTACACAGGGCCATAACAAGTTCAACTCTGCTTAGGAAACTGACAAGAACAGTAGCTCCTCTTCCGTCCAATACACTGTACTTGCTGGGAACAGACGCGATGCTATTTGCACTGTGTATGGCAATGGGAGCGCAATAGTGACTTTCCTTGCCAGAAAACAACTCTTGCTCGTAGGACCAGTAACTGCATGTGATTCAAATCCATTTAGGATTGGGAAACAAATGCTAGCTCGCCTTACATGAAACACACTCTGCTTTTGAGAAAAGAGCACTCTTCTACTCTACTGTGCTTCCTATGTGGTGCGAACAGTGAGCTTGCTAAGAACAAAAGAACTGTGCTTCCTACACACACGGGCCATATCTAGTTCAACTCTGCTTAGGAAACTGACAAGAACAGTAGCTCCTCTTCAGTCCAATACACTGTACTTGCGGGGAACAGACGCGAGTGCTATTTGCACTGTGTATGGCAATTGGAGCCTTATAGTGACTTGTCTTACCAGAAAAAAACTCTTGCTCGTAGGACAAAAAACTGCATGTGACTCAACTCCATTTAGGACTGGGAAACAAACGCTAGCTCGACTTCCAAGAAACACACTCTGCTTTTGAGAAAAGAGCACTCTTCTAGTCTAATGTGTTTCCCATGTGTTCCGAAAAGTGAGCTTGCTCAGAACAAAAAAACTGTGCTTCCTACACACACGGCCATATCTAGTTCAAGTCTGCTTAGGAACATGACAAGAACAGTAGATCCTCTTCAGTCCAATACACTGTACTTGCTGGGAACAGACGCCAGTGCTATTTGTCCTGCGTATGGCATAGGCAGCGCAATAGTGACTTTTCTTACCAGGAAACAACTCTTGCTTGTAGGACCAGAGACTGCATGTGATTCAACTCCATTTAGGACTGGGAAACAAACTCTAGCTTGCTTTACAAGAAACACACTCTGCTTTTGAGAAAAGAGCACTCTTCTACTTTACTGTGTTTCCTATAGGGCCAGAACAGTGAGCTTGCTCAGAACATAAGAACTGTGCTTCCTACATTCACTGGCCATATCTAGTTCAACTCCTCTTAGGAAACTGACAAGAACAGTAGCTCCTGTTCAGTCCAATACACTGTACTTGCTGGGAACAGACGGGAGGGCTATTTGCACTGTGTATGGCAATGGGAGCGCAATAGTGACTTTCCTTACCAGAAAACAACTCTTGCTCGTAGGACCAGAAACTGCATGTGATTCCACTCCATTTAGGACTGGGAAACAAACGCTAGCTCGCCTTACAAGAAACACACTCTGCTTTAGAGAAAAGAGCACTCTTCTACTCTACTTTGTTTCCTATGGGGTCCAAACAGTGAGCTTGCTCAGAACAAAAGAACTGTGCTTGCTACACAACGGACCACATCTAGTTCAACTCTGCTTAGGAAACTGACAAGAACAGTAGCTCCTCTTCAGTCCAATACACTGCACATGCTGGGAACAGATGCCTGTGCTATTTGCCCTGTGTATGGCAATGGGAGCGCAATAGTGACTCTTCTTACCAGAAAACAACTCTTGCTCGTAGTACCAGAAACTGCATGGGACTCAACTACATTTCTGACTGGGAAACAAACACTAGCTCTACTTTCAAGAAAAACAATCAAATTTTGAGAATAGAGCACTCATCTACTCTACTGTGTTTCCTATGATGTCCGCATAGTGTGCTTTCTCAGAACAAAAGAACTGTGCTTCCTACACACATGGGATATATCTGGTTCAACTCCTCTTATGAAAATGAAAAGAACAGTAGCTCCTCTTCAGTCCAATACACTGTACTTGCTGGGAACAGACGCGAGGGCTATTTGCACTATAAATGGGAATGGGAGCGCAATAGTGACTTTCCTTACCAGAAAACAACTCTTGCTCATAGGCCCAGAAACTGGATGTGATTCAACTCCATTTAGGACTGGGAAACAAATGCTAGCTCGCCTTACAAGGAACACACTCTGCTTTTGAGAAAAGGGCACTCTTCTACTCTACTGTGTTTCCTACGGGGTCCGAACTGTGAGCTTGCTCAGAACAAAAGACCTGTGCTTCCTACACACACGGGACATATCTGGTTCAACTCTGCTTAGGAAACTGACAAGAACAGTAGATCCTCTTCAGTCCAATACACTGTACTTGCTGGGAACAGACGCAAGTGCTATTTGCCCTGTGTATGACAATGGGTACGCAATATTGACTCTTCTTACCAGAAAACAACTCTTGCTCGTAAGACCAGAAACTGCATGTGATTCAACTCCATTTAGGACTGGGAAAAAAACGCTAGCTCGCCTTACAAGAAACACACTCTACTTTTGAGAAAAGAGCACTCTTCTATTCTACTGTGTTTCCTATGGTGTCCGAACAGTGAGCTTGCTCAGAACAAAAGAACTGTGCTTACTACACACACGGGCCATATCTGGTTCAACTCTGCTTAGGAAACTGACAAGAACAGTAGCTCCTCTTCAGTCCAATACACTGTACTTGCTGGGAACAGACGCAAGTGCTATTAGCACTCTGTATGGAAATGGGAGCGCAATAGTGACTCTTCTTACCAGAAAACAACTCTTACTTGTAGGACCAGAAACTGCATGGGATTCAACTCCATTTCTGACTGGGAAGTAAATACTATCTCGCCTTTCAAGGAACACAATCTAATTTTGAGAAAAGAGCACTCATCTACTCTACTGTGTTTCCTATGGTGTCCGCACTGTGTGCTTTCTCAGAAAATAAGAACTGTGTTTCCTACACACTCGGGCCATATGTAGTTCAACTCCTCTTAGGAAAATGATAAGAACAGTAGCTCCTCTTCAGTCCAATACACTGTACTTGCTGGGAACAGACGCGAGTGCTATTTGCACTATGTATGGCAATGGGAGCGCAATAGTGACATTCCATACCAGAAAACAACTCTTGCTCATAGGACCAGAAACTACAAGTGATTCAACTCCATTTAGGACTGGGAAACAAACGCTAGCTCGCCTTACAACAAACACACTCTGCTTTTGAGAAAAGAGCACTCTTCTACTCTACTGTGTTTCCTATAGGGCAAGAACAGTGAGCTTGATCAGAACAAGAGAACTGTGCCTCGTACACACACGGCCATATCTAGTTCAATTCTGCTTAGGAAACTGACAAGAACAGTAGATCCTCTTCAGTCCAATACACTGTACATGCTGGGAACAGACGCCAGTGCTATTTGCGCTGAGTATGACAATGGGAGCACAATAGTGACTCTTCTTACCAGAAAACAACTCTTGCTCGTAGGACCAGAAACTGCATGTGATTCAACTCCATTTAGGACTGGGAAAAAAACGCTAGCCCGCCTTACAAGAAACACACTCTGGTTTTGAGAAAACAGCACTCCTCTACACTACTGTGTTTCCTATGGGGTCCGAACAGTGAGCTTGCTTAGAAAAAAATAACTGGGCTTCCTGCACACACGGGCCATATCTAATTCAACTCTGCTTAGGAAACTGACAAGAACAGTAGCTCCTCTTCAGTCCAATACACTGTACTTGCTGGGAACCGACACCAAAGCTATTTGCACTGTGTATGACATTGTGAGCGCAATAGTGATTCTTCTTACCAGAAAACAACTCTTGCTCGTAGGACCAGAAACTGCATGGGATTCAACTCCATTTAGGACTGGGAAACAAACGCTAGATCGCCTACAAGAAACACACTCTGCTTTTGAGAAAAGAGCACTCATCTACTCTACTGGGTTTCCTATGGGGTCCGAACAGTGAGCTTGCTCAGAACAAAAGATCTGTGCTTCCTACACACACGGGCCATATCTAGTTCAACTCTGCTTAGGAAACTGACAAGAACAGTAGCTCCTCTTCAGTCCAATACACTGTATTTGCTGGGAACAGAAGAAAGTGCTATTTGAACTGTGTATGTCAATGAGATCGCAATAGTGACTTTCCCTAACAGAAAACATCTCTTGCTTGTAGGACCAGAAACTGCATGTGATTCAACTCCATTTAGGTCTGGGAAACAAACGCTAGCTCGCCTTACAAGAAACACACTCTGCTTTAGAGAAAAGATCACTCTTCTACTCTACTGTGTTTCCTATGGGGTCCGAACAGTGAGCATGCTCAGAAAAAAAGAACTGTGCTTCCTACACACACCGGGCATATCTAGTTCATTTCTGCTTAGGAACCTGAGAAGAACAGTAGATTCTATTCAGTCAAATACACTGTACATGCTGGGAACCGACGCCAGTGCTATTTGCCCTGTGTATGACAATGGGAGTGCAATAGTGACTCTTCTTACCAGAAAACAACTCTTGCTCGTAGGATCAGAAACTGCATGTGATTCAACTCCATTTAGGACTGGGAAAAAAAACGCTAGCTCTCCTTGCAAGAAACACACTCTGCTTTTGAGAAAAGAGCACTCTTCTACTCTACTGTGTTTCCTATAGGGCCAGAAGAGTGAGATTGCACAGAACAAAAGAAGTGTGCTTCCTACACACACGGCCATATCTAGTTCAATTCATCTTAGGAAACTGACAAGAACAGTATACCCTCCAGTCAAATACACTGCACATGCTGTGAACAGGCACCGGTGCTATTTGCCCTGTGTATGACAATGGGAGCGCAATAGTGACTCTTCTTACCAGAAAACAACTCTTGCTCGTAGGACCAGAAACTGCAAGTGACTCAACTCCATTTAGAACTGGGAAAGAAACGCTAGCTCGCCTTAGGAGAAACACAGTCTGCTTTTGAGAAAAGAGCACTCTTCTACTCTACTGTGTTTCCTATAGGGCCAGAACAGTGAGATTGCACAGAACAAAAGAAGTGTGCTTCCTACACACACGGCCATATCTAGTTCAATTCTGCTTAGGAACCTGACAAGAACAGTAGATTCTCTTCAGTCAAATACACTGTACATGCTGGGAACAGGCACCAGTGCTATTTGCCCTGTGTATGACAATGGGAGAGCAATAGTGACTCTTCTTACCAGAAAACAACTCTTGCTCGTAGGACCAGAAACTGCAAGTGACTCAACTCCATTTAGGACTGGGAAAGAAACGCTAGCTCGCCTTACAAGAAACACACTCTGCTTTTGAAAACAGAGCACTCATCTACTCTACTGGGTTTCCTATGGGGTCCAAACAGTGAGCTTGCTCAGAACAAAAGAACTGTGCTTCCTACACACATGGGCCATATCTAATTCAACTTTGCTTAGGTTACTGACAAGAACAGTAGCTCCTCTTCAGTCTAATACACTGTACTTGCTGGGAAGAGACGCGGGTGCTATTTGTACTCTCTATGGCAATGGGAGCGCAATAGTGACTCTTCTTACCAGAAAACAACTCTTGCTCTTAGGACCACAACTGCATGTGACTCACCCCCATTTAGGACTGGGAAACAAACGCTAGCTCTGCTCACAAGAAACACACTCTGCTTTTGAGAAAAGAGCACTCTTCTACTCTAATGTGTTTCCTCTATGGCCAGAACAATGAGCTTGCTCAGAACAAAAGGACTGTGCTTCCTACACACACGGGCCGTATCTAATTCAATTCTGTTTAGGAAACTGACGAGAATAGTATACGCTCTTCAGTCAAATACACTGCACTTGCTGGGAACAGACACCAGTGCTATTTGCCCTGTGTATGACAAAGGGAGCGCAATAGTGACTCTTCTTACCAGAAAACAACTCTTGCTCATAGGACCAGAAACTGCATGAGACACAACTCCATTTAGGACTGGGAAAGAAACGCTAGCTTGCCTTACAAGAAACACACTCTGCTTTTGAGAAAAGAGCCCTCTTCTACTCTACTGTGTTTCATATAGGGCCAGAACAGTGAACTTGCTCAGAACAAAAGAACTGTGCTTCCTACACACAGGGGCCATATCTAGTTAAACTCTGCTTAGGAAACTGACAAGAACAGTAGCTCCTCTTCAGTCCAATACTCTGTACATGCATGGAACAGATGCCAGTGCTATTTGCACTGTTTGTGGCAATGGGAGCGCAATAGTGTCTCTTCTTACCAGAAAAATCTCTTGCTCGTTGGACCAGAAACTGCACTGGATTCAATTCCATTTCTGACTGGGAAACAAACACTAGCTCACCTTTCCATAAACACACTCTGCTTTTGAGAAAAGAGCACTCTTCTACTCTACTGTGTTTCCAATGGGGTCCAAACAGTGAGCTTGCTCAGAACAAAAGAACTGTGCTTCCTACACACGGGCCATATCTAGTTCAATTCTGCTTAGGAACCTGACAAGAACAGTAGATCCTCTTCAGTCCAATACACTGTACTTCCTGGGATCAGATGCCAGTGCTATTTGCCCTCTGTATGACAATGGGAGCACAATAGTGACTCTTCTTACCAGAAAACAACTCTTGCTCGTAGGACCAGAAACTGCATGGGATTCAACTCCATTTAGGACTGGGAAACAAACGCTAACTCGCCTTACAAGAAACACAATCTGCTTTTGAGAAAAGAGCAATCTTCTACGCTACTGTGTTTCCTATAAGGCCAGAACAGTGAACTTGCTCAGAACAAAAAAACTGTGCTTCCTACACACGGGCCATAACTAGTTCAACTCTGCTTAGGAAACTGACAAGAACAGTAGCTCCTATTCAGTCCAATACACTGTACTTGCTGGGAACAAACGCGAGTGCTATTTGCACTGTGTTTGGCAATGAGAGCACAATAGTGACTTTCCTTAACAGAAAACAACTGTTGCTCCTAGGAACACAAACTGCATGTGATTCAACGCCATTTAGGACTGGGAAAAAAACGCTAGCTCGCCTTACAAGAAACACTCTCTGCTTTTTAGAAAAGAGCACTCTTCTACTCTACTGTGTTTCCTATGGGGTCCGAACAGTGAGCTTGCTCAGAACAAAAGAACTGTGCTTCCTACACACACGGCCATATCTAGTTCAATTCTGCTTAGGAACCTGACAAGAACAGTAGATCCTCTTCAGTCCAATACACTGTACTTGCTGGGAACAGATGCCAGTGCTATTTGTCCTGTGTATGGCAATGGCAGCGCAATAGTGACTATTCTTACCATAAAAAAACTCTTGCTCATAGGACCAGAAACTGCATGTGATTCCACTCCATTTAGGACTGAGACACAAACGCTAGCTCACCTTACAAGAAACACACTCTGCTTTAGAGAAAAGAGCACTCTTCTACTCTACTGTGTTTCCTATGGGGTCCAAACAGTGAGCTTGCTCAGAACAAAAGAACTCTGCTTCCTACACACAAGGACCATATGTAGTTCAACTCTGCTTAGGAAACTGACAAGAACAGTAGCTCCTATTCAGTCCAATACACTGTACTTGCTGGGAAAAGACGCGAGTGCTATTTGCCCTGTGTATGGCAATGGGAGCGCAATAGTGACTTTCCTTACCAGAAAACAACTATTGTTCGTAGGACCAGAAACTGCATGTGATTCAACTCCATTTAGGACTAGGAAACAAACGCTAGCTCGCCTTACAAGAAACACACTCTGCTTTTGAGAAAAGAGCACTTTTCTACTCTACTGTGTTTCCTATAGGGCCAGAACAGTGAGCTTGCTCAGAACATAATAACTGTGCTTCCTAAACACATGGGCCATATCTAGTTCAACTCTGCTTAGGAAACTGACAAGAACCGCAGCTCCTCTTCAGTCCGATACACTGTACTTGCTGAGAACAGACATGAGTGCTATTTGCACTGTGTATGGCAATTGGATCACAATAGTGACTCATCTTACCAGAAAACAACTCTTGCTCGTACGAACAGAAACTGCATGTGACTCAACTCCATTTAGGACTGGGAAACAAACTCTAGCTCACCTTACAAGAAACACACTCTGCTTTTGAGAAAAGAGCACTCTATTACTCTACTGTGTTTCCTATAGGGCCAGAACAGTTAGCTTGCTCAGAACAAATAAACTGTGCTTCCTAGACACACGGGCCATATCTAGTTCAACTCTGCTTAGGAAACTGAGAAGAACAGTAGCTCCTCTTCAGTCCAATACACTGTACTTGCTGGGAACAGACGCATGTGCTATTTGTACTGTGTATGGCAATGGGAGCGCAATAGTGACTTTCCTTACCAGAAAACAACTCTTGCTCGTAGGACCCGAAACTGCATGTGATTCAATTCCATTTAGGACTGGGAAACAAATGCTAGCTTGCCTTACAAGAAACACACTGCTTTAGAGAAAAGAGCACTCTTCTACTCTACTGTGTTTCCTATGGGGTCCAAACAGTGAGCTTGCTCAGAACAAAAGAACTGTGCTTCCTACACACACGGACCATATGTAGTTCAACTCTGCTTAGGAAACTGACAAGAACAGTAGCTCCTCTTCAGTCTAATACACTGTACTTGCTGGGAACAGACACGAGTGCTATTTACACTGTGTATGGCAATTGGAGCACAAAAGTGACTCGTCTTACCAGAAAACAACTCTTGCTCATAGAACAAAAAATTGCATGTGACTCAACTCCATTTAGTACTGGGAAACAAACTCTAGCTCGCTTTGCAAGAAACACACTCTGCTTTTGAGAAAAGAGCACTCTTCTACTCTACTGTGTTTCCTATAGGGCCAGAACAGTGAGCTTGCTCAGAACAAAAGAACTGTGCTTCCTACACACACGGGCCATATCTAGTTCAACTCTGCTTAGGAAACTGACAAGAACAGTAGCTCCTCTTCAGTCCGATACACTGTACTTGCTGGGAACAGACGCGAGAGCTATTTGCACTATGTATGGCAAGGGGAGCGCAACAGTGACTTTCCTTACCAGAAAACAACTCTTGCTCGTAGGACCAGAAACTGCATGTGATTCAACTCCATTTAGGAATGGGAAACAAATGCTAGCTCGCCTTACATGTAACACACTCTGCTTTTGAGAAAAGAGCATTCTTCTACTCTACTGTGTTTCCTATAGGGCCAGAACAGTGAGCTTGCTCTGAACAAAGAACTGTGCTTCCTACACACAGGCCATATCTATTTCAACTCTGCTTAGGAAAAGAACAAGAACAGTAGCTCCTCTTCAGTCCGATACACTGTACTTGCAGGGAACAGACGCGAGTGCTATTTGCACTGTGTATGGCAATTGGAGCACAATAGTGACTCGCCCTACCAGAAAACAACTCTTGCTCGTAGGACAAAAACCTGCATGTGACTCAACTCCATTTAGGACTGGGAAAGAAAAGCTAGCTCGCCTTACAAGAAACACACTCTGCTTTTGAGAAAAGAGCACTCTTCTACTATACTGTGTTTCCTATGGGGTCCGAACACTGAGCTTGCTCAGAACAAAAGAACTGTGCTTCCTACACACGGGCCATATCTAGTTCAACTCTGCTTAGGAAACTGACAAGAACAGTAGCTCCTCTTCTGTCCGATAGACTGTACTTGCTGGGAACAGACGCGAGTGCTATTTGCACTGTGTATGGAAATGGGAGTACAATAGTGACTTTCCTTACCAGAAAACAACTCTTGCTCGTAGGACCAGAAACTGCATGTGATTCAACTCCATTTAGGACTGGGAAACAAATGCTAGCTCGCCTTACATGTAACACACTCTGCTTTTGAGAAAAGAGCACTCTTCTACTCTACTGTGTTTCCTATGGGGTCCGAACAGTGAGCTTGCTCAGAACAAAACAACTGTGCTTCCTACACACGGGCCATATCTAGTTCAACTCTGCTTAGGAAACTGACAAGAACACTAGCTCCTCTTCATTCCAATACACTGTACTTGCGGAAAACTGACATGAGTACTATTTGCACTGTGTATGGCAATTGGAGCACAATAGTGACTTGTCTTACCAGAAAACAACTCTTGCTCGTAGGAGAAAATACTGCATGTGACTCAACTCCATTTAGGACTGGGAAACAAACGCTAGCTCGACTTCCAAAAAACACACTCTGCTTTTGAGAAAAGAGCACTCTTCTACTCTACTGTGTTTCCTATGTGTTCCAAACAGTTAGCTTGCTCAGAACAAAAAAACTGTGCTTCCTACACACACGGCCATATCTAGTTCAAGTCTGCTTAGGAACCTGACAAGAACAGTAGATCCTTTTCAGTCCATTACACTGTACTTGCTGGGAACAGACGCCAGTGCTATTTGTCCTGTGTATGGCAATGGCAGAGCAATAATGACTCTTTTTACCATAAAACAACTCTTGCTCATAGTACTAGAAACTGCATGTGATTCAACTCCATTTAGGACTGGGAAACAAATGCTAGCTCGCCTTATAAGAAACACACTCTGCTTTTGAGAAAAGAGCACTCTTCTACTCTACTGTGTTTCCTATGGGGCCAGAACAGTGACCTTGCTCAGAACAAAAGAACTGTGCTTCCTACACAGGGCCATAACAAGTTCAACTCTGCTTAGGAAACTGACAAGAACAGTAGCTCCTCTTCCGTCCAATACACTGTACTTGCTGGGAACAGACGCGATGCTATTTGCACTGTGTATGGCAATGGGAGCGCAATAGTGACTTTCCTTGCCAGAAAACAACTCTTGCTCGTAGGACCAGTAACTGCATGTGATTCAAATCCATTTAGGATTGGGAAACAAATGCTAGCTCGCCTTACATGAAACACACTCTGCTTTTGAGAAAAGAGCACTCTTCTACTCTACTGTGCTTCCTATGTGGTGCGAACAGTGAGCTTGCTAAGAACAAAAGAACTGTGCTTCCTACACACACGGGCCATATCTAGTTCAACTCTGCTTAGGAAACTGACAAGAACAGTAGCTCCTCTTCAGTCCAATACACTGTACTTGCGGGGAACAGACGCGAGTGCTATTTGCACTGTGTATGGCAATTGGAGCCTTATAGTGACTTGTCTTACCAGAAAAAAACTCTTGCTCGTAGGACAAAAAACTGCATGTGACTCAACTCCATTTAGGACTGGGAAACAAACGCTAGCTCGACTTCCAAGAAACACACTCTGCTTTTGAGAAAAGAGCACTCTTCTAGTCTAATGTGTTTCCCATGTGTTCCGAAAAGTGAGCTTGCTCAGAACAAAAAAACTGTGCTTCCTACACACACGGCCATATCTAGTTCAAGTCTGCTTAGGAACATGACAAGAACAGTAGATCCTCTTCAGTCCAATACACTGTACTTGCTGGGAACAGACGCCAGTGCTATTTGTCCTGCGTATGGCATAGGCAGCGCAATAGTGACTTTTCTTACCAGGAAACAACTCTTGCTTGTAGGACCAGAGACTGCATGTGATTCAACTCCATTTAGGACTGGGAAACAAACTCTAGCTTGCTTTACAAGAAACACACTCTGCTTTTGAGAAAAGAGCACTCTTCTACTTTACTGTGTTTCCTATAGGGCCAGAACAGTGAGCTTGCTCAGAACATAAGAACTGTGCTTCCTACATTCACTGGCCATATCTAGTTCAACTCCTCTTAGGAAACTGACAAGAACAGTAGCTCCTGTTCAGTCCAATACACTGTACTTGCTGGGAACAGACGGGAGGGCTATTTGCACTGTGTATGGCAATGGGAGCGCAATAGTGACTTTCCTTACCAGAAAACAACTCTTGCTCGTAGGACCAGAAACTGCATGTGATTCCACTCCATTTAGGACTGGGAAACAAACGCTAGCTCGCCTTACAAGAAACACACTCTGCTTTAGAGAAAAGAGCACTCTTCTACTCTACTTTGTTTCCTATGGGGTCCAAACAGTGAGCTTGCTCAGAACAAAAGAACTGTGCTTGCTACACAACGGACCACATCTAGTTCAACTCTGCTTAGGAAACTGACAAGAACAGTAGCTCCTCTTCAGTCCAATACACTGCACATGCTGGGAACAGATGCCTGTGCTATTTGCCCTGTGTATGGCAATGGGAGCGCAATAGTGACTCTTCTTACCAGAAAACAACTCTTGCTCGTAGTACCAGAAACTGCATGGGACTCAACTACATTTCTGACTGGGAAACAAACACTAGCTCTACTTTCAAGAAAAACAATCAAATTTTGAGAATAGAGCACTCATCTACTCTACTGTGTTTCCTATGATGTCCGCATAGTGTGCTTTCTCAGAACAAAAGAACTGTGCTTCCTACACACATGGGATATATCTGGTTCAACTCCTCTTATGAAAATGAAAAGAACAGTAGCTCCTCTTCAGTCCAATACACTGTACTTGCTGGGAACAGACGCGAGGGCTATTTGCACTATAAATGGGAATGGGAGCGCAATAGTGACTTTCCTTACCAGAAAACAACTCTTGCTCATAGGCCCAGAAACTGGATGTGATTCAACTCCATTTAGGACTGGGAAACAAATGCTAGCTCGCCTTACAAGGAACACACTCTGCTTTTGAGAAAAGGGCACTCTTCTACTCTACTGTGTTTCCTACGGGGTCCGAACTGTGAGCTTGCTCAGAACAAAAGACCTGTGCTTCCTACACACACGGGACATATCTGGTTCAACTCTGCTTAGGAAACTGACAAGAACAGTAGATCCTCTTCAGTCCAATACACTGTACTTGCTGGGAACAGACGCAAGTGCTATTTGCCCTGTGTATGACAATGGGTACGCAATATTGACTCTTCTTACCAGAAAACAACTCTTGCTCGTAAGACCAGAAACTGCATGTGATTCAACTCCATTTAGGACTGGGAAAAAAACGCTAGCTCGCCTTACAAGAAACACACTCTACTTTTGAGAAAAGAGCACTCTTCTATTCTACTGTGTTTCCTATGGTGTCCGAACAGTGAGCTTGCTCAGAACAAAAGAACTGTGCTTACTACACACACGGGCCATATCTGGTTCAACTCTGCTTAGGAAACTGACAAGAACAGTAGCTCCTCTTCAGTCCAATACACTGTACTTGCTGGGAACAGACGCAAGTGCTATTAGCACTCTGTATGGAAATGGGAGCGCAATAGTGACTCTTCTTACCAGAAAACAACTCTTACTTGTAGGACCAGAAACTGCATGGGATTCAACTCCATTTCTGACTGGGAAGTAAATACTATCTCGCCTTTCAAGGAACACAATCTAATTTTGAGAAAAGAGCACTCATCTACTCTACTGTGTTTCCTATGGTGTCCGCACTGTGTGCTTTCTCAGAAAATAAGAACTGTGTTTCCTACACACTCGGGCCATATGTAGTTCAACTCCTCTTAGGAAAATGATAAGAACAGTAGCTCCTCTTCAGTCCAATACACTGTACTTGCTGGGAACAGACGCGAGTGCTATTTGCACTATGTATGGCAATGGGAGCGCAATAGTGACATTCCATACCAGAAAACAACTCTTGCTCATAGGACCAGAAACTACAAGTGATTCAACTCCATTTAGGACTGGGAAACAAACGCTAGCTCGCCTTACAACAAACACACTCTGCTTTTGAGAAAAGAGCACTCTTCTACTCTACTGTGTTTCCTATAGGGCAAGAACAGTGAGCTTGATCAGAACAAGAGAACTGTGCCTCGTACACACACGGCCATATCTAGTTCAATTCTGCTTAGGAAACTGACAAGAACAGTAGATCCTCTTCAGTCCAATACACTGTACATGCTGGGAACAGACGCCAGTGCTATTTGCGCTGAGTATGACAATGGGAGCACAATAGTGACTCTTCTTACCAGAAAACAACTCTTGCTCGTAGGACCAGAAACTGCATGTGATTCAACTCCATTTAGGACTGGGAAAAAAACGCTAGCCCGCCTTACAAGAAACACACTCTGGTTTTGAGAAAACAGCACTCCTCTACACTACTGTGTTTCCTATGGGGTCCGAACAGTGAGCTTGCTTAGAAAAAAATAACTGGGCTTCCTGCACACACGGGCCATATCTAATTCAACTCTGCTTAGGAAACTGACAAGAACAGTAGCTCCTCTTCAGTCCAATACACTGTACTTGCTGGGAACCGACACCAAAGCTATTTGCACTGTGTATGACATTGTGAGCGCAATAGTGATTCTTCTTACCAGAAAACAACTCTTGCTCGTAGGACCAGAAACTGCATGGGATTCAACTCCATTTAGGACTGGGAAACAAACGCTAGATCGCCTACAAGAAACACACTCTGCTTTTGAGAAAAGAGCACTCATCTACTCTACTGGGTTTCCTATGGGGTCCGAACAGTGAGCTTGCTCAGAACAAATGATCTGTGCTTCCTACACACACGGGCCATATCTAGTTCAACTCTGCTTAGGAAACTGACAAGAACAGTAGCTCCTCTTCAGTCCAATACACTGTATTTGCTGGGAACAGAAGAAAGTGCTATTTGAACTGTGTATGTCAATGAGATCGCAATAGTGACTTTCCCTAACAGAAAACATCTCTTGCTTGTAGGACCAGAAACTGCATGTGATTCAACTCCATTTAGGTCTGGGAAACAAACGCTAGCTCGCCTTACAAGAAACACACTCTGCTTTAGAGAAAAGATCACTCTTCTACTCTACTGTGTTTCCTATGGGGTCCGAACAGTGAGCATGCTCAGAAAAAAAGAACTGTGCTTCCTACACACACCGGGCATATCTAGTTCATTTCTGCTTAGGAACCTGAGAAGAACAGTAGATTCTATTCAGTCAAATACACTGTACATGCTGGGAACCGACGCCAGTGCTATTTGCCCTGTGTATGACAATGGGAGTGCAATAGTGACTCTTCTTACCAGAAAACAACTCTTGCTCGTAGGATCAGAAACTGCATGTGATTCAACTCCATTTAGGACTGGGAAAAAAAACGCTAGCTCTCCTTGCAAGAAACACACTCTGCTTTTGAGAAAAGAGCACTCTTCTACTCTACTGTGTTTCCTATAGGGCCAGAAGAGTGAGATTGCACAGAACAAAAGAAGTGTGCTTCCTACACACACGGCCATATCTAGTTCAATTCAGCTTAGGAAACTGACAAGAACAGTATACCCTCCAGTCAAATACACTGCACATGCTGTGAACAGGCACCGGTGCTATTTGCCCTGTGTATGACAATGGGAGCGCAATAGTGACTCTTCTTACCAGAAAACAACTCTTGCTCGTAGGACCAGAAACTGCAAGTGACTCAACTCCATTTAGAACTGGGAAAGAAACGCTAGCTCGCCTTAGGAGAAACACAGTCTGCTTTTGAGAAAAGAGCACTCTTCTACTCTACTGTGTTTCCTATAGGGCCAGAACAGTGAGATTGCACAGAACAAAAGAAGTGTGCTTCCTACACACACGGCCATATCTAGTTCAATTCTGCTTAGGAACCTGACAAGAACAGTAGATTCTCTTCAGTCAAATACACTGTACATGCTGGGAACAGGCACCAGTGCTATTTGCCCTGTGTATGACAATGGGAGAGCAATAGTGACTCTTCTTACCAGAAAACAACTCTTGCTCGTAGGACCAGAAACTGCAAGTGACTCAACTCCATTTAGGACTGGGAAAGAAACGCTAGCTCGCCTTACAAGAAACACACTCTGCTTTTGAAAACAGAGCACTCATCTACTCTACTGGGTTTCCTATGGGGTCCAAACAGTGAGCTTGCTCAGAACAAAAGAACTGTGCTTCCTACACACATGGGCCATATCTAATTCAACTTTGCTTAGGTTACTGACAAGAACAGTAGCTCCTCTTCAGTCTAATACACTGTACTTGCTGGGAAGAGACGCGGGTGCTATTTGTACTCTCTATGGCAATGGGAGCGCAATAGTGACTCTTCTTACCAGAAAACAACTCTTGCTCTTAGGACCACAACTGCATGTGACTCACCCCCATTTAGGACTGGGAAACAAACGCTAGCTCTGCTCACAAGAAACACACTCTGCTTTTGAGAAAAGAGCACTCTTCTACTCTAATGTGTTTCCTCTATGGCCAGAACAATGAGCTTGCTCAGAACAAAAGGACTGTGCTTCCTACACACACGGGCCGTATCTAATTCAATTCTGTTTAGGAAACTGACGAGAATAGTATACGCTCTTCAGTCAAATACACTGCACTTGCTGGGAACAGACACCAGTGCTATTTGCCCTGTGTATGACAAAGGGAGCGCAATAGTGACTCTTCTTACCAGAAAACAACTCTTGCTCATAGGACCAGAAACTGCATGAGACACAACTCCATTTAGGACTGGGAAAGAAACGCTAGCTTGCCTTACAAGAAACACACTCTGCTTTTGAGAAAAGAGCCCTCTTCTACTCTACTGTGTTTCATATAGGGCCAGAACAGTGAACTTGCTCAGAACAAAAGAACTGTGCTTCCTACACACAGGGGCCATATCTAGTTAAACTCTGCTTAGGAAACTGACAAGAACAGTAGCTCCTCTTCAGTCCAATACTCTGTACATGCATGGAACAGATGCCAGTGCTATTTGCACTGTTTGTGGCAATGGGAGCGCAATAGTGTCTCTTCTTACCAGAAAAATCTCTTGCTCGTTGGACCAGAAACTGCACTGGATTCAATTCCATTTCTGACTGGGAAACAAACACTAGCTCACCTTTCCATAAACACACTCTGCTTTTGAGAAAAGAGCACTCTTCTACTCTACTGTGTTTCCAATGGGGTCCAAACAGTGAGCTTGCTCAGAACAAAAGAACTGTGCTTCCTACACACGGGCCATATCTAGTTCAATTCTGCTTAGGAACCTGACAAGAACAGTAGATCCTCTTCAGTCCAATACACTGTACTTCCTGGGATCAGATGCCAGTGCTATTTGCCCTCTGTATGACAATGGGAGCACAATAGTGACTCTTCTTACCAGAAAACAACTCTTGCTCGTAGGACCAGAAACTGCATGGGATTCAACTCCATTTAGGACTGGGAAACAAACGCTAACTCGCCTTACAAGAAACACAATCTGCTTTTGAGAAAAGAGCAATCTTCTACTCTACTGTGTTTCCTATAAGGCCAGAACAGTGAACTTGCTCAGAACAAAAAAACTGTGCTTCCTACACACGGGCCATAACTAGTTCAACTCTGCTTAGGAAACTGACAAGAACAGTAGCTCCTATTCAGTCCAATACACTGTACTTGCTGGGAACAAACGCGAGTGCTATTTGCACTGTGTTTGGCAATGAGAGCACAATAGTGACTTTCCTTAACAGAAAACAACTGTTGCTCCTAGGAACACAAACTGCATGTGATTCAACGCCATTTAGGACTGGGAAAAAAACGCTAGCTCGCCTTACAAGAAACACTCTCTGCTTTTTAGAAAAGAGCACTCTTCTACTCTACTGTGTTTCCTATGGGGTCCGAACAGTGAGCTTGCTCAGAACAAAAGAACTGTGCTTCCTACACACACGGCCATATCTAGTTCAATTCTGCTTAGGAACCTGACAAGAACAGTAGATCCTCTTCAGTCCAATACACTGTACTTGCTGGGAACAGATGCCAGTGCTATTTGTCCTGTGTATGGCAATGGCAGCGCAATAGTGACTATTCTTACCATAAAAAAACTCTTGCTCATAGGACCAGAAACTGCATGTGATTCCACTCCATTTAGGACTGAGACACAAACGCTAGCTCACCTTACAAGAAACACACTCTGCTTTAGAGAAAAGAGCACTCTTCTACTCTACTGTGTTTCCTATGGGGTCCAAACAGTGAGCTTGCTCAGAACAAAAGAACTCTGCTTCCTACACACAAGGACCATATGTAGTTCAACTCTGCTTAGGAAACTGACAAGAACAGTAGCTCCTATTCAGTCCAATACACTGTACTTGCTGGGAAAAGACGCGAGTGCTATTTGCCCTGTGTATGGCAATGGGAGCGCAATAGTGACTTTCCTTACCAGAAAACAACTATTGTTCGTAGGACCAGAAACTGCATGTGATTCAACTCCATTTAGGACTAGGAAACAAACGCTAGCTCGCCTTACAAGAAACACACTCTGCTTTTGAGAAAAGAGCACTTTTCTACTCTACTGTGTTTCCTATAGGGCCAGAACAGTGAGCTTGCTCAGAACATAATAACTGTGCTTCCTAAACACATGGGCCATATCTAGTTCAACTCTGCTTAGGAAACTGACAAGAACCGCAGCTCCTCTTCAGTCCGATACACTGTACTTGCTGAGAACAGACATGAGTGCTATTTGCACTGTGTATGGCAATTGGAGCACAATAGTGACTCATCTTACCAGAAAACAACTCTTGCTCGTACGAACAGAAACTGCATGTGACTCAACTCCATTTAGGACTGGGAAACAAACTCTAGCTCACCTTACAAGAAACACACTCTGCTTTTGAGAAAAGAGCACTCTATTACTCTACTGTGTTTCCTATAGGGCCAGAACAGTTAGCTTGCTCAGAACAAATAAACTGTGCTTCCTAGACACACGGGCCATATCTAGTTCAACTCTGCTTAGGAAACTGAGAAGAACAGTAGCTCCTCTTCAGTCCAATACACTGTACTTGCTGGGAACAGACGCATGTGCTATTTGTACTGTGTATGGCAATGGGAGCGCAATAGTGACTTTCCTTACCAGAAAACAACTCTTGCTCGTAGGACCCGAAACTGCATGTGATTCAATTCCATTTAGGACTGGGAAACAAATGCTAGCTTGCCTTACAAGAAACACACTGCTTTAGAGAAAAGAGCACTCTTCTACTCTACTGTGTTTCCTATGGGGTCCAAACAGTGAGCTTGCTCAGAACAAAAGAACTGTGCTTCCTACACACACGGACCATATGTAGTTCAACTCTGCTTAGGAAACTGACAAGAACAGTAGCTCCTCTTCAGTCTAATACACTGTACTTGCTGGGAACAGACACGAGTGCTATTTACACTGTGTATGGCAATTGGAGCACAAAAGTGACTCGTCTTACCAGAAAACAACTCTTGCTCATAGAACAAAAAATTGCATGTGACTCAACTCCATTTAGTACTGGGAAACAAACTCTAGCTCGCTTTGCAAGAAACACACTCTGCTTTTGAGAAAAGAGCACTCTTCTACTCTACTGTGTTTCCTATAGGGCCAGAACAGTGAGCTTGCTCAGAACAAAAGAACTGTGCTTCCTACACACACGGGCCATATCTAGTTCAACTCTGCTTAGGAAACTGACAAGAACAGTAGCTCCTCTTCAGTCCGATACACTGTACTTGCTGGGAACAGACGCGAGAGCTATTTGCACTATGTATGGCAAGGGGAGCGCAACAGTGACTTTCCTTACCAGAAAACAACTCTTGCTCGTAGGACCAGAAACTGCATGTGATTCAACTCCATTTAGGAATGGGAAACAAATGCTAGCTCGCCTTACATGTAACACACTCTGCTTTTGAGAAAAGAGCATTCTTCTACTCTACTGTGTTTCCTATAGGGCCAGAACAGTGAGCTTGCTCTGAACAAAGAACTGTGCTTCCTACACACAGGCCATATCTATTTCAACTCTGCTTAGGAAAAGAACAAGAACAGTAGCTCCTCTTCAGTCCGATACACTGTACTTGCAGGGAACAGACGCGAGTGCTATTTGCACTGTGTATGGCAATTGGAGCACAATAGTGACTCGCCCTACCAGAAAACAACTCTTGCTCGTAGGACAAAAACCTGCATGTGACTCAACTCCATTTAGGACTGGGAAAGAAAAGCTAGCTCGCCTTACAAGAAACACACTCTGCTTTTGAGAAAAGAGCACTCTTCTACTATACTGTGTTTCCTATGGGGTCCGAACACTGAGCTTGCTCAGAACAAAAGAACTGTGCTTCCTACACACGGGCCATATCTAGTTCAACTCTGCTTAGGAAACTGACAAGAACAGTAGCTCCTCTTCTGTCCGATAGACTGTACTTGCTGGGAACAGACGCGAGTGCTATTTGCACTGTGTATGGAAATGGGAGTACAATAGTGACTTTCCTTACCAGAAAACAACTCTTGCTCGTAGGACCAGAAACTGCATGTGATTCAACTCCATTTAGGACTGGGAAACAAATGCTAGCTCGCCTTACATGTAACACACTCTGCTTTTGAGAAAAGAGCACTCTTCTACTCTACTGTGTTTCCTATGGGGTCCGAACAGTGAGCTTGCTCAGAACAAAACAACTGTGCTTCCTACACACGGGCCATATCTAGTTCAACTCTGCTTAGGAAACTGACAAGAACACTAGCTCCTCTTCATTCCAATACACTGTACTTGCGGAAAACTGACATGAGTACTATTTGCACTGTGTATGGCAATTGGAGCACAATAGTGACTTGTCTTACCAGAAAACAACTCTTGCTCGTAGGAGAAAATACTGCATGTGACTCAACTCCATTTAGGACTGGGAAACAAACGCTAGCTCGACTTCCAAAAAACACACTCTGCTTTTGAGAAAAGAGCACTCTTCTACTCTACTGTGTTTCCTATGTGTTCCAAACAGTTAGCTTGCTCAGAACAAAAAAACTGTGCTTCCTACACACACGGCCATATCTAGTTCAAGTCTGCTTAGGAACCTGACAAGAACAGTAGATCCTTTTCAGTCCATTACACTGTACTTGCTGGGAACAGACGCCAGTGCTATTTGTCCTGTGTATGGCAATGGCAGAGCAATAATGACTCTTTTTACCATAAAACAACTCTTGCTCATAGTACTAGAAACTGCATGTGATTCAACTCCATTTAGGACTGGGAAACAAATGCTAGCTCGCCTTATAAGAAACACACTCTGCTTTTGAGAAAAGAGCACTCTTCTACTCTACTGTGTTTCCTATGGGGCCAGAACAGTGACCTTGCTCAGAACAAAAGAACTGTGCTTCCTACACAGGGCCATAACAAGTTCAACTCTGCTTAGGAAACTGACAAGAACAGTAGCTCCTCTTCCGTCCAATACTCTGCTTTTGAGAAAAGAGCACTCTTCTACTCTACTGTGTTTCCTATGGGGTCCGAACAGTGAGCTTGCTCAGAACAAAAGAAATGTGCTTCCTACACACACGGCCATATCTACTTCAATTCTGCTTGGGAACCTGACAAGAACAGTAGATCCTCTTCAGTCCAATACACTGTCCTTGCTGAGAAAAGACGCGAGTGCTATTTGCCCTGTGTATGGCAATGGGAGCGCAATAGTGACATTCCTTACCAGAAAAAAACTCTTGTTCGTAGGACCAGAAACTGCATGTGATTCAACTCCATTTAGGACTAGGGAACAAACGCTAGCTCGCCTTACAAGAAACACACTCTGCTTTTGAGAAAAGAGCACTTTTCTACTCTACTGTTTTTCCTATAGGGCCAGAACAGTGAGCTTGCTCAGAACATAAGAACTGTGCTTCCTACACTCACGCGCCTTATCTAGTTCAACTCTGCTTAGGAAACTGACAAGAACAGTAGCTCTTCTTCAGTCTGATACACTGTACTTGCTGGGAACAGACTCGAGGGCTATTTGCACTGTGTATGGCAATGTGAGCACAATAGTTACTTTCCTTAACAGAAAACAACTCTTGCTCGTAGGACCAGAAACTGCATGTGATTCAACTCCATTTAGGACTGGGAAACAAAAGCTTTTTTTGGAAAAGAGCACTCTTCTACTCTACTTTGTTTCCTATGGGGTCCAAACAGTGAGCTTGCTCAGAACAAAAGAACTGTGCTTCCTACACACACGGCCATATCTAATTCAATTCTGCTTAGGAAACTGACAAGAACAGTAGCTCCTATTCAGTCCAATACACTGTACTTGCTAGGAACAGACACGAGTGCTATTTGCACTGTGTATGGCATTAGAGCGCAATAGTGACTCGTCTTACCAGAAAACAACTCTTGCTCGTAGGACCAAAAACTGTCTGTGATTCAACTCCATTTAGGACTGGGAAACAAACTCTAGCTCACCTTACAAGAAACACATTCTACATTTGAGAAAAGAGCACTCTTCTACTCTACTGTGTTTCCTATAGGGCCAGAACAGTTAGCTTGCTCAGAACAAATGAACTGTGCTTCCTAGACACACGGGCCATATCTAGTTCAACTCTGCTTAGGAAACTGAGAAGAACAGTAGCTCCTCTTCAGTCCAATACACTGTACTTGCTGGGACACAAATGCTAGCTCGCCTTACAAGAAACACACTGCTTTAGAGAAAAGAGCACTCTTCTACTCTACTGTGTTTCCTATGGGGTCCGAAGAGTGAGCTTGCTCAGAACAAAAGAACTGTGCTTCCTACACACACGGACCATATGTAGTTCAACTCTGCTTAGGAAACTGAGAAGAACAGTAGCTCCTCTTCACTCCGATACACTGTACTAGCTGGGAACAGACGCGAGTGCTATTTACACTGTGTATGGCAATTAGAGCGCAATAGTGACTTTCCTTACCAGAAAACATCTCTTGTTCGTAGGACCTGAAACTGCATGTGATTCAACTCCATTTAGGACTAGGAAACAAACGCTAGCTTGCCTTACAAGAAACACACTCTGCTTTTGAGAAAAGAGCACTCTTCTACTCTACTGTGTTTCCAATAGGACCAGAACAGTGAGCTTGCTCAGAACATAAGAACTGTGCTTCCTACACACACGGGCCATATCTAGTTCAACTCTGCTTAGGAAACTGACAAGAACAGTAGCTCCTCTTCAATCCGATACACTGTACTTGCTGGGTAGAGACGCGAGTGGTATTTGCACTGTGTATGGCAATGGGAGCACAATAGTGACTTTCCTTACCAGAAAACAACTCTTGCTCGTAGTACCAGAAACTGCATGTGATTCAACTCCATTTAGGAATGGGAAACAAACGCTAGCTCGCCTTACAAGAAACACACTCTGCTTTTGACAAAAGAGCACTCTTCTACTCTACTGTGTTTCCTATAGGGTCCGAAAAGTAAGCTTGCTCAGAACAAACGAACTGTGCTTCCTACACACACGGCCATATCTAGTTCAAGTCTGCTTAGGAACCTGAGAAGAACAGTAGATCCTCTTCAGTCCAATACACTGTACTTGCTGGGAACAGACGCCAGTGCTATTTGTCCTGTGTATGGCAATGGCAGCGCAATAGTGACTCTTCTTACCATAAAACAACTCTTGCTCGTAGGTCCAGAAACTGCATGTGATTCAACTCCATTTAGGACTGGGAAACAAACACTAGTTCGCCTTACAAGAAACACACTCTGCATTAGAGAAAAGAGCACTCTTCTACTCTACTGTGTCTCCTACAGGGCTAGAACAGTGAGCTTGCTCAGAACAAAAGAACTGTGCTTCCTACACATGGGCCATATCTAGTTCAAATCTCCTTAGGAAACTGACAAGAACAGTAGCTCCTCTTCAGTCCGATACACTGTACTTTCTGGGAACCGACGCTAGTGCTACTTGCACTGTGTGTGGCAATGGGAGCACAATAGTGACTTTCCTTACCAGAAAACAACTCTTGCTCGTAGGACCAGAAACTGCATGTGATTCAACTCCATTTATGACTGGGAAACAAATGCTAGCTCGCCTTACATGATACACACTCTGCTTTTGAGAAAAGAGCACTCTTTTACTCTACTGTGTTTCCTATAGGGCCAGAAGAGTGACCTTGCTCAGAACATAAGAACTGTGCTTCCTACACACACGTGCCTTATCTAGTTCAACTCTGCTTAGGAAACTGACAAGAACAGTAGCTCTTCTTCAGTCTGATACACTGTACTTGCTGGGAACAGACGCGAGTGCTATTTGTACTGTGTATGGCAATGTGAGCACAATATTTACTTTCCTTAACAGAAAACAACTCTTGCTCGTAGGACCAGAAACTGCATGTGATTCAACTCCATTTAGGACTGGAAAACAAAAGCTTTTTTTGGAAAAGAGCACTCTTCTACTCTACTTTGTTTCCTATGGGGTCCAAACACTGAGCTTGCTCAGAACAAAAGAACTGTGCTTCCTACACACACGGCCATATCTACTTCAATTCTGCTTAGGAAACTGACAAGAACAGTAGCTCCTATTCAGTCCAATACACTGTACTTGCTGGGAACAGACACGAGTGCTATTTGCACTGTGTATGGCATTTAGAGCGCAATAGTGACTCGTCTTACCAGAAAACAACTCTTGCTCGTAGGACCAAAAACTGTCTGTGATTCAACTCCATTTAGGACTGGGAAACAAACTCTAGCTTACCTTACAAGAAACACATTCTACATTTGAGAAAAGAGCACTCTTCTACTCTACTGTGTTTCCAATAGGGCCAGAACAGTTAGCTTGCTCAGAACAAATGAACTGTGCTTCCTAGACACACGGGCCATATCTAGTTCAACTCTGCTTAGGAAACTGAGAAGAACAGTAGCTCCTCTTCAGTCCAATACACTGTACTTGCTGGGAACAGAAGCATGTGCTATTTGCACTGTGTATGGCAATGGGAGCACAATAGTGACTATCCTTTCCAGAAAACAACTCTTGCTCGTAGGACCAGAAACTGCATGGGATTCAACTCCATTTAGGACTGGGACACAAACGCTAGCTCGCCTTACAAGAAACACACTGCTTTAGAGAAAAGAGCACTCTTCTACTCTACTGTTTCATATGGGGTCTGAACAGTGAGCTTGCTCAAAACAAAAGAACTGTGCTTCCTACACACGGACCATATGTAGTCCAACTCTGCTTAGAAAACTGACAAGAACAGTAGCTCCTCCTCAGTCCAATACACTGTACTTGCTGGGAACAGACGCGTGTGCTATTTACACTGTGTATGGCAATTAGAGCGCAATAGTGACTTTCCTTACCAGAAAACAACTCTTGCTCGTAGGACCACAAACTGCATGTGATTCAACGCCATTTAGGACTGGGAAACAAGTGCTAGCTCGCCTTACAAGAAACACACTCTGCTTTTGAGAAAAGAGCACTCATCTACTCTACTGTGTTTCCTATGGGGTCCGAAGAGTGAGCTTGCTCAGAACAAACGAACTGTGCTTCCTACACACACGGCCATATCTAGTTCAAGTCTGCTTAGGAACCTGACAAGAACAGTAGATCCTCTTCAGTCCAATACACTGTACTTGCTGGGAACAGACGCCAATGCTATTTGTCCTGTGTATGGCAATGGCAGCACAATAGTGACTCTTCTTACCAGAAAACAACTCTTGCTCGTAGGACCAGAAACTGCATGTGATTCAACTCCATTTCGGACTGGGAAACAAACACTAGCTCGCCTTACAAGAAACACACTCTGCATTAGAGAAAAGAGCACTCTTCTACTCTACTGTGTTTCCTATAGGGTCCGAACAGTGAGCTTGCTCAGAACAAAAGAACTGTGCTTCCTACACACACGGCCATATCTAGTTCAAGTCTGCTTAGGAACCTGACAAGAACAGTAGATCCTGTTCAGTCCAATACACTGTACTTGCTGGGAACAGACGCCAGTGCTATTTGTCCTGTGTATGGCAATTGCAGCGCAATAGTGACTCTTCTTACCAGGAAACAACTCTTCCTCGTGGACCAGAAACTGCATGTGATTCAACTCCATTTAGTACTGGGAAACAAACTCTAGCTCGCTTTACAAGAAACACACTCTGCTTTTGAGAAAAGAGCACTCTTCTACTCTACTGTGTTTCCCATAGGGCCAGAACAGTGAGCTTGCTCAGAAAAAAAGAACTGTGCTTCCTACACACACGGGCCATATCTAGTTCAACTCTGCTTAGGAATCTGAGAAGAACAGTAGCGCCTCTTCAGTCCAATTCAATGTACTTGCTGGGAACAGATGGGATGGCTATTTGCACTGTGTATGGCAATGGGAGCACAATATTGACTTTCCTTACAAGAAAACAACTCTTGCTCGTAGGAACACAAACTGCATGTGATTCCACTCCAATTAGGAATGGGAAACAAACGCTAGCTCGCCTTAAAAGAAACACACTCTGCTTTTGAGAAAAAAGCACTCTTCTACTCTACTGTGTTTCCTATGGGGTCCGAACAGTGAGCTTGCTCAGAAAAAAAAAAACTGTGCTTCCTACACACACGGCCATATCTAGTTCAAGTCTGCTTAGGAACCTGACAAGAACAGTAGATCCTCTTCAGCCCAGTACACTGTACTTGCTGCGAACAGATGCCAGTGCTATTTGACCTGTGTATGGCAATGGCAGTGCAATAGTGACTCTTCTTACCATAAAACAACTCTTGCTCGTAGTACCAGAAACTGCATGGGATTCAACTCCATTTAGGACTGAGAAACAAACGCTAGCACGCCTTACAAGAAATACACTCTGCTTTAGAGAAAAGAGCACTCTTCTACTCTACTGTGTTTCCTATGGGGTCCAAACAGTGAGCTTGCAAAGAACAAAAGAACTGTGCTTCCTACAAACACGGATCATATCTAGTTCAACTCTGCTTAGGAAACTGACAAGAACAGTAGCACCTATCCAGTCCAATACACTGTACTTGCTGGGAACAGACACGAGTGCTATTTGCACTGTGTATGGCAAAGGGAGCACAATGTGACTTTCCTTACCAGAAAAGAACTCTTGATCGTAGGACCTGAAACTGCATGTGATTCAACTCCATTTAGGACTAGGAAACAAACGCTAGCTCGCCTTACAAGAAACACACTCCGCTTTTGAGAAAAGAGCACTCTTCTACTCTACTGTGTTTCCTATAGGGCCAGAACAGTGACTTGCTCAGAACATAAGAACTGTGCTTCCTACACACACGGGCCATATCTACTTCAACTCTTCTTAGGAAACTGACAAGAACAGTAGCTCCTCTTCAGCCCAATACACTGTACTTGCTGGGAACAGACGCGAGTGCTATTTGCACTGTGTATGCAATGGGAGCGCAATAGTGACTTTCCTTACCAGAAAACAACTCTTGCTCGTAGGACCAGAAACTGCATGTGATTCAACTCAATTTATGACTTGGAAACAAATGCTAGCTCGCCTTACAAGAAACACACTCTGCTTTTGAGAAAAGAGCACTCTTCTACTCTACTGTGTTTCCTATAGGGTCCGAACAGTGAGCTTGCTCAGAAAAAAAAACTGTGCTTCCTACACACACGGGCCATATCTAGTTCAACTCTGCTTAGGAAACTGACAAGAACAGTAGCTCCTCTTCAGTCCAATACACTTTACTTGTGGGGAACAGACGCGAGTGCTATTTGCCCTGTGTATGGCAATTGGAGCACAATAGTGACTCGTCTTACCAGAAAACAACTCTTGCTCGTAGGACAAAAAACTGCATGTGACTCAACTCCATTTAGGACTGGGAAACAAACTCTAGCTTGCTTTACAAGAAACACACTCTGCTTTTGAGAAAAGAGCACTCTTCTACTCTACTGTGCTTCCTATAGGGCCAGAACAGTGAGCTTGCTCAAAACAAAAAAACTGTGCTTCCTACACACACGGCCATATCTAGTTCAAGTCTGCTTAGGAACATGACAAGAACAGTAGATCCTCTTCAGTCCAATACACTGTACTTGCTGGGAACAGACGCGAGTGGTATTTGCACAGTGTATGGCAATGGGAGCGCAATGTGACTTTCCTTACCAGAAAACAACTCTTGTTCGTAGGACCTGAAACTGCTTGTGATTCAACTCCATTTAGGACTAGGAAACAAACGCTAGCTTGCATGCAAGAAACACACTCTGCTTTAGAGAAAAGAGCACTCTTCTACTCCACTGTGTTTCCTATAGGGTCCGAACAGTGAGCTTGCTCAGAACAAACGAACTGTGCTTCCTACACACACGGCCATATCTAGTTCAAGTCTGCTTAGGAACCTGACAAGAACAGTAGATCCTCTTCAGTCCAATACACTGTACTTGCTGGGAACAGACGCCAGTGCTATTTGTCCTGTGTATGGCAATGGGAGCGCAATAGTGACTTTCCTTACCAGAAAACAACTCTTGCTCTTAGGACCAGAAACTGCATGTGATTCAACACCATTTAGGACTGGGAAACAAACGCTAGCTTGCCTTACAAGAAACACACTCTGCTTTTGAGAAAAGAGCACTCATCTGCTCTACTGTGTTTCCTATAGGGTCCGAACAGTGAGCTTGCTCAGAACAAAAGAACTGTGCTTCCTACACACACGGCCATATCTAGTTCAAGTCTGCTTAGGAGCCTGACAAGAACAGTAGATCCTGTTCAGTCCAATACACTGTACTTGCTGGGAACAGATGCCAGTGCTATTTGTCCTGTGTATGGCAATTGCAGCGCAATAGTGACTCTTCTTACCAGGAAACAAATCTTGCTCGTGGACCAGAAACTGCATGTGATTCAACTCCATTTAGGAATGGGAAACAAACTCTAGCTCGCTTTACAAGAAACACACTCAGCTTTTGAGAAAAGAGCACTCTTCTACTCTACTGTGTTTCCCATAGGGCCAGAACAGTGAGCTTGCTCAGAAAAAAAGAACTGTGCTTCCTACACACACGGGCCATATCTAGTTCAACTCTGCTTAGGAATCAGAGAAGAACAGTAGCGCCTCTTCAGCCCAATACACTGTACTTGCTGGGAACAGATGGGAGGGCTATTTGCACTGTGTATGGCAATGGGAGCACAATAGTGACTTTCCTTACCAGAAAACAACTCTTGCTCTTAGGAACACAAACTGCATGTGATTCCACTCCATTTAGGAATGGGAAACAAACGCTAGCTCGCCTTAAAAGAAACACACTCTGCTTTTGAGAAAAAAGCACTCTTCTACTCTACTGTGTTTTTTATGGGGTCCAAACAGTGAGCTTGCTCAGAAAAAAAAAACTGTGCTTCCTACATACACGGCCATATCTAGTTCAAGTCTGCTTAGGAACCTGACAAGAACAGTAGATCCTCTTCAGCCCAATACACTGTACTTGCTGCGAACAGATGCCAGTGCTATTTGTCCTGTGTATGGCAATGGCAGTGCAATAGTGACTCTTCTTACCATAAAACAACTCTTGTTCGTAGTACCAGAAACTGCATGGGATTCAACTCCATTTAGGACTGCGAAACAAACGCTAGCACGCCTTACAAGAAATACACTCTGCTTTAGAGAAAAGAGCACTCCTCTACTCTACTGTGTTTCCTATGGGGTCCAAACAGTGAGCTTGCAAAGAACAAATGAACTGTGCTTCCTACAAACACGGATCATATCTAGTTCAACTCTGCTTAGGAAACTGACAAGAACAGTAGCACCTATCCAGTCCAATACACTGTACTTGCTGGGAACAGACGCGAGTGCTATTTGCACTGTGTATGGCAAAGGGAGCGCAATGTGACTTTCCTTACCAGAAAAGAACTCTTGATCATAGGACCTGAAACTGCATGTGATTCAACTCCATTTAGGACTAGGAAACAAACGCTAGCTCGCCTTACAAGAAACACACTCCGCTTTTGAGAAAAGAGCACTCTTCTACTCTACTGTGTTTCTTATAGGGCCAGAACAGTGACTTGCTCAGAACATAAGAACTGTGCTTCCTACACACACGGGCCATATCTACTTCAACTCTTCTTAGGAAACTGACAAGAACAGTAGCTCCTTTTCAGTCCCATACACTGTACTTGCTGGGAACAGACGCGAGTGCTATTTGCACTGTGTATGCAATGGGAGCGCAATAGTGACTTTCCTTACCAGAAAACAACTCTTGCTCGTAGGACCAGAAACTACATGTGATTCAACTCAATTTAGGACTTGGAAACAAATGCTAGCTCGCCTTACAAGAAACACACTCTGCTTTTGAGAAAAGAGCACTCTTCTACTCTACTGTGTTTCCTATAGGGTCCGAACAGTGAGCTTGCTCAGAAAAAAAAACTGTGCTTCCTACACACACGGGCCATATCTAGTTCAACTCTGCTTAGGAAACTGACAAGAACAGTAGCTCCTCTTCAGTCCAAGACACTGTACTTGCGGGAACAGACTCGAGTGCTATTTGCACTGTGTATGGCATTGGAGCACAATAGTGACTCGTCTTACCAGAAAACAACTCTTGCTCGTAGGACAAAAAACTGCATGTGACTCAACTTCATTTAAGACTGGGAAACAAACGCTAGCTCGCCTTAAAAGAAACACACTCTGCTTTAGAGAAAAGAGCCCTCTTCTACTCTACTGTGTTTCCTATAGGGCCAGAACGGTGAGCTTGCACAGAACATAAGAACTGTGCTTCCTACACACACGGGCCATATTGAGTTCAACTATGCTTAGGAACCTGACAAGAACAGTAGCTCCTCTTCATTCCAATACACTGTACTTGCTGGGAACAGACGCATGTGCTATTTGCACTGTGTATGGCAATGGGAGCGCAATAGTGACTTTCCTTACCAGAAAACAACTCTTGTTCATAGGACCAGAAACTGCATGTGATTCAACTCCATTTAGGACTGGGAAACAAATGCTAGCTCGCCTTACATGTAACACACTCTGCTTTTGAGAAAAGAGCACTCTTCTACTCTACTGTGTTTCCTATAGGGCCAGAACAGTGAGCTTGCTCTGAACTAAGAACTGTGCTTCCTACACACAGGCCATATCTATTTCAACTCTGCTTAGGAAAAGGACAAGAACAGTAGCTCCTCTTCAGTCCGATACACTGTACTTGCAGGGAACAGACGCGAGTGCTCTTTGCACTGTGTATGGCAATTGGAGCACAATAGTGACTCGCCCTACCAGAAAACAACTCTTGCTCGTAGGACAAAAACCTGCATGTGACTCAACTCCATTTAGGACTGGGAAAGAAACGCTAGCTCGCCTTACAAGAAACACACTCTGCTTTTGAGAAAAGAGCACTCTTCTACTATACTGTGTTTCCTATGGGGTCCGAACACTGAGCTTGCTCAGAACAAAAGAACTGTGCTTCCTACACACGGGCCATATCTAGTTCAACTCTGCTTAGGAAACTGACAAGAACAGTAGCTCCTCTTCTGTCCGATAGACTGTACTTGCTGGGAACAGACGCGAGTGCTATTTGCACTGTGTATGGAAATGGGAGCACAATAGTGACTTTCCTTACCAGAAAACAACTCTTGCTCGTAGGACCAGAAACTGCATGTGATTCAACTCCATTTAGGACTGGGAAACAAATGCTAGCTCGCCTTACATGTAACACACTCTGCTTTTGAGAAAAGAGCACTCTTCTACTCTACTGTGTTTCCTATGGGGTCCGAACAGTGAGCTTGCTCAGAACAAAACAACTGTGCTTCCTACACACGGGCCATATCTAGTTCAACTCTGCTTAGGAAACTGACAAGAACACTAGCTCCTCTTCATTCCAATACACTGTACTTGCGGAAAACTGACATGAGTACTATTTGCACTGTGTATGGCAATTGGAGCACAATAGTGACTTGTCTTACCAGAAAACAACTCTTGCTCGTAGGAGAAAATACTGCATGTGACTCAACTCCATTTAGGACTGGGAAACAAACGCTAGCTCGACTTCCAAAAAACACACTCTGCTTTTGAGAAAAGAGCACTCTTCTACTCTACTGTGTTTCCTATGTGTTCCAAACAGTTAGCTTGCTCAGAACAAAAAAACTGTGCTTCCTACACACACGGCCATATCTAGTTCAAGTCTGCTTAGGAACCTGACAAGAACAGTAGATCCTTTTCAGTCCATTACACTGTACTTGCTGAGAACAGACGCCAGTGCTATTTGTCCTGTGTATGGCAATGGCAGAGCAATAATGACTCTTTTTACCATAAAACAACTCTTGCTCATAGTACTAGAAACTGCATGTGATTCAACTCCATTTAGGACTGGGAAACAAATGCTAGCTCGCCTTATAAGAAACACACTCTGCTTTTGAGAAAAGAGCACTCTTCTACTCTACTGTGTTTCCTATGGGGCCAGAACAGTGACCTTGCTCAGAACAAAAGAACTGTGCTTCCTACACAGGGCCATAACAAGTTCAACTCTGCTTAGGAAACTGACAAGAACAGTAGCTCCTCTTCCGTCCAATACACTGTACTTGCTGGGAACAGACGCGATGCTATTTGCACTGTGTATGGCAATGGGAGCGCAATAGTGACTTTCCTTGCCAGAAAACAACTCTTGCTCGTAGGACCAGTAACTGCATGTGATTCAAATCCATTTAGGATTGGGAAACAAATGCTAGCTCGCCTTACATGAAACACACTCTGCTTTTGAGAAAAGAGCACTCTTCTACTCTACTGTGCTTCCTATGTGGTCCGAACAGTGAGCTTGCTAAGAACAAAAGAACTGTGCTTCCTACACACACGGGCCATATCTAGTTCAACTCTGCTTAGGAAACTGACAAGAACAGTAGCTCCTCTTCAGTCTAATACACTGTACTTGCGGGGAACATACGCGAGTGCTATTTGCACTGTGTATGGCAATTGGAGCCTTATAGTGACTTGTCTTACCAGAAAAAAACTCTTGCTCGTAGGACAAAAAACTGCATGTGACTCAACTCCATTTAGGACTGGGAAACAAACGCTAGCTCGACTTCCAAGAAACACACTCTGCTTTTGAGAAAAGAGCACTCTTCTAGTCTAATGTGTTTCCCATATGTTCCGAAAAGTGAGCTTGCTCAGAACAAAAAAACTGTGCTTCCTACACACACGGCCATATCTAGTTCAAGTCTGCTTAGGAACATGACAAGAACAGTAGATCCTCTTCAGTCCAATACACTGTACTTGCTGGGAACAGACGCCAGTGCTATTTGTCCTGCATATGGCATAGGCAGCGCAATAGTGACTTTTCTTACCAGGAAACAACTCTTGCTCGTAGGACCAGAGACTGCATGTGATTCAACTCCATTTAGGACTGGGAAACAAACTCTAGCTTGCTTTACAAGAAACACACTCTGCTTTTGAGAAAAGAGCACTCTTCTACTTTACTGTGTTTCCTATAGGGCCAGAACAGTGAGCTTGCTCAGAACATAAGAACTGTGCTTCCTACACTCACTGGCCATATCTAGTTCAACTCCTCTTAGGAAACTGACAAGAACAGTAGCTCCTGTTCAGTCCAATACACTGTACTTGCTGGGAACAGACGGGAGGGCTATTTGCACTGTGTATGGCAATGGGAGCGCAATAGTGACTTTCCTTACCAGAAAACAACTCTTGCTCGTAGGACCAGAAACTGCATGTGATTCCACTCCATTTAGGACTGGGAAACAAACGCTAGCTCGCCTTACAAGAAACACACTCTGCTTTAGAGAAAAGAGCACTCTTCTACTCTACTTTGTTTCCTATGGGGTCCAAACATGGAGCTTGCTCAGAACAAAAGAACTGTGCTTGCTACACAACGGACCACATCTAGTTCAACTCTGCTTAGGAAACTGACAAGAACAGTAGCTCCTCTTCAGTCCAATACACTGTACATGCTGGGAACAGATGCCTGTGCTATTTGCCCTGTGTATGACAATGGGAGCGCAATAGTGACTCTTCTTACCACAAAACAACTCTTGCTCCTAGGACCACAAACTGCATGGGATTCAACTCCATTTAGTACTGGGTAACAAACGCTGTCTCGCCTTACAGAAACACACTCTGCTTTTGAGAAAAAGGCACTCTTCTACTCTATTGTGTTTCCTACGGGGTCCGAACTGTGAGCTTGCTCAGAACAAAAGAACTGTGCTTCCTACACACACGGGCCATATCTAGTTCAACTCTGCTTAGGAAACTGACAAGAACAGTAGCTGCTCTTCAGTCCAATACACTGTACTTGCTGGGAACAGACGCGAGTGCTATTTGCACTGTGTATGGCAATGGGAGCGCAATAGTGACTCTTCTTACCAGAAAACAACTCTTGCTCGTAGTACCAGAAACTGCATGGGACTCAACTACATTTCTGACTGGGAAACAAACACTAGCTCTACTTTCAAGAAAAACAATCAAATTTTGAGAATAGAGCACTCATCTACTCTACTGTGTTTCCTATGATGTCCGCATAGTGTGCTTTCTCAGAACAAAAGAACTGTGCTTCCTACACACATGGGATATATCTGGTTCAACTCCTCTTATGAAAATGAAAAGAACAGTAGCTCCTCTTCAGTCCAATACACTGTACTTGCTGGGAACAGACGCGAGGGCTATTTGCACTATAAATGGGAATGGGAGCACAATAGTGACTTTCCTTACCAGAAAACAACTCTTGCTCATAGGCCCAGAAACTGGATGTGATTCAACTCCATTTAGGACTGGGAAACAAATGCTAGCTCGCCTTACAAGGAACACACTCTGCTTTTGAGAAAAGGGCACTCTTCTACTCTACTGTGTTTCCTACGGGGTCCGAACTGTGAGCTTGCTCAGAACAAAAGACCTGTGCTTCCTACACACACGGGACATATCTGGTTCAACTCTGCTTAGGAAACTGACAAGAACAGTAGATCCTCTTCAGTCCAATACACTGTACTTGCTGGGAACAGACGCAAGTGCTATTTGCCCTGTGTATGACAATGGGTACGCAATATTGACTCTTCTTACCAGAAAACAACTCTTGCTCGTAAGACCAGAAACTGCATGTGATTCAACTCCTTTTAGGACTGGGAAAAAAACGCTAGCTCGCCTTACAAGAAACACACTCTACTTTTGAGAAAAGAGCACTCTTCTATTCTACTGTGTTTCCTATGGTGTCCGAACAGTGAGCTTGCTCAGAACAAAAGAACTGTGCTTACTACACACACGGGCCATATCTGGTTCAACTCTGCTTAGGAAACTGACAAGAACAGTAGCTCCTCTTCAGTCCAATACACTGTACTTGCTGGGAACAGACGCAAGTGCTATTAGCACTGTGTATGGAAATGGGAGCGCAATAGTGACTCTTCTTACCAGAAAACAACTCTTACTTGTAGGACCAGAAACTGCATGGGATTCAACTCCATTTCTGACTGGGAAGTAAATACTATCTCGCCTTTCAAGGAACACAATCTAATTTTGAGAAAAGAGCACTCATCTACTCTACTGTGTTTCCTATGGTGTCCGCACTGTGTGCTTTCTCAGAAAATAAGAACTGTGTTTCCTACACACTCGGGCCATATGTAGTTCAACTCCTCTTAGGAAAATGATAAGAACAGTAGCTCCTCTTCAGTCCAATACACTGTACTTGCTGGGAACAGACGCGAGTGCTATTTGCACTATGTATGGCAATGGGAGCGCAATAGTGACATTCCATACCAGAAAACAACTCTTGCTCATAGGACCAGAAACTACAAGTGATTCAACTCCATTTAGGACTGGGAAACAAACGCTAGCTCGCCTTACAAGAAACACACTCTGCTTTTGAGAAAAGAGCACTCTTCTACTCTACTGTGTTTCCTATAGGGCCAGAACAGTGAGCTTGATTAGAACAAGAGAACTGTGCCTCGTACACACACGGCCATATCTAGTTCAATTCTGCTTAGGAAACTGACAAGAACAGTAGATCCTCTTCAGTCCAATACACTGTACATGCTGGGAACAGACGCCAGTGCTATTTGCGCTGAGTATGACAATGGGAGCACAATAGTGACTCTTCTTACCAGAAAACAACTCTTGCTCGTAGGACCAGAAACTGCATGTGATTCAACTCCATTTAGGACTGGGAAAAAAACGCTAGCCCGCCTTACAAGAAACACACTCTGGTTTTGAGAAAACAGCACTCCTCTACACTACTGTGTTTCCTATGGGGTCCGAACAGTGAGCTTGCTTAGAAAAAAATAACTGGGCTTCCTGCACACACGGGCCATATCTAATTCAACTCTGCTTAGGAAACTGACAAGAACAGTAGCTCCTCTTCAGTCCAATACACTGTACTTGCTGGGAACCGACACCAAAGCTATTTGCACTGTGTATGACATTGTGAGCGCAATAGTGATTCTTCTTACCAGAAAACAACTCTTGCTCGTAGGACCAGAAACTGCATGGGATTCAACTCCATTTAGGACTGGGAAACAAACGCTAGATCGCCTACAAGAAACACACTCTGCTTTTGAGAAAAGAGCACTCATCTACTCTACTGGGTTTCCTATGGGGTCCGAACAGTGAGCTTGCTCAGAACAAAAGATCTGTGCTTCCTACACACACGGGCCATATCTAGTTCAACTCTGCTTAGGAAACTGACAAGAACAGTAGCTCCTCTTCAGTCCAATACACTGTATTTGCTGGGAACAGAAGAAAGTGCTATTTGAACTGTGTATGTCAATGAGATCGCAATAGTGACTTTCCCTAACAGAAAACATCTCTTGCTTGTAGGACCAGAAACTGCATGTGATTCAACTCCATTTAGGTCTGGGAAACAAACGCTAGCTCGCCTTACAAGAAACACACTCTGCTTTAGAGAAAAGATCACTCTTCTACTCTACTGTGTTTCCTATGGGGTCCGAACAGTGAGCATGCTCAGAAAAAAAGAACTGTGCTTCCTACACACACCGGGCATATCTAGTTCATTTCTGCTTAGGAACCTGAGAAGAACAGTAGATTCTATTCAGTCAAATACACTGTACATGCTGGGAACCGACGCCAGTGCTATTTGCCCTGTGTATGACAATGGGAGTGCAATAGTGACTCTTCTTACCAGAAAACAACTCTTGCTCGTAGGATCAGAAACTGCATGTGATTCAACTCCATTTAGGACTGGGAAAAAAAACGCTAGCTCTCCTTGCAAGAAACACACTCTGCTTTTGAGAAAAGAGCACTCTTCTACTCTACTGTGTTTCCTATAGGGCCAGAAGAGTGAGATTGCACAGAACAAAAGAAGTGTGCTTCCTACACACACGGCCATATCTAGTTCAATTCAGCTTAGGAAACTGACAAGAACAGTATACCCTCCAGTCAAATACACTGCACATGCTGTGAACAGGCACCGGTGCTATTTGCCCTGTGTATGACAATGGGAGCGCAATAGTGACTCTTCTTACCAGAAAACAACTCTTGCTCGTAGGACCAGAAACTGCAAGTGACTCAACTCCATTTAGAACTGGGAAAGAAACGCTAGCTCGCCTTAGGAGAAACACAGTCTGCTTTTGAGAAAAGAGCACTCTTCTACTCTACTGTGTTTCCTATAGGGCCAGAACAGTGAGATTGCACAGAACAAAAGAAGTGTGCTTCCTACACACACGGCCATATCTAGTTCAATTCTGCTTAGGAACCTGACAAGAACAGTAGATTCTCTTCAGTCAAATACACTGTACATGCTGGAAACAGGCACCAGTGCTATTTGCCCTGTGTATGACAATGGGAGAGCAATAGTGACTCTTCTTACCAGAAAACAACTCTTGCTCGTACGACCAGAAACTGCAAGTGACTCAACTCCATTTAGGACTGGGAAAGAAACGCTAGCTCGCCTTACAAGAAACACACTCTGCTTTTGAGAACAGAGCACTCATCTACTCTACTGGGTTTCCTATGGGGTCCAAACAGTGAGCTTGCTCAGAACAAAAGAACTGTGCTTCCTACACACATGGGCCATATCTAATTCAACTTTGCTTACTTTACTGACAAGAACAGTAGCTCCTCTTCAGTCTAATACACTGTACTTGCTGGGAAGAGACGCGGGTGCTATTTGTACTCTCTATGGCAATGGGAGCGCAATAGTGACTCTTCTTACCAGAAAACAACTCTTGCTCTTAGGACCACAACTGCATGTGACTCACCCCCATTTAGGACTGGGAAACAAACGCTAGCTCTGCTCACAAGAAACACACTCTGCTTTTGAGAAAAGAGCACTCTTCTACTCTAATGTGTTTCCTCTATGGCCAGAACAATGAGCTTGCTCAGAACAAAAGGACTGTGCTTCCTACACACACGGGCCGTATCTAATTCAATTCTGTTTAGGAAACTGACGAGAATAGTATACGCTCTTCAGTCAAATACACTGCACTTGCTGGGAACAGACACCAGTGCTATTTGCCCTGTGTATGACAAAGGGAGCGCAATAGTGACTCTTCTTACCAGAAAACAACTCTTGCTCATAGGACCAGAAACTGCATGAGACACAACTCCATTTAGGACTGGGAAAGAAACGCTAGCTTGCCTTACAAGAAACACACTCTGCTTTTGAGAAAAGAGCCCTCTTCTACTCTACTGTGTTTCATATAGGGCCAGAACAGTGAACTTGCTCAGAACAAAAGAACTGTGCTTCCTACACACAGGGGCCATATCTAGTTAAACTCTGCTTAGGAAACTGACAAGAACAGTAGCTCCTCTTCAGTCCAATACTCTGTACATGCATGGAACAGATGCCAGTGCTATTTGCACTGTTTGTGGCAATGGGAGCGCAATAGTGTCTCTTCTTACCAGAAAAATCTCTTGCTCGTTGGACCAGAAACTGCACGGGATTCAATTCCATTTCTGACTGGGAAACAAACACTAGCTCACCTTTCCATAAACACACTCTGCTTTTGAGAAAAGAGCACTCTTCTACTCTACTGTGTTTCCAATGGGGTCCAAACAGTGAGCTTGCTCAGAACAAAAGAACTGTGCTTCCTACACACGGGCCATATCTAGTTCAATTCTGCTTAGGAACCTGACAAGAACAGTAGATCCTCTTCAGTCCAATACACTGTACTTCCTGGGATCAGATGCCAGTGCTATTTGCCCTCTGTATGACAATGGGAGCGCAATAGTGACTCTTCTTACCAGAAAACAACTCTTGCTCGTAGGACCAGAAACTGCATGGGATTCAACTCCATTTAGGACTGGGAAACAAACGCTAACTCGCCTTACAAGAAACACAATCTGCTTTTGAGAAAAGAGCAATCTTCTACTCTACTGTGTTTCCTATAAGGCCAGAACAGTGAACTTGCTCAGAACAAAAAAACTGTGCTTCCTACACACGGGCCATAACTAGTTCAACTCTGCTTAGGAAACTGACAAGAACAGTAGCTCCTATTCAGTCCAATACACTGTACTTGCTGGGAACAAACGCGAGTGCTATTTGCACTGTGTTTGGCAATGAGAGCACAATAGTGACTTTCCTTAACAGAAAACAACTGTTGCTCCTAGGAACACAAACTGCATGTGATTCAACGCCATTTAGGACTGGGAAAAAAACGCTAGCTCGCCTTACAAGAAACACTCTCTGCTTTTTAGAAAAGAGCACTCTTCTACTCTACTGTGTTTCCTATGGGGTCCGAACAGTGAGCTTGCTCAGAACAAAAGAACTGTGCTTCCTACACACACGGCCATATCTAGTTCAATTCTGCTTAGGAACCTGACAAGAACAGTAGCTCCTCTTCAGTCCAATACACTGTACTTGCTGGGAACAGACACATGTGCTATTTGTACTGTGTATGGCAATGGGAGCGCAATAGTGACTTTCCTTACCAGAAAACAACTCTTGCTCGTAGGACCTGAAACTGCATGTGATTCAATTCCATTTAGGACTGGGAAACAAATGCTAGCTTGCCTTACAAGAAACACACTGCTTTAGAGAAAAGAGCACTCTTCTACTCTACTGTGTTTCCTATGGGGTCCAAACAGTGAGCTTGCTCAGAACAAAAGAACTGTGCTTCCTACACACACGGACCATATGTAGTTCAACTCTGCTTAGGAAACTGACAAGAACAGTAGCTCCTTTTCAGTCTAATACACTGTACTTGCTGGGAACAGACACGAGTGCTATTTACACTGTGTATGGCAATTGGAGCACAAAAGTGACTCGTCTTACCAGAAAACAACTCTTGCTCATAGAACAAAAAATTGCATGTGACTCAACTCCATTTAGTACTGGGAAACAAACTCTAGCTCGCTTTGCAAGAAACACACTCTGCTTTTGAGAAAAGAGCACTCTTCTACTCTACTGTGTTTCCTATAGGGCCAGAACAGTGAGCTTGCTCAGAACAAAAGAACTATGCTTCCTACACACAGGGGCCATATCTAGTTCAACTCTTCTTAGGAAACTGACAAGAACAGTAGCTCCTCTTCAGTCCAATACACTGTACTTGCTGGGAAGAGACGGGAGGGCTATTTGCACTGTGTATGGCAATGGGAGCACAATAGTGACTTTCCTTACCAGAAAACAACTCTTGCGCGTAGGACCAGAAACTGCATGTGATTCCACTCCATTTAGAACTGGGAAACAATCGCTAGCTCGCCTTACAAGAAACACACTCTGCTTTTGAGAAAAGAGCACTCTTCTACTCTACTGTGTTTCCTATAGGGCCAGAACAGTGTACTTGCTCAGAACAAAAGAACTGTGCTTCCTACACACACGACCATATCTAGTTCAATTCTGCTTAGGAACCTGACAAGAACAGTAGATTCTCTTCAGTCCAATACACTGTACATGTTGGGAACCGATGCCAATACTATTTGCACTGTGTATGACATTGAGAACACAATAGTGATTCTTCTTACCAGAAAACAACTCTTGCTCGTAGGACCAGAAACTGCATGGGATTCAACTCCATTTAGGACTGGGAAACAAATGCTAGCTCGCCTACAAGAAACACACTCTGCTTTTGAGAAAAGAGCACTCATCTACTCTACTGGGTTTCCTATGGGGTCCGAACAGTGAGCTTGCTCAGAACAAAAGAACTGTGCTTCCTACACACATGGGCCATATCTAAATCAACTTTGCTTAGGTTACTGACAAGAACAGTAGCTCCTCTTCAGTCTAATTCACTGTACTTGCTGGGAACAGACGCGAGGGCTATTTGTACTCTGTATGGCAATGGGAGCACAATAGTGACTCTTCTTACCAGAAAACAACTCTTGCTCTTAGGACCACAAACTGCATGTCACTCAACTCCATTTAAGACTGGGAAACAAACGCTAGCTCTGCTTACAAGAAAGACACTCTGCTTTTGAGAAAAGAGAACTCTTCTACTCTACTGTATTTCCTATAGGGCCAGAACAGTGAGCTTGCTCAGAACATAATAACTGTGCTTCCTAAACACACAGGCCATATCTAGTTCAACTCTGCTTAGGAAACTGACAAGAACAGCAGCTCCTCTTCAGTCCAATACTCTGTACATGCATGGAACAGATGCCAGTGCTATTTGCATTGTTTATGGCAATGGGAGCGAAATAGTGACTCTTCTTACCAGAATAATCTCTTGCTCATACTACCAGAAACTGAACGGGATTCAATTCCATTTCTGACTGGGAAACAAACACTAGCTCGCCTTTCAATAAACACACTCTGCTTTTGAGAAAAGAGCACTCTTCTACTCTACTGTGTTTCCTATGGGGTCCAAACAGTGAGCTTGCTCAGAACAAAAGAACTGTGCTTTCTACACACATGGCCATATCTAGTTCAATTCTGCGTAGGAACCTGACAAGAACAGTAGATCCTCTTCAGTCCAATACACTGTACTTCCTGGGATCAGATGCCAGTGCTATTTGCCCTGTGTATGACAATGGGAGCGCAATAGTGACTCTTCTTACCAGAAAACAACTCTTGCTCGTAGGACCAGAAACTGCATGGGATTCAACTCCATTTAGGACTGGGAAACAAACGCTAGCACGCCTTACAAGAAACACACTCTGCTTTTGAGAAAAGAGCAATCTTCTACTCTTCTGTGTTTCCTATAAGGCCAGAACAGTGAACTTGCTCAGAACAAAAGAACTGTGCTTCCTACACATGGGCCATAACTAGTTCAACTCTGCTTAGGAAACTGACAAGAACAGTAGCTCCTCTTCAGTCCAATACACTGTACTTGCTGGGAAGAGATGCGAGTGCTATTTGCACTGTGTATGGCAATGAGAGCGCAATAGTGACTTTCCTTAACAGAAAACAACTCTTGCTCCTAGGAACACAAACTGCATGTGATTCAACTCCATTTAGGACTGGGAAACAAACGCTAGCTCGCCTTACAAGAAACACACTCTGCTTTTGAGAAAAGAGCACTCTTCTACTCTACTGTGTTTCCTATGGGGTCCGAACAGTGAGCTTGCTCAGAACAAAAGAACTGTGCTTCCTACACACACGGCCATATCTAGTTCAATTCTGCTTAGGAACCTGACAAGAACAGTAGATCCTCTTCAGTCCAATACACTGTCCTTGCTGGGAAAAGACGCGAGTGCTATTTGCCCTGTGTATGGCAATGGGAGCGCAATAGTGACATTCCTTACCAGAAAAAAACTCTTGTTCGTAGGACCAGAAACTGCATGTGATTCAACTCCATTTAGGACTAGGGAACAAATGCTAGCTCGCCTTACAAGAAACACACTCTGCTTTTGAGAAAAGAGCACTTTTCTACTCTACTGTGTTTCCTATAGGGCCAGAACAGTGAGCTTGCTCAGAACATAAGAACTGTGCTTCCTACACTCACGCGCCTTATCTAGTTCAACTCTGCTTAGGAAACTGACAAGAACAGTAGCTCTTCTTCAGTCTGATACACTGTACTTGCTGGGAACAGACGCGAGGGCTATTTGCACTGTGTATGGCAATGTGAGCACAATAGTTACTTTCCTTAACAGAAAACAACTCTTGCTCGTAGGACCAGAAACTGCATGTGATTCAACTCCATTTAGGACTGGGAAACAAAAGCTTTTTTTGGAAAAGAGCACTCTTCTACTCTGCTTTGTTTCCTATGGGGTCCAAACAGTGAGCTTGCTCAGAACAAAAGAACTGTGCTTCCTACACACACGGCCATATCTAGTTCAATTCTGCTTAGGAAACTGACAAGAACAGTAGCTCCTATTCAGTCCAATACACTGTACTTGCTAGGAACAGACACGAGTGCTATTTGCACTGTGTATGGCATTAGAGCACAATAGTGACTCGTCTTACCAGAAAACAACTCTTGCTCGTAGGACCAAAAACTGTCTGTGATTCAACTCCATTTAGGACTGGGAAACAAACTCTAGCTCACCTTACAAGAAACACATTCTACATTTGAGAAAAGAGCACTCTTCTACTCTACTGTGTTTCCTATAGGGCCAGAACAGTTAGCTTGCTCAGAACAAATGAACTGTGCTTCCTAGATACACGGGCCATATCTAGTTCAACTCTGCTTAGGAAACTGACAAGAACAGTAGCTCCTCTTCAGTCCAATACACTGTACTTGCTGGGAACAGAAGCATGTGCTTTTTGCACTGTGTATGGCAAAGGGAGCGCAATAGTGACTTTCCTTACCAGAAAACAACTCTTGCTCGTAGGACCAGAAACTGCATGTGATTCAACTCCATTTAGGACTGGGACACAAATGCTAGCTCGCCTTACAAGAAACACACTGCTTTAGAGAAAAGAGCACTCTTCTACTCTACTGTGTTTCCTATGGGGTCCGAAGAGTGAGCTTGCTCAGAACAAAAGAACTGTGCTTCCTACACACACGGACCATATGTAGTTCAACTCTGCTTAGGAAACTGAGAAGAACAGTAGCTCCTCTTCAGTCCGATACACTGTACTTGCTGGGAACAGACGCGAGTGCTATTTACACTGTGTATGGCAATTAGAGCGCAATAGTGACTTTCCTTACCAGAAAACAACTCTTGTTCGTAGGACCTGAAACTGCATGTGATTCAACTCCATTTAGGACTAGGAAACAAACGCTAGCTTGCCTTACAAGAAACACATTCTGCTTTTGAGAAAAGAGCACTCTTCTACTCTACTGTGTTTCCAATAGGACCAGAACAGTGAGCTTGCTCAGAACATAAGAACTGTGCTTCCTACACACACGGGCCATATCTAGTTCAACTCTGCTTAGGAAACTGACAAGAACAGTAGCTCCTCTTCAGTCCGATACACTGTACTTGCTGGGTAGAGACGCGAGTGCTATTTGCACTGTGTATGGCAATGGGAGCGCAATAGTGACTTTCCTTACCAGAAAACAACTCTTGCTCGTAGTACCAGAAACTGCATGTGATTCAACTCCATTTAGGAATGGGAAACAAACGCTAGCTCGCCTTACAAGAAACACACTCTGCTTTTGACAAAAGAGCACTCTTCTACTCTACTGTGTTTCCTATAGGGTCCGAACAGTAAGCTTGCTCAGAACAAACGAACTGTGCTTCCTACACACACGGCCATATCTAGTTCAAGTCTGCTTGGGAACCTGAGAAGAACAGTAGATCCTCTTCAGTCCAATACACTGTACTTGCTGGGAACAGACGCCAGTGCTATTTGTCCTGTGTATGGCAATGGCAGCGCAATAGTGACTCTTCTTACCATAAAACAACTCTTGCTCGTAGGTCCAGAAACTGCATGTGATTCAACTCCATTTAGGACTGGGAAACAAATGCTAGCTCGCCTTACATGAAACACACTCTGCTTTTGAGAAAAGAGCACTCTTCTACTCTACTGTGTTTCCTATAGGGCCAGAAGAGTGAGCTTGCTCAGAACATAAGAACTGTGCTTCCTACACACACGTGCCTTATCTAGTTCAACTCTGCTTAGGAAACTGACAAGAACAGTAGATTCTCTTCAGTCCAATACACTGTACATGTTGGGAACCGATGCCAATGCTATTTGCACTGTGTATGACATTGAGAACACAATAGTGATTCTTCTTACCAGAAAACAACTCTTGCTCGTAGGACCAGAAACTGCATGGGATTCAACTCCATTTAGGACTGGGAAACAAATGCTAGCTCGCCTACAAGAAACACACTCTGCTTTTGAGAAAAGAGCACTCATCTACTCTACTGGGTTTCCTATGGGGTCCGAACAGTGAGCTTGCTCAGAACAAAAGAACTGTGCTTCCTACACACATGGGCCATATCTAAATCAACTTTGCTTAGGTTACTGACAAGAACAGTAGCTCCTCTTCAGTCTAATTCACTGTACTTGCTGGGAACAGACGCGAGGGCTATTTGTACTCTGTATGGCAATGGGAGCACAATAGTGACTCTTCTTACCAGAAAACAACTCTTGCTCTTAGGACCACAAACTGCATGTCACTCAACTCCATTTAAGACTGGGAAACAAACGCTAGCTCTGCTTACAAGAAAGACACTCTGCTTTTGAGAAAAGAGAACTCTTCTACTCTACTGTATTTCCTATAGGGCCAGAACAGTGAGCTTGCTCAGAACATAATAACTGTGCTTCCTAAACACACAGGCCATATCTAGTTCAACTCTGCTTAGGAAACTGACAAGAACAGCAGCTCCTCTTCAGTCCAATACTCTGTACATGCATGGAACAGATGCCAGTGCTATTTGCATTGTTTATGGCAATGGGAGCGAAATAGTGACTCTTCTTACCAGAATAATCTCTTGCTCATACTACCAGAAACTGAACGGGATTCAATTCCATTTCTGACTGGGAAACAAACACTAGCTCGCCTTTCAATAAACACACTCTGCTTTTGAGAAAAGAGCACTCTTCTACTCTACTGTGTTTCCTATGGGGTCCAAACAGTGAGCTTGCTCAGAACAAAAGAACTGTGCTTTCTACACACATGGCCATATCTAGTTCAATTCTGCGTAGGAACCTGACAAGAACAGTAGATCCTCTTCAGTCCAATACACTGTACTTCCTGGGATCAGATGCCAGTGCTATTTGCCCTGTGTATGACAATGGGAGCGCAATAGTGACTCTTCTTACCAGAAAACAACTCTTGCTCGTAGGACCAGAAACTGCATGGGATTCAACTCCATTTAGGACTGGGAAACAAACGCTAGCACGCCTTACAAGAAACACACTCTGCTTTTGAGAAAAGAGCAATCTTCTACTCTTCTGTGTTTCCTATAAGGCCAGAACAGTGAACTTGCTCAGAACAAAAGAACTGTGCTTCCTACACATGGGCCATAACTAGTTCAACTCTGCTTAGGAAACTGACAAGAACAGTAGCTCCTCTTCAGTCCAATACACTGTACTTGCTGGGAACAGATGCGAGTGCTATTTGCACTGTGTATGGCAATGAGAGCGCAATAGTGACTTTCCTTAACAGAAAACAACTCTTGCTCCTAGGAACACAAACTGCATGTGATTCAACGCCATTTAGGACTGGGAAACAAACGCTAGCTCGCCTTACAAGAAACACACTCTGCTTTTGAGAAAAGAGCACTCTTCTACTCTACTGTGTTTCCTATGGGGTCCGAACAGTGAGCTTGCTCAGAACAAAAGAACTGTGCTTCCTACACACACGGCCATATCTAGTTCAATTCTGCTTAGGAACCTGACAAGAACAGTAGATCCTCTTCAGTCCAATACACTGTCCTTGCTGGGAAAAGACGCGAGTGCTATTTGCCCTGTGTATGGCAATGGGAGCGCAATAGTGACATTCCTTACCAGAAAAAAACTCTTGTTCGTAGGACCAGAAACTGCATGTGATTCAACTCCATTTAGGACTAGGGAACAAATGCTAGCTCGCCTTACAAGAAACACACTCTGCTTTTGAGAAAAGAGCACTTTTCTACTCTACTGTGTTTCCTATAGGGCCAGAACAGTGAGCTTGCTCAGAACATAAGAACTGTGCTTCCTACACTCACGCGCCTTATCTAGTTCAACTCTGCTTAGGAAACTGACAAGAACAGTAGCTCTTCTTCAGTCTGATACACTGTACTTGCTGGGAACAGACGCGAGGGCTATTTGCACTGTGTATGGCAATGTGAGCACAATAGTTACTTTCCTTAACAGAAAACAACTCTTGCTCGTAGGACCAGAAACTGCATGTGATTCAACTCCATTTAGGACTGGGAAACAAAAGCTTTTTTTGGAAAAGAGCACTCTTCTACTCTGCTTTGTTTCCTATGGGGTCCAAACAGTGAGCTTGCTCAGAACAAAAGAACTGTGCTTCCTACACACACGGCCATATCTAGTTCAATTCTGCTTAGGAAACTGACAAGAACAGTAGCTCCTATTCAGTCCAATACACTGTACTTGCTAGGAACAGACACGAGTGCTATTTGCACTGTGTATGGCATTAGAGCGCAATAGTGACTCGTCTTACCAGAAAACAACTCTTGCTCGTAGGACCAAAAACTGTCTGTGATTCAACTCCATTTAGGACTGGGAAACAAACTCTAGCTCACCTTACAAGAAACACATTCTACATTTGAGAAAAGAGCACTCTTCTACTCTACTGTGTTTCCTATAGGGCCAGAACAGTTAGCTTGCTCAGAACAAATGAACTGTGCTTCCTAGACACACGGGCCATATCTAGTTCAACTCTGCTTAGGAAACTGACAAGAACAGTAGCTCCTCTTCAGTCCAATACACTGTACTTGCTGGGAACAGAAGCATGTGCTTTTTGCACTGTGTATGGCAAAGGGAGCGCAATAGTGACTTTCCTTACCAGAAAACAACTCTTGCTCGTAGGACCAGAAACTGCATGTGATTCAACTCCATTTAGGACTGGGACACAAATGCTAGCTCGCCTTACAAGAAACACACTGCTCTAGAGAAAAGAGCACTCTTCTACTCTACTGTGTTTCCTATGGGGTCCGAAGAGTGAGCTTGCTCAGAACAAAAGAACTGTGCTTCCTACACACACGGACCATATGTAGTTCAACTCTGCTTAGGAAACTGAGAAGAACAGTAGCTCCTCTTCAGTCCGATACACTGTACTTGCTGGGAACAGACGCGAGTGCTATTTACACTGTGTATGGCAATTAGAGCGCAATAGTGACTTTCCTTACCAGAAAACAACTCTTGTTCGTAGGACCTGAAACTGCATGTGATTCAACTCCATTTAGGACTAGGAAACAAACGCTAGCTTGCCTTACAAGAAACACATTCTGCTTTTGAGAAAAGAGCACTCTTCTACTCTACTGTGTTTCCAATAGGACCAGAACAGTGAGCTTGCTCAGAACATAAGAACTGTGCTTCCTACACACACGGGCCATATCTAGTTCAACTCTGCTTAGGAAACTGACAAGAACAGTAGCTCCTCTTCAGTCCGATACACTGTACTTGCTGGGTAGAGACGCGAGTGCTATTTGCACTGTGTATGGCAATGGGAGCGCAATAGTGACTTTCCTTACCAGAAAACAACTCTTGCTCGTAGGTCCAGAAACTGCATGTGATTCAACTCCATTTAGGACTGGGAAACAAATGCTAGCTCGCCTTACATGAAACACACTCTGCTTTTGAGAAAAGAGCACTCTTCTACTCTACTGTGTTTCCTATAGGGCCAGAAGAGTGAGCTTGCTCAGAACATAAGAACTGTGCTTCCTACACACACGTGCCTTATCTAGTTCAACTCTGCTTAGGAAACTGACAAGAACAGTAGATTCTCTTCAGTCCAATACACTGTACATGTTGGGAACCGATGCCAATGCTATTTGCACTGTGTATGACATTGAGAACACAATAGTGATTCTTCTTACCAGAAAACAACTCTTGCTCGTAGGACCAGAAACTGCATGGGATTCAACTCCATTTAGGACTGGGAAACAAATGCTAGCTCGCCTTACAAGAAACACACTCTGCTTTAGAGAAAAGATCACTCTTCTACTCTACTGTGTTTCCTATGGGGTCCGAACAGTGAGCATGCTCAGAAAAAAATAACTGTGCTTCCTACACACACCGGGCATATCTAGTTCATTTCTGCTTAGGAACCTGAGAAGAACAGTAGATTCTATTCAGTCAAATACACTGTACATGCTGGGAACCGACGCCAGTGCTATTTGCCCTGTGTATGACAATGGGAGTGCAATAGTGACTCTTCTTACCAGAAAACAACTCTTGCTCGTAGGATCAGAAACTGCATGTGATTCAACTCCATTTAGGACTGGGAAAAAAAACGCTAGCTCTCCTTGCAAGAAACACACTCTGCTTTTGAGAAAAGAGCACTCTTCTTGTCTACTGTGTTTCCTATAGGGCCAGAAGAGTGAGATTGCACAGAACAAAAGAAGTGTGCTTCCTACACACACGGCCATATCTAGTTCAATTCAGCTTAGGAAACTGACAAGAACAGTATACCCTCCAGTCAAATACACTGCACATGCTGTGAACAGGCACCGGTGCTATTTGCCCTGTGTATGACAATGGGAGCGCAATAGTGACTCTTCTTACCAGAAAACAACTCTTGCTCGTAGGACCAGAAACTGCAAGTGACTCAACTCCATTTAGAACTGGGAAAGAAACGCTAGCTCGCCTTAGGAGAAACACAGTCTGCTTTTGAGAAAAGAGCACTCTTCTACTCTACTGTGTTTCCTATAGGGCCAGAACAGTGAGATTGCACAGAACAAAAGAAGTGTGCTTCCTACACACACGGCCATATCTAGTTCAATTCTGCTTAGGAACCTGACAAGAACAGTAGATTCTCTTCAGTCAAATACACTGTACATGCTGGAAACAGGCACCAGTGCTATTTGCCCTGTGTATGACAATGGGAGAGCAATAGTGACTCTTCTTACCAGAAAACAACTCTTGCTCGTACGACCAGAAACTGCAAGTGACTCAACTCCATTTAGGACTGGGAAAGAAACGCTAGCTCGCCTTACAAGAAACACACTCTGCTTTTGAGAACAGAGCACTCATCTACTCTACTGGGTTTCCTATGGGGTCCAAACAGTGAGCTTGCTCAGAACAAAAGAACTGTGCTTCCTACACACATGGGCCATATCTAATTCAACTTTGCTTACTTTACTGACAAGAACAGTAGCTCCTCTTCAGTCTAATACACTGTACTTGCTGGGAACAGACGCGAGTGCTATTTGCACTGTGTATGCAATGGGAGCGCAATAGTGACTTTCCTTACCAGAAAACAACTCTTGCTCGTAGGACCAGAAACTACATGTGATTCAACTCAATTTAGGACTTGGAAACAAATGCTAGCTCGCCTTACAAGAAACACACTCTGCTTTTGAGAAAAGAGCACTCTTCTACTCTACTGTGTTTCCTATAGGGTCCGAACAGTGAGCTTGCTCAGAAAAAAAAACTGTGCTTCCTACACACACGGGCCATATCTAGTTCAACTCTGCTTAGGAAACTGACAAGAACAGTAGCTCCTCTTCAGTCCAAGACACTGTACTTGCGGGAACAGACTCGAGTGCTATTTGCACTGTGTATGGCATTGGAGCACAATAGTGACTCGTCTTACCAGAAAACAACTCTTGCTCGTAGGACAAAAAACTGCATGTGACTCAACTTCATTTAAGACTGGGAAACAAACGCTAGCTCGCCTTAAAAGAAACACACTCTGCTTTAGAGAAAAGAGCCCTCTTCTACTCTACTGTGTTTCCTATAGGGCCAGAACGGTGAGCTTGCACAGAACATAAGAACTGTGCTTCCTACACACACGGGCCATATTGAGTTCAACTATGCTTAGGAACCTGACAAGAACAGTAGCTCCTCTTCATTCCAATACACTGTACTTGCTGGGAACAGACGCATGTGCTATTTGCACTGTGTATGGCAATGGGAGCGCAATAGTGACTTTCCTTACCAGAAAACAACTCTTGTTCATAGGACCAGAAACTGCATGTGATTCAACTCCATTTAGGACTGGGAAACAAATGCTAGCTCGCCTTACATGTAACACACTCTGCTTTTGAGAAAAGAGCACTCTTCTACTCTACTGTGTTTCCTATAGGGCCAGAACAGTGAGCTTGCTCTGAACTAAGAACTGTGCTTCCTACACACAGGCCATATCTATTTCAACTCTGCTTAGGAAAAGGACAAGAACAGTAGCTCCTCTTCAGTCCGATACACTGTACTTGCAGGGAACAGACGCGAGTGCTCTTTGCACTGTGTATGGCAATTGGAGCACAATAGTGACTCGCCCTACCAGAAAACAACTCTTGCTCGTAGGACAAAAACCTGCATGTGACTCAACTCCATTTAGGACTGGGAAAGAAACGCTAGCTCGCCTTACAAGAAACACACTCTGCTTTTGAGAAAAGAGCACTCTTCTACTATACTGTGTTTCCTATGGGGTCCGAACACTGAGCTTGCTCAGAACAAAAGTACTGTGCTTCTAACACACGGGCCATATCTAGTTCAACTCTGCTTAGGAAACTGACAAGAACAGTAGCTCCTCTTCTGTCCGATAGACTGTACTTGCTGGGAACAGACGCGAGTGCTATTTGCACTGTGTATGGAAATGGGAGCACAATAGTGACTTTCCTTACCAGAAAACAACTCTTGCTCGTAGGACCAGAAACTGCATGTGATTCAACTCCATTTAGGACTGGGAAACAAATGCTAGCTCGCCTTACATGTAACACACTCTGCTTTTGAGAAAAGAGCACTCTCCTACTCTACTGTGTTTCCTATGGGGTCCGAACAGTGAGCTTGCTCAGAACAAAACAACTGTGCTTCCTACACACGGGCCATATCTAGTTCAACTCTGCTTAGGAAACTGACAAGAACACTAGCTCCTCTTCATTCCAATACACTGTACTTGCGGAAAACTGACATGAGTACTATTTGCACTGTGTATGGCAATTGGAGCACAATAGTGACTTGTCTTACCAGAAAACAACTCTTGCTCGTAGGAGAAAATACTGCATGTGACTCAACTCCATTTAGGACTGGGAAACAAACGCTAGCTCGACTTCCAAAAAACACACTCTGCTTTTGAGAAAAGAGCACTCTTCTACTCTACTGTGTTTCCTATGTGTTCCAAACAGTTAGCTTGCTCAGAACAAAAAAACTGTGCTTCCTACACACACGGCCATATCTAGTTCAAGTCTGCTTAGGAACCTGACAAGAACAGTAGATCCTTTTCAGTCCATTACACTGTACTTGCTGGGAACAGACGCCAGTGCTATTTGTCCTGTGTATGGCAATGGCAGAGCAATAATGACTCTTTTTACCATAAAACAACTCTTGCTCATAGTACTAGAAACTGCATGTGATTCAACTCCATTTAGGACTGGGAAACAAATGCTAGCTTGCCTTATAAGAAACACACTCTGCTTTTGAGAAAAGAGCACTCTTCTACTCTACTGTGTTTCCTATGGGGCCAGAACAGTGACCTTGCTCAGAACAAAAGAACTGTGCTTCCTACACAGGGCCATAACAAGTTCAACTCTGCTTAGGAAACTGACAAGAACAGTAGCTCCTCTTCCGTCCAATACACTGTACTTGCTGGGAACAGACGCGATGCTATTTGCACTGTGTATGGCAATGGGAGCGCAATAGTGACTTTCCTTGCCAGAAAACAACTCTTGCTCGTAGGACCAGTAACTGCATGTGATTCAAATCCATTTAGGATTGGGAAACAAATGCTAGCTCGCCTTACATGAAACACACTCTGCTTTTGAGAAAAGAGCACTCTTCTACTCTACTGTGCTTCCTATGTGGTCCGAACAGTGAGCTTGCTAAGAACAAAAGAACTGTGCTTCCTACACACACGGGCCATATCTAGTTCAACTCTGCTTAGGAAACTGACAAGAACAGTAGCTCCTCTTCAGTCCAATACACTGTACTTGCGGGGAACATACGCGAGTGCTATTTGCACTGTGTATGGCAATTGGAGCCTTATAGTGACTTGTCTTACCAGAAAAATCTCTTGCTCGTAGGACAAAAAACTGCATGTGACTCAACTCCATTTAGGACTGGGAAACAAACGCTAGCTCGACTTCCAAGAAACACACTCTGCTTTTGAGAAAAGAGCACTCTTCTAGTCTAATGTGTTTCCCATGTGTTCCGAAAAGTGAGCTTGCTCAGAACAAAAAAACTGTGCTTCCTACACACACGGCCATATCTAGTTCAAGTCTGCTTAGGAACATGACAAGAACAGTAGATCCTCTTCAGTCCAATACACTGTACTTGCTGGGAACAGACGCCAGTGCTATTTGTCCTGCATATGGCATAGGCAGCGCAATAGTGACTTTTCTTACCAGGAAACAACTCTTGCTCGTAGGACCAGAGACTGCATGTGATTCAACTCCATTTAGGACTGGGAAACAAACTCTAGCTTGCTTTACAAGAAACACACTCTGCTTTTGAGAAAAGAGCACTCTTCTACTTTACTGTGTTTCCTATAGGGCCAGAACAGTGAGCTTGCTCAGAACATAAGAACTGTGCTTCCTACACTCACTGGCCATATCTAGTTCAACTCCTCTTAGGAAACTGACAAGAACAGTAGCTCCTGTTCAGTCCAATACACTGTACTTGCTGGGAACAGAAGGGAGGGCTATTTGCACTGTGTATGGCAATGGGAGCGCAATAGTGACTTTCCTTACCAGAAAACAACTCTTGCTCGTAGGACCAGAAACTGCATGTGATTCCACTCCATTTAGGACTGGGAAACAAACGCTAGCTCGCCTTACAAGAAACACACTCTGCTTTAGAGAAAAGAGCACTCTTCTACTCTACTTTGTTTCCTATGGGGTCCAAACAGGGAGCTTGCTCAGAACAAAAGAACTGTGCTTGCTACACAACGGACCACATCTAGTTCAACTCTGCTTAGGAAACTGACAAGAACAGTAGCTCCTCTTCAGTCCAATACACTGTACATGCTGGGAACAGATGCCTGTGCTATTTGCCCTGTGTATGACAATGGGAGCGCAATAGTGACTCTTCTTACCACAAAACAACTCTTGCTCCTAGGACCACAAACTGCATGGGATTCAACTCCATTTAGTACTGGGTAACAAACGCTGTCTCGCCTTACAGAAACACACTCTGCTTTTGAGAAAAGGGCACTCTTCTACTCTATTGTGTTTCCTACGGGGTCCGAACTGTGAGCTTGCTCAGAAAAAAAGAACTGTGCTTCCTACACACACGGGCCATATCTAGTTCAACTCTGCTTAGGAAACTGACAAGAACAGTAGCTGCTCTTCAGTCCAATACACTGTACTTGCTGGGAACAGACGCGAGTGCTATTTGCACTGTGTATGGCAATGGGAGCGCAATAGTGACTCTTCTTACCAGAAAACAACTCTTGCTCGTAGTACCAGAAACTGCATGGGACTCAACTACATTTCTGACTGGGAAACAAACACTAGCTCTACTTTCAAGAAAAACAATCAAATTTTGAGAATAGAGCACTCATCTACTCTACTGTGTTTCCTATGATGTCCGCATAGTGTGCTTTCTCAGAACAAAAGAACTGTGCTTCCTACACACATGGGATATATCTGGTTCAACTCCTCTTATGAAAATGAAAAGAACAGTAGCTCCTCTTCAGTCCAATACACTGTACTTGCTGGGAACAGACGCGAGGGCTATTTGCACTATAAATGGGAATGGGAGCACAATAGTGACTTTCCTTACCAGAAAACAACTCTTGCTCATAGGCCCAGAAACTGGATGTGATTCAACTCCATTTAGGACTGGGAAACAAATGCTAGCTCGCCTTACAAGGAACACACTCTGCTTTTGAGAAAAGGGCACTCTTCTACTCTACTGTGTTTCCTACGGGGTCCGAACTGTGAGCTTGCTCAGAACAAAAGACCTGTGCTTCCTACACACACGGGACATATCTGGTTCAACTCTGCTTAGGACACTGACAAGAACAGTAGATCCTCTTCAGTCCAATACACTGTACTTGCTGGGAACAGACGCAAGTGCTATTTGCCCTGTGTATGACAATGGGTACGCAATATTGACTCTTCTTACCAGAAAACAACTCTTGCTCGTAAGACCAGAAACTGCATGTGATTCAACTCCTTTTAGGACTGGGAAAAAAACGCTAGCTCGCCTTACAAGAAACACACTCTACTTTTGAGAAAAGAGCACTCTTCTATTCTACTGTGTTTCCTATGGTGTCCGAACAGTGAGCTTGCTCAGAACAAAAGAACTGTGCTTACTACACACACGGGCCATATCTGGTTCAACTCTGCTTAGGAAACTGACAAGAACAGTAGCTCCTCTTCAGTCCAATACACTGTACTTGCTGGGAACAGACGCGATGCTATTTGCACTGTGTATGGCAATGGGAGCGCAATAGTGACTTTCCTTGCCAGAAAACAACTCTTGCTCGTAGGACCAGTAACTGCATGTGATTCAAATCCATTTAGGATTGGGAAACAAATGCTAGCTCGCCTTACATGAAACACACTCTGCTTTTGAGAAAAGAGCACTCTTCTACTCTACTGTGCTTCCTATGTGGTCCGAACAGTGAGCTTGCTAAGAACAAAAGAACTGTGCTTCCTACACACACGGGCCATATCTAGTTCAACTCTGCTTAGGAAACTGACAAGAACAGTAGCTCCTCTTCAGTCCAATACACTGTACTTGCGGGGAACATACGCGAGTGCTATTTGCACTGTGTATGGCAATTGGAGCCTTATAGTGACTTGTCTTACCAGAAAAATCTCTTGCTCGTAGGACAAAAAACTGCATGTGACTCAACTCCATTTAGGACTGGGAAACAAACGCTAGCTCGACTTCCAAGAAACACACTCTGCTTTTGAGAAAAGAGCACTCTTCTAGTCTAATGTGTTTCCCATGTGTTCCGAAAAGTGAGCTTGCTCAGAACAAAAAAACTGTGCTTCCTACACACACGGCCATATCTAGTTCAAGTCTGCTTAGGAACATGACAAGAACAGTAGATCCTCTTCAGTCCAATACACTGTACTTGCTGGGAACAGACGCCAGTGCTATTTGTCCTGCATATGGCATAGGCAGCGCAATAGTGACTTTTCTTACCAGGAAACAACTCTTGCTCGTAGGACCAGAGACTGCATGTGATTCAACTCCATTTAGGACTGGGAAACAAACTCTAGCTTGCTTTACAAGAAACACACTCTGCTTTTGAGAAAAGAGCACTCTTCTACTTTACTGTGTTTCCTATAGGGCCAGAACAGTGAGCTTGCTCAGAACATAAGAACTGTGCTTCCTACACTCACTGGCCATATCTAGTTCAACTCCTCTTAGGAAACTGACAAGAACAGTAGCTCCTGTTCAGTCCAATACACTGTACTTGCTGGGAACAGAAGGGAGGGCTATTTGCACTGTGTATGGCAATGGGAGCGCAATAGTGACTTTCCTTACCAGAAAACAACTCTTGCTCGTAGGACCAGAAACTGCATGTGATTCCACTCCATTTAGGACTGGGAAACAAACGCTAGCTCGCCTTACAAGAAACACACTCTGCTTTAGAGAAAAGAGCACTCTTCTACTCTACTTTGTTTCCTATGGGGTCCAAACAGGGAGCTTGCTCAGAACAAAAGAACTGTGCTTGCTACACAACGGACCACATCTAGTTCAACTCTGCTTAGGAAACTGACAAGAACAGTAGCTCCTCTTCAGTCCAATACACTGTACATGCTGGGAACAGATGCCTGTGCTATTTGCCCTGTGTATGACAATGGGAGCGCAATAGTGACTCTTCTTACCACAAAACAACTCTTGCTCCTAGGACCACAAACTGCATGGGATTCAACTCCATTTAGTACTGGGTAACAAACGCTGTCTCGCCTTACAGAAACACACTCTGCTTTTGAGAAAAGGGCACTCTTCTACTCTATTGTGTTTCCTACGGGGTCCGAACTGTGAGCTTGCTCAGAAAAAAAGAACTGTGCTTCCTACACACACGGGCCATATCTAGTTCAACTCTGCTTAGGAAACTGACAAGAACAGTAGCTGCTCTTCAGTCCAATACACTGTACTTGCTGGGAACAGACGCGAGTGCTATTTGCACTGTGTATGGCAATGGGAGCGCAATAGTGACTCTTCTTACCAGAAAACAACTCTTGCTCGTAGTACCAGAAACTGCATGGGACTCAACTACATTTCTGACTGGGAAACAAACACTAGCTCTACTTTCAAGAAAAACAATCAAATTTTGAGAATAGAGCACTCATCTACTCTACTGTGTTTCCTATGATGTCCGCATAGTGTGCTTTCTCAGAACAAAAGAACTGTGCTTCCTACACACATGGGATATATCTGGTTCAACTCCTCTTATGAAAATGAAAAGAACAGTAGCTCCTCTTCAGTCCAATACACTGTACTTGCTGGGAACAGACGCGAGGGCTATTTGCACTATAAATGGGAATGGGAGCACAATAGTGACTTTCCTTACCAGAAAACAACTCTTGCTCATAGGCCCAGAAACTGGATGTGATTCAACTCCATTTAGGACTGGGAAACAAATGCTAGCTCGCCTTACAAGGAACACACTCTGCTTTTGAGAAAAGGGCACTCTTCTACTCTACTGTGTTTCCTACGGGGTCCGAACTGTGAGCTTGCTCAGAACAAAAGACCTGTGCTTCCTACACACACGGGACATATCTGGTTCAACTCTGCTTAGGACACTGACAAGAACAGTAGATCCTCTTCAGTCCAATACACTGTACTTGCTGGGAACAGACGCAAGTGCTATTTGCCCTGTGTATGACAATGGGTACGCAATATTGACTCTTCTTACCAGAAAACAACTCTTGCTCGTAAGACCAGAAACTGCATGTGATTCAACTCCTTTTAGGACTGGGAAAAAAACGCTAGCTCGCCTTACAAGAAACACACTCTACTTTTGAGAAAAGAGCACTCTTCTATTCTACTGTGTTTCCTATGGTGTCCGAACAGTGAGCTTGCTCAGAACAAAAGAACTGTGCTTACTACACACACGGGCCATATCTGGTTCAACTCTGCTTAGGAAACTGACAAGAACAGTAGCTCCTCTTCAGTCCAATACACTGTACTTGCTGGGAACAGACGCAAGTGCTATTAGCACTGTGTATGGAAATGGGAGCGCAATAGTGACTCTTCTTACCAGAAAACAACTCTTACTTGTAGGACCAGAAACTGCATGGGATTCAACTCCATTTCTGACTGGGAAGTAAATACTATCTCGCCTTTCAAGGAACACAATCTAATTTTGAGAAAAGAGCACTCATCTACTCTACTGTGTTTCCTATGGTGTCCGCACTGTGTGCTTTCTCAGAAAATAAGAACTGTGTTTCCTACACACTCGGGCCATATGTAGTTCAACTCCTCTTAGGAAAATGATAAGAACAGTAGCTCCTCTTCAGTCCAATACACTGTACTTGCTGGGAACAGACGCGAGTGCTATTTGCACTATGTATGGCAATGGGAGCGCAATAGTGACATTCCATACCAGAAAACAACTCTTGCTCATAGGACCAGAAACTACAAGTGATTCAACTCCATTTAGGACTGGGAAACAAACGCTAGCTCGCCTTACAAGAAACACACTCTGCTTTTGAGAAAAGAGCACTCTTCTACTCTACTGTGTTTCCTATAGGGCCAGAACAGTGAGCTTGATTAGAACAAGAGAACTGTGCCTCGTACACACACGGCCATATCTAGTTCAATTCTGCTTAGGAAACTGACAAGAACAGTAGATCCTCTTCAGTCCAATACACTGTACATGCTGGGAACAGACGCCAGTGCTATTTGCGCTGAGTATGACAATGGGAGCACAATAGTGACTCTTCTTACCAGAAAACAACTCTTGCTCGTAGGACCAGAAACTGCATGTGATTCAACTCCATTTAGGACTGGGAAAAAAACGCTAGCCCGCCTTACAAGAAACACACTCTGGTTTTGAGAAAACAGCACTCCTCTACACTACTGTGTTTCCTATGGGGTCCGAACAGTGAGCTTGCTTAGAAAAAAATAACTGGGCTTCCTGCACACACGGGCCATATCTAATTCAACTCTGCTTAGGAAACTGACAAGAACAGTAGCTCCTCTTCAGTCCAATACACTGTACTTGCTGGGAACCGACACCAAAGCTATTTGCACTGTGTATGACATTGTGAGCGCAATAGTGATTCTTCTTACCAGAAAACAACTCTTGCTCGTAGGACCAGAAACTGCATGGGATTCAACTCCATTTAGGACTGGGAAACAAACGCTAGATCGCCTACAAGAAACACACTCTGCTTTTGAGAAAAGAGCACTCATCTACTCTACTGGGTTTCCTATGGGGTCCGAACAGTGAGCTTGCTCAGAACAAAAGATCTGTGCTTCCTACACACACGGGCCATATCTAGTTCAACTCTGCTTAGGAAACTGACAAGAACAGTAGCTCCTCTTCAGTCCAATACACTGTATTTGCTGGGAACAGAAGAAAGTGCTATTTGAACTGTGTATGTCAATGAGATCGCAATAGTGACTTTCCCTAACAGAAAACATCTCTTGCTTGTAGGACCAGAAACTGCATGTGATTCAACTCCATTTAGGTCTGGGAAACAAACGCTAGCTCGCCTTACAAGAAACACACTCTGCTTTAGAGAAAAGATCACTCTTCTACTCTACTGTGTTTCCTATGGGGTCCGAACAGTGAGCATGCTCAGAAAAAAAGAACTGTGCTTCCTACACACACCGGGCATATCTAGTTCATTTCTGCTTAGGAACCTGAGAAGAACAGTAGATTCTATTCAGTCAAATACACTGTACATGCTGGGAACCGACGCCAGTGCTATTTGCCCTGTGTATGACAATGGGAGTGCAATAGTGACTCTTCTTACCAGAAAACAACTCTTGCTCGTAGGATCAGAAACTGCATGTGATTCAACTCCATTTAGGACTGGGAAAAAAAACGCTAGCTCTCCTTGCAAGAAACACACTCTGCTTTTGAGAAAAGAGCACTCTTCTACTCTACTGTGTTTCCTATAGGGCCAGAAGAGTGAGATTGCACAGAACAAAAGAAGTGTGCTTCCTACACACACGGCCATATCTAGTTCAATTCAGCTTAGGAAACTGACAAGAACAGTATACCCTCCAGTCAAATACACTGCACATGCTGTGAACAGGCACCGGTGCTATTTGCCCTGTGTATGACAATGGGAGCGCAATAGTGACTCTTCTTACCAGAAAACAACTCTTGCTCGTAGGACCAGAAACTGCAAGTGACTCAACTCCATTTAGAACTGGGAAAGAAACGCTAGCTCGCCTTAGGAGAAACACAGTCTGCTTTTGAGAAAAGAGCACTCTTCTACTCTACTGTGTTTCCTATAGGGCCAGAACAGTGAGATTGCACAGAACAAAAGAAGTGTGCTTCCTACACACACGGCCATATCTAGTTCAATTCTGCTTAGGAACCTGACAAGAACAGTAGATTCTCTTCAGTCAAATACACTGTACATGCTGGAAACAGGCACCAGTGCTATTTGCCCTGTGTATGACAATGGGAGAGCAATAGTGACTCTTCTTACCAGAAAACAACTCTTGCTCGTACGACCAGAAACTGCAAGTGACTCAACTCCATTTAGGACTGGGAAAGAAACGCTAGCTCGCCTTACAAGAAACACACTCTGCTTTTGAGAACAGAGCACTCATCTACTCTACTGGGTTTCCTATGGGGTCCAAACAGTGAGCTTGCTCAGAACAAAAGAACTGTGCTTCCTACACACATGGGCCATATCTAATTCAACTTTGCTTACTTTACTGACAAGAACAGTAGCTCCTCTTCAGTCTAATACACTGTACTTGCTGGGAAGAGACGCGGGTGCTATTTGTACTCTCTATGGCAATGGGAACGCAATAGTGACTCTTCTTACCAGAAAACAACTCTTGCTCTTAGGACCACAACTGCATGTGACTCACCCCCATTTAGGACTGGGAAACAAACGCTAGCTCTGCTCACAAGAAACACACTCTGCTTTTGAGAAAAGAGCACTCTTCTACTCTAATGTGTTTCCTCTATGGCCAGAACAATGAGCTTGCTCAGAACAAAAGGACTGTGCTTCCTACACACACGGGCCGTATCTAATTCAATTCTGTTTAGGAAACTGACGAGAATAGTATACGCTCTTCAGTCAAATACACTGCACTTGCTGGGAACAGACACCAGTGCTATTTGCCCTGTGTATGACAAAGGGAGCGCAATAGTGACTCTTCTTACCAGAAAACAACTCTTGCTCATAGGACCAGAAACTGCATGAGACACAACTCCATTTAGGACTGGGAAAGAAACGCTAGCTTGCCTTACAAGAAACACACTCTGCTTTTGAGAAAAGAGCCCTCTTCTACTCTACTGTGTTTCATATAGGGCCAGAACAGTGAACTTGCTCAGAACAAAAGAACTGTGCTTCCTACACACAGGGGCCATATCTAGTTAAACTCTGCTTAGGAAACTGACAAGAACAGTAGCTCCTCTTCAGTCCAATACTCTGTACATGCATGGAACAGATGCCAGTGCTATTTGCACTGTTTGTGGCAATGGGAGCGCAATAGTGTCTCTTCTTACCAGAAAAATCTCTTGCTCGTTGGACCAGAAACTGCACGGGATTCAATTCCATTTCTGACTGGGAAACAAACACTAGCTCACCTTTCCATAAACACACTCTGCTTTTGAGAAAAGAGCACTCTTCTACTCTACTGTGTTTCCAATGGGGTCCAAACAGTGAGCTTGCTCAGAACAAAAGAACTGTGCTTCCTACACACGGGCCATATCTAGTTCAATTCTGCTTAGGAACCTGACAAGAACAGTAGATCCTCTTCAGTCCAATACACTGTACTTCCTGGGATCAGATGCCAGTGCTATTTGCCCTCTGTATGACAATGGGAGCGCAATAGTGACTCTTCTTACCAGAAAACAACTCTTGCTCGTAGGACCAGAAACTGCATGGGATTCAACTCCATTTAAAACTGGGAAACAAACGCTAACTCGCCTTACAAGAAACACAATCTGCTTTTGAGAAAAGAGCAATCTTCTACTCTACTGTGTTTCCTATAAGGCCAGAACAGTGAACTTGCTCAGAACAAAAAAACTGTGCTTCCTACACACGGGCCATAACTAGTTCAACTCTGCTTAGGAAACTGACAAGAACAGTAGCTCCTATTCAGTCCAATACACTGTACTTGCTGGGAACAAACGCGAGTGCTATTTGCACTGTGTTTGGCAATGAGAGCACAATAGTGACTTTCCTTAACAGAAAACAACTGTTGCTCCTAGGAACACAAACTGCATGTGATTCAACGCCATTTAGGACTGGGAAAAAAACGCTAGCTCGCCTTACAAGAAACACTCTCTGCTTTTTAGAAAAGAGCACTCTTCTACTCTACTGTGTTTCCTATGGGGTCCGAACAGTGAGCTTGCTCAGAACAAAAGAACTGTGCTTCCTACACACACGGCCATATCTAGTTCAATTCTGCTTAGGAACCTGACAAGAACAGTAGCTCCTCTTCAGTCCAATACACTGTACTTGCTGGGAACAGATGCCAGTGCTATTTGTCCTGTGTATGGCAATGTCAGCGCAATAGTGACTATTCTTACCATAAAACAACTCTTGCTCATAGGACCAGAAACTGCATGTGATTCCACTCCATTTAGGACTGAGACACAAACGCTAGCTCACCTTACAAGAAACACACTCTGCTTTAGAGAAAAGAGCACTCTTCTACTCTACTGTGTTTCCTATGGGGTCCAAACAGTGAGCTTGCTCAGAACAAAAGAACTCTGCTTCCTACACACAAGGACCATATGTAGTTCAACTCTGCTTAGGAAAATGACAAGAACAGTAGCTCCTATTCAGTCCAATACACTGTACTTGCTGGGAAAAGACGCGAGTGCTATTTGCCCTGTGTATGGCAATGGGAGCGCAATAGTGACTTTCCTTACCAGAAAACAACTATTGTTCGTAGGACCAGAAACTGCATGTGATTCAACTCCATTTAGGACTAGGAAACAAACGCTAGCTCGCCTTACAAGAAACACACTCTGCTTTTGAGAAAAGAGCACTTTTCTACTCTACTGTGTTTCCTATAGGGCCAGAACAGTGAGCTTGCTCAGAACATAATAACTGTGCTTCCTAAACACATGGGCCATATCTAGTTCAACTCTGCTTAGGAAACTGACAAGAACCGCAGCTCCTCTTCAGTCCGATACACTGTACTTGCTGAGAACAGACATGAGTGCTATTTGCACTGTGTATGGCAATTGGAGCACAATAGTGACTCATCTTACCAGAAAACAACTCTTGCTCGTACGAACAGAAACTGCATGTGACTCAACTCCATTTAGGACTGGGAAACAAACTCTAGCTCACCTTACAAGAAACACACTCTGCTTTTGAGAAAAGAGCACTCTATTACTCTACTGTGTTTCCTATAGGGCCAGAACAGTTAGCTTGCTCAGAACAAATAAACTGTGCTTCCTAGACACACGGGCCATATCTAGTTCAACTCTGCTTAGGAAACTGAGAAGAACAGTAGCTCCTCTTCAGTCCAATACACTGTACTTGCTGGGAACAGACGCATGTGCTATTTGTACTGTGTATGGCAATGGGAGCGCAATAGTGACTTTCCTTACCAGAAAACAACTCTTGCTCGTAGGACCTGAAACTGCATGTGATTCAATTCCATTTAGGACTGGGAAACAAATGCTAGCTTGCCTTACAAGAAACACACTGCTTTAGAGAAAAGAGCACTCTTCTACTCTACTGTGTTTCCTATGGGGTCCAAACAGTGAGCTTGCTCAGAACAAAAGAACTGTGCTTCCTACACACACGGACCATATGTAGTTCAACTCTGCTTAGGAAACTGACAAGAACAGTAGCTCCTCTTCAGTCTAATACACTGTACTTGCTGGGAACAGACACGAGTGCTATTTACACTGTGTATGGCAATTGGAGCACAAAAGTGACTCGTCTTACCAGAAAACAACTCTTGCTCATAGAACAAAAAATTGCATGTGACTCAACTCCATTTAGTACTGGGAAACAAACTCTAGCTCGCTTTGCAAGAAACACACTCTGCTTTTGAGAAAAGAGCACTCTTCTACTCTACTGTGTTTCCTATAGGGCCAGAACAGTGAGCTTGCTCAGAACAAAAGAACTATGCTTCCTACACACAGGGGCCATATCTAGTTCAACTCTTCTTAGGAAACTGACAAGAACAGTAGCTCCTCTTCAGTCCAATACACTGTACTTGCTGGGAAGAGACGGGAGGGCTATTTGCACTGTGTATGGCAATGGGAGCACAATAGTGACTTTCCTTACCAGAAAACAACTCTTGCGCGTAGGACCAGAAACTGCATGTGATTCCACTCCATTTAGAACTGGGAAACAATCGCTAGCTCGCCTTACAAGAAACACACTCTGCTTTTGAGAAAAGAGCACTCTTCTACTCTACTGTGTTTCCTATAGGGCCAGAACAGTGTACTTTCTCAGAACAAAAGAACTGTGCTTCCTACACACACGACCATATCTAGTTCAATTCTGCTTAGGAACCTGACAAGAACAGTAGATTCTCTTCAGTCCAATACACTGTACATGTTGGGAACCGATGACAATACTATTTGCACTGTGTATGACATTGAGAACACAATAGTGATTCTTCTTACCAGAAAACAACTCTTGTTCGTAGGACCAGAAACTGCATGGGATTCAACTCCATTTAGGACTGGGAAACAAATGCTAGCTCGCCTACAAGAAACACACTCTGCTTTTGAGAAAAGAGCACTCATCTACTCTACTGGGTTTCCTATGGGGTCCGAACAGTGAGCTTGCTCAGAACAAAAGAACTGTGCTTCCTACACACATGGGCCATATCTAAATCAACTTTGCTTAGGTTACTGACAAGAACAGTAGCTCCTCTTCAGTCTAATTCACTGTACTTGCTGGGAACAGACGCGAGGGCTATTTGTACTCTGTATGGCAATGGGAGCACAATAGTGACTCTTCTTACCAGAAAACAACTCTTGCTCTTAGGACCACAAACTGCATGTCACTCAACTCCATTTAAGACTGGGAAACAAACGCTAGCTCTGCTTACAAGAAAGACACTCTGCTTTTGAGAAAAGAGAACTCTTCTACTCTACTGTATTTCCTATAGGGCCAGAACAGTGAGCTTGCTCAGAACATAATAACTGTGCTTCCTAAACACACAGGCCATATCTAGTTCAACTCTGCTTAGGAAACTGACAAGAACAGCAGCTCCTCTTCAGTCCAATACTCTGTACATGCATGGAACAGATGCCAGTGCTATTTGCATTGTTTATGGCAATGGGAGCGAAATAGTGACTCTTCTTACCAGAATAATCTCTTGCTCATACTACCAGAAACTGAACGGGATTCAATTCCATTTCTGACTGGGAAACAAACACTAGCTCGCCTTTCAATAAACACACTCTGCTTTTGAGAAAAGAGCACTCTTCTACTCTACTGTGTTTCCTATGGGGTCCAAACAGTGAGCTTGCTCAGAACAAAAGAACTGTGCTTTCTACACACATGGCCATATCTAGTTCAATTCTGCGTAGGAACCTGACAAGAACAGTAGATCCTCTTCAGTCCAATACACTGTACTTCCTGGGATCAGATGCCAGTGCTATTTGCCCTGTGTATGACAATGGGAGCGCAATAGTGACTCTTCTTACCAGAAAACAACTCTTGCTCGTAGGACCAGAAACTGCATGGGATTCAACTCCATTTAGGACTGGGAAACAAACGCTAGCACGCCTTACAAGAAACACACTCTGCTTTTGAGAAAAGAGCAATCTTCTACTCTTCTGTGTTTCCTATAAGGCCAGAACAGTGAACTTGCTCAGAACAAAAGAACTGTGCTTCCTACACATGGGCCATAACTAGTTCAACTCTGCTTAGGAAACTGACAAGAACAGTAGCTCCTCTTCAGTCCAATACACTGTACTTGCTGGGAACAGATGCGAGTGCTATTTGCACTGTGTATGGCAATGAGAGCGCAATAGTGACTTTCCTTAACAGAAAACAACTCTTGCTCCTAGGAACACAAACTGCATGTGATTCAACTCCATTTAGGACTGGGAAACAAACGCTAGCTCGCCTTACAAGAAACACACTCTGCTTTTGAGAAAAGAGCACTCTTCTACTCTACTGTGTTTCCTATGGGGTCCGAACAGTGAGCTTGCTCAGAACAAAAGAACTGTGCTTCCTACACACACGGCCATATCTAGTTCAATTCTGCTTAGGAACCTGACAAGAACAGTAGATCCTCTTCAGTCCAATACACTGTCCTTGCTGGGAAAAGACGCGAGTGCTATTTGCCCTGTGTATGGCAATGGGAGCGCAATAGTGACATTCCTTACCAGAAAAAAACTCTTGTTCGTAGGACCAGAAACTGCATGTGATTCAACTCCATTTAGGACTAGGGAACAAATGCTAGCTCGCCTTACAAGAAACACACTCTGCTTTTGAGAAAAGAGCACTTTTCTACTCTACTGTGTTTCCTATAGGGCCAGAACAGTGAGCTTGCTCAGAACATAAGAACTGTGCTTCCTACACTCACGCGCCTTATCTAGTTCAACTCTGCTTAGGAAACTGACAAGAACAGTAGCTCTTCTTCAGTCTGATACACTGTACTTGCTGGGAACAGACGCGAGGGCTATTTGCACTGTGTATGGCAATGTGAGCACAATAGTTACTTTCCTTAACAGAAAACAACTCTTGCTCGTAGGACCAGAAACTGCATGTGATTCAACTCCATTTAGGACTGGGAAACAAAAGCTTTTTTTGGAAAAGAGCACTCTTCTACTCTGCTTTGTTTCCTATGGGGTCCAAACAGTGAGCTTGCTCAGAACAAAAGAACTGTGCTTCCTACACACACGGCCATATCTAGTTCAATTCTGCTTAGGAAACTGACAAGAACAGTAGCTCCTATTCAGTCCAATACACTGTACTTGCTAGGAACAGACACGAGTGCTATTTGCACTGTGTATGGCATTAGAGCGCAATAGTGACTCGTCTTACCAGAAAACAACTCTTGCTCGTAGGACCAAAAACTGTCTGTGATTCAACTCCATTTAGGACTGGGAAACAAACTCTAGCTCACCTTACAAGAAACACATTCTACATTTGAGAAAAGAGCACTCTTCTACTCTACTGTGTTTCCTATAGGGCCAGAACAGTTAGCTTGCTCAGAACAAATGAACTGTGCTTCCTAGACACACGGGCCATATCTAGTTCAACTCTGCTTAGGAAACTGACAAGAACAGTAGCTCCTCTTCAGTCCAATACACTGTACTTGCTGGGAACAGAAGCATGTGCTTTTTGCACTGTGTATGGCAAAGGGAGCGCAATAGTGACTTTCCTTACCAGAAAACAACTCTTGCTCGTAGGACCAGAAACTGCATGTGATTCAACTCCATTTAGGACTGGGACACAAATGCTAGCTCGCCTTACAAGAAACACACTGCTTTAGAGAAAAGAGCACTCTTCTACTCTACTGTGTTTCCTATGGGGTCCGAAGAGTGAGCTTGCTCAGAACAAAAGAACTGTGCTTCCTACACACACGGACCATATGTAGTTCAACTCTGCTTAGGAAACTGAGAAGAACAGTAGCTCCTCTTCAGTCCGATACACTGTACTTGCTGGGAACAGACGCGAGTGCTATTTACACTGTGTATGGCAATTAGAGCGCAATAGTGACTTTCCTTACCAGAAAACAACTCTTGTTCGTAGGACCTGAAACTGCATGTGATTCAACTCCATTTAGGACTAGGAAACAAACGCTAGCTTGCCTTACAAGAAACACATTCTGCTTTTGAGAAAAGAGCACTCTTCTACTCTACTGTGTTTCCAATAGGACCAGAACAGTGAGCTTGCTCAGAACATAAGAACTGTGCTTCCTACACACACGGGCCATATCTAGTTCAACTCTGCTTAGGAAACTGACAAGAACAGTAGCTCCTCTTCAGTCCGATACACTGTACTTGCTGGGTAGAGACGCGAGTGCTATTTGCACTGTGTATGGCAATGGGAGCGCAATAGTGACTTTCCTTACCAGAAAACAACTCTTGCTCGTAGTACCAGAAACTGCATGTGATTCAACTCCATTTAGGAATGGGAAACAAACGCTAGCTCGCCTTACAAGAAACACACTCTGCTTTTGACAAAAGAGCACTCTTCTACTCTACTGTGTTTCCTATAGGGTCCGAACAGTAAGCTTGCTCAGAACAAACGAACTGTGCTTCCTACACACACGGCCATATCTAGTTCAAGTCTGCTTGGGAACCTGAGAAGAACAGTAGATCCTCTTCAGTCCAATACACTGTACTTGCTGGGAACAGACGCCAGTGCTATTTGTCCTGTGTATGGCAATGGCAGCGCAATAGTGACTCTTCTTACCATAAAACAACTCTTGCTCGTAGGTCCAGAAACTGCATGTGATTCAACTCCATTTAGGACTGGGAAACAAATGCTAGCTCGCCTTACATGAAACACACTCTGCTTTTGAGAAAAGAGCACTCTTCTACTCTACTGTGTTTCCTATAGGGCCAGAAGAGTGAGCTTGCTCAGAACATAAGAACTGTGCTTCCTACACACACATGCCTTATCTAGTTCAACTCTGCTTAGGAAACTGACAAGAACAGTAGATTCTCTTCAGTCCAATACACTGTACATGTTGGGAACCGATGCCAATGCTATTTGCACTGTGTATGACATTGAGAACACAATAGTGATTCTTCTTACCAGAAAACAACTCTTGCTCGTAGGACCAGAAACTGCATGGGATTCAACTCCATTTAGGACTGGGAAACAAATGCTAGCTCGCCTACAAGAAACACACTCTGCTTTTGAGAAAAGAGCACTCATCTACTCTACTGGGTTTCCTATGGGGTCCGAACAGTGAGCTTGCTCAGAACAAAAGAACTGTGCTTCCTACACACATGGGCCATATCTAAATCAACTTTGCTTAGGTTACTGACAAGAACAGTAGCTCCTCTTCAGTCTAATTCACTGTACTTGCTGGGAACAGACGCGAGGGCTATTTGTACTCTGTATGGCAATGGGAGCACAATAGTGACTCTTCTTACCAGAAAACAACTCTTGCTCTTAGGACCACAAACTGCATGTCACTCAACTCCATTTAAGACTGGGAAACAAACGCTAGCTCTGCTTACAAGAAAGACACTCTGCTTTTGAGAAAAGAGAACTCTTCTACTCTACTGTATTTCCTATAGGGCCAGAACAGTGAGCTTGCTCAGAACATAATAACTGTGCTTCCTAAACACACAGGCCATATCTAGTTCAACTCTGCTTAGGAAACTGACAAGAACAGCAGCTCCTCTTCAGTCCAATACTCTGTACATGCATGGAACAGATGCCAGTGCTATTTGCATTGTTTATGGCAATGGGAGCGAAATAGTGACTCTTCTTACCAGAAAAATCTCTTGCTCATACTACCAGAAACTGAACGGGATTCAATTCCATTTCTGACTGGGAAACAAACACTAGCTCGCCTTTCAATAAACACACTCTGCTTTTGAGAAAAGAGCACTCTTCTACTCTACTGTGTTTCCTATGGGGTCCAAACAGTGAGCTTGCTCAGAACAAAAGAACTGTGCTTTCTACACACATGGCCATATCTAGTTCAATTCTGCGTAGGAACCTGACAAGAACAGTAGATCCTCTTCAGTCCAATACACTGTACTTCCTGGGATCAGATGCCAGTGCTATTTGCCCTGTGTATGACAATGGGAGCGCAATAGTGACTCTTCTTACCAGAAAACAACTCTTGCTCGTAGGACCAGAAACTGCATGGGATTCAACTCCATTTAGGACTGGGAAACAAACGCTAGCACGCCTTACAAGAAACACACTCTGCTTTTGAGAAAAGAGCAATCTTCTACTCTTCTGTGTTTCCTATAAGGCCAGAACAGTGAACTTGCTCAGAACAAAAGAACTGTGCTTCCTACACAT